>NC_072439.2:51612272-51934545 GCF_028878055.3 Symphalangus syndactylus | reverse complement strand
AAGAAAAAAAAAAAAAGAACATGTGCCCCTGAGCAAGCCACTTAATTTCTCTAGGCCTCAGTTCCCCTGCGTATGGAGAAGGAAGGAAATGGAGTAGACGCACCAGACTCCCTCCCTGTGGTGCCCTGCAATATATTAGCTCATTTGGGCTTTTAAAACAATATACCATAAACCAGGTGTCTTATAAACAACAGAAATTTATTTCTTATAGCTCTGGACGCCGGGGAGTGTAAAGTCAAGGCACAGGCAGTTTTGGTGTCTGATGAGAGCTGCTTCCTCACAGGCAGCTATCTTCTCCCTGTAACCTCTCATGGCTGAAGGGGTGAGGATCACTCCAGACTCTTTCATAAGGGCACTAATCCCATCCATGAGGGCCCCACCTTTGTGACCTAATCATCTCCCAAAGGGCCTACCTCCTAATACCATCACCTTGGAAGTTAGGATTTCCACACAGGAATTTTGGAGGAACACAAACACTCAGTTAAGCAGTAGCAGTCTGCGTTTAATACGTAGTTCACAGAAATTAATAGAAAATTAAATGAAACCTAAAACTCAAATCTTTTAGCTCTTCTTCTAGTTCCTGAAAAGTGTTATTAAAGCTTATAGCAAGGACAAAAAACCAAACACCGCATGTTCTCACTCATAGGTGGGAATTGAACAATGAGAACTCATGGACACAGGAAGGGGAACATCACACTCCGGGGACTGTTGTGGGGTGGGGGGAGGGGGGAGGGACAGCATTAGGAGATATACCTAATGCTAAATGACAAGTTAATGGGTGCAGCAAACCAACACGGCACATGGATACATATGTAACAAACCTGCACATTGTGCACATGTACCCTAAAACCTAAAGTATAATAATAAAAATTAAAAAAAGAATAGGCTTCACAAATATATGAATAAAGTTGGCTTGGATTTACCTAAAAATAAAAAAAATAAAAAAAAAAGCTTATAGCAATTTTGTTATGAGACTGTATCTTCCTATGAGAGAGAAGCCTAAAGTGAAAAAAGGAGAATTTTCAAAGAAATGAAAGAGTTTAGGAAAATTTTGGTTTTGGTTTGTTGTTGTTGTTGTTTGTTGTTGTTGTGTTTTGTGTGTGTGTGTGTGTGTGTGTGTGTGTTTTGAGATGGAGTCTCTCTCTGTTGCCCAGACTGGAGTGCAGTGTCACAATCTAGGCTCACTGCAACCTCCGCCTCCCAGGTTCAAGCAATTCTCCTGCCTCAGCCTCCCAAGTCGCTGGGATTACAGGCGCCCACCACCATGCTGCACTAATTTTTTGTAGTTTTTTAGTAGAGACGGGGTTTTGCCATGTTGGCCAGGCTGGTCTTGAACTCCACTGCAGCCTGGGTGACAGAACTGCACTCCAGCCTGGGTGACAGAGTGAGACTCCGTCAAAAAGAAAGAAAGAAAGAAAGAAAGAAAGAAAGAAAGAAAGAAAGAAAGAAAGAAAGAAAGAAAGAAAGAAAGAAAGAAAGAAAGAAAGAAAGAAAGGAAAGAAGGAAGGAAGGAAGGAAGGAAGGAAGGAAGGAAGGAAGGAAGAAAGAAAGAAAGAAAGAAAGAAAGAAAGAAAGAAAGAAAGAAAGAAGGGAGGGAGGAAGGGAAAGAAGGAAGGGAAAGAAGGAAAGGAAGGAAGAAAATCGAAGTAATCTTGAGCCCAAATACAGTATGTCAATCACTAAATGAAAATTGCATTACAATTCATAATGGAGAGGGAGAGTGAGCAATTGCCAATTCACCTGCTCCCATTTTTGATAGATCTTGAAATATCCCCCATCCCCAACTTTGAGTGTGTAATCCTACTTAAAAAATAGAAACTGATCCTTAAGCATGACTGTGCCCTTTTCTTCGTAAAACCATGAAATTAGGAGAGAATAAATCAGAGATTGCTTGCCCAAAAGCTTGTCAGTTCAAATAGTAATACTTGTTTTTATTACTGAATATGGGGCTTTTTTTTCTATGCCTCCTAGAATGCCAAAGCCTTCTGTCATACAACCCATACCATTTCACCCTGAATATCCAATATCCAGTCCCTCTCTTCAGTTGTGTTTCTCTTTATGCATGCTTTGGTGAGTTAACCCACTAGTTATTGGCCAGAAGAAAGCAGTTGTTTAGATAATGTAACTTGTTGACAAAAAACAAACAAACAAACAAACAAAAACCCAAACTCTAAAATATTTAAAGAGGCTTATTCTGAACCAAATCTGAGTGACCATGACCCGGGGCGGGCATAGTCCCAAGAGGTCTTGAGACCATGTTTCCAAGGTGGTTGGGTTACAGTTTGGTTTTATACATTTTAGGGAGACAGAAGTTACAGGTGAAGACATAAGTCAATAAATCAATACCTATAAGGTATACACTGATTCAGCCTGGAAAAGTGGGACATCTCAAAGGTGGAGAAGGAAGGTGTTGCTTACAGGTCATTCGTGGATTCAAAGATTTTCTGATTGGCAATTAGTCGAAAGAGTTCAGCTTTGCCTAAATGGTTGAAGTCAGCAGAAAGAAATACTTAAGATAAGAGGGAAAGGGGGTTGTGGAAGCCAATGTTCTTGCTACGTAGATGAAGCCTTTGAATAGCAGGCTTCAGAGAGAGTAGATGGTAAACGTCTCTTTTCAAACCTTAAAAGTATCAGACTCTCAGGCAAATCTCTCCCGGATCAGGAAAAGACCTAGAAAGGGAAGGAGATTCTCTACAGAATGCAAATTTCTCTCTCAAGAGACAGCTTTGATGACCATTTCAAAATATGTGAATGAAATAGATTTGGGGGTAAAATACTTTGATTTCCTTCAGGGTCTGCTATGTGCCATGTGATGCTATACCTGATCAGGTGGGAATTTGGTTTTGTATTGCCACAGAGAGTCTGTGTTGTCAGTCTTATGACCTCCATTTTAATATTAATGCCAGTCAGATGTGACTAAATCTAAAGGGAGGGGATTATAACATACCATTCTTCCCCTCATCGCCTGAACTAGCTTTTCAGGTTTCTTTGGGACTCCCTTGGCCAAGAAGGAGGTCCATTCAGTCTGTTGGGAGCCTTAGATTTTTATTTTTGGTTATGTCTGCCTATTAATGTTGACCAAAAAAGCAAAACTCTGTAAAATATTTAAAGACATTTATTCTGAGCCAATTATGAGTGACCATGGCCCAGGGCACCATCCCAAAACATGTGCCCTGGGCCATGGTCACCCATATTTGGCTCAGAATAAATGTCTTTAAATATTTTACAGAATTTGACTTTTTTTCATCAACAAACTTATTGAGTACTTTATATACATTCTCTCTAATCCTCTGCACAATTTTGGGTGTTATTATCTCTGTTTTGCAAATCAGAAAACTGAGGATCAGTGAGGTTAAGACCTGTATTTACAAGACTCAAGGTCAATATTTAGATATGACCTTGTATTTCATCTTTCCACCTGGAATATGTCTATGCTGAGACTTATATTCTCAACCCAAAGTTATAGAGATGTACTAAGTGGTGCCTGGTATCCTTAGAGTACTCATTCTTATTGGGAGGCTATTTTGCCCCTCAGGGGACATTTTGCAACGTCTGAAGACAACTGGAGTGAGGAAGGTACCATTAGCATCTACTGGATAGAGGTCAGGAATGATGTTAAATATCTTCCAACACACTGGCAGCCCGACACAGCAAACAGCAAAGCTTAAGACACCTGCCTTGCAGAGTGGTTGCACATCATAATAGTGTTTATTAAGCCTATGAGAGTGTTGAACTATATCTGAAGGTGGCAATGAGGAATAGTTGAAAATATATCAGGAACCAGAGGTTCTGTGTTCTAGTTCCAGATCCAGGACTAACAAAACCTCAATTTCCCTGAGTAAATTGGTGACAATAGTATCTGTTTTATCTATTTATTAATTCATCAAATTTTTATGTATTACCTTCTACACATGAGGCAGTACTCTAGACATGGAATGTGCAACAAGGAAGAAAATAGGCATCATCCCTGCCTTCAAGTAGCTTAGTGGAAAACAAAAATAAGTAGAACTATGGGGTACTGTGGAGCACTCTGGTAACCTAGCAAAGAAACCTAATTTAGTATTGTATAGTCAGAGAAGTAACCTCTTAGCTGACAATCAGGAAAAAGAATTTAGGCAAGCAAAGGAGAAGGAGAAAAAGTAGAGGCTACGACAGTGTTTGCAAAAGCACACGTGAGAAAGAGCATGGAACAATCCAGGAACTGAAAAAATATGCAGTATGACCAGACAGTAGAATGTGAAGGGAGGAAAGAGATGTGCCCAGGGAGGAAAGCAAAGGTCACCTGTTGGGGGGTTTTGAGGGTCAGCCTAAGGAGGATGGAGGCAAAGGGAAAAAAATGAAAGGTTTTAAAAGCAAGGGGCTGGCATGATCAGATTTGAGTTTTAGAAAACCATTTAGGCTGCAAGGTGGAGAATGGATTCTAGAGACTTTGAGACCAGTTGGAAGTTTGTTACTGCTGTCTCAGCAAGAGGTCATGGTGGCCCACAACTCAGGTAGAGGCAATGGGATAGACAGAAGCGAATGCATATAAAAGAAGTTCAATCAATTCTTACTACTGAGGTGTTGACAATGTTGACAAGATATCCCTGTCTCAGAGCAGCAGAGTTTCCAGAACAAGGGATGACTGCCACTGCTGTGTCTGAAAGCTGGAAGTATCTCCAGTCCGCTCACCAGGTTGGATTCTGTTCAGGCCTGTGTCTTTGCCTCATTACAGTGAAGTTTTGGGGTGTATGAATAGCAGGACCTAGGTCACATGTCCACACTCAAGCTGCAAGGGATGTTGATAACGTGAGTCTCTGGCATCTCCTTGAGAAGAATGCCCTAAACTTGGAAAGATGCTGCAAGAAGAAAGGCAAATATGCCCCTACAGTAGCCATGGAGAGTGATTTGCTAGAACCTATTTAGAAAGCAAACCTGAAAATACCTTACAAATTAAAAATATTCTTTCTCCTAAAAACCCCACTTCTTGGAATCTATTCCCTAGAAGTAAAATTATCCATACTTAAGAACATATGTGCATTGAGATATTATGATAGCATTGTTCTTTGGGAAAAAATTTAGTAACAAAGTGAATGTCTTTCAATGAGAAAGAGTTGAGTAAGTTGTGCTGCATTTATGCCACTAAATATGTACTCAACCTAAAAAAAACTGAGTTGGAGTTAAACCCAGTTGGGACTGGGACTCTGAAAATCTGAGAGGGACATGCTGAGCCACTTCAATAAAAATCTCCTTATAGGTAGCATAGATCTTGATATGTACCATCTCTCTGGGAATGAGGTGAGAGGGGTCTTCTTAGTACCAATGGCTCATCCCTCCCCCTCATTCAACACTCCTGTCCAGATTCAAATTGCTGCAAGTCTAGCTCATAACTGCTGTTTCACTTAGGAGCACACTACCCACATAGGCTGGCCCACCGATGATCTCAAAGTTACCAAGCTTCAGTTTACTCAGTTTCCCATGGAAGTGTGCCTCCTGGTCTTGAATCTATTCTCCATCACCATTGGGCCAAGCGGGCTCTGTGACTCAGCCCCATCCTGCAGGAAGCAAAGTAGCAGAGAAGCACCTGAAATAAATTCCTGGATCTGAGCTAAAACGCCTCTTCCTAGAATTCCTGAGTAAAAGCTTAATTGTATAATAACAGCTTGGTGGTCTGTCTCAATCTGCTCAGGCTACTATAACAAAATACCATAGAATGGGTAATTCATACAACAGATATTTATTTCTCACAGTTCTGGTGGTTGGAAGTCTAAGATCAAGGTGCAGACAGATTCAGTTCCTGGTGAGGGCCCTCTTCCCTGTTTGCAGATGGTTGTCCTCATATGGTGGAGGTGGGGAACGTGCTCTGGTTTCTTCCCATTTTTATAAGGGCACTAATCCTATCATGGAGAATCTGCCTTTGTGGCCTCATCTAAACCTATCTACCAAAGGCTACGTCTTCAAATACTATCACATTGAGGGATAGGGTTTCAACATATGAATTTGGAGGACACAAATATTTATGTCTCTGAGGCATTACAGTATGGTCATTAAGAAGACAGGCTCTGGAGCCAGACTAAATCCTGGTTCTGCCACTCACCAGCCACGTGACCTTGGGCCAATTACTTAGCCTTTGTGTGCTCCAGTCTCCTCATATATAAAATGGGATAGGAACAGTACTCTCTCATAAGGTTGTTATGAGGCTACGTTAACACATAATACATCTATAGAGTATGTTTCAGACATACAAAGAGCTCAATAAATGTTATCATCATCATTCCCTTCTGGATCCAGGTATGTCTCAAATTAATCTCTTCCCAAAATACTCAAGCTGCAGGTACCCCAGCAGCTTTCTTTCTCTCCCAGCCTTTGGTAGAAATTCTGAGTTTAAAAACCAAACAAAGCTGTATTTATTACACAAACAATATTACAGTAATGGGGATTTATAAAGGACATGGCTGAAATTCCTGGGGGTGGGAGAGTGAGGGAGGGATTTTAGAAGTTCACTGCAGCCACCCCAGTTCGGAGGGTGCTCTACCCCAGTAGCGTTCTGTACTTGCAATGTTGCTATTTTCTATTTTCTAAAGCTTTATTTAACCATTGTAATTTGTGGCTTTCTCCAAGACTAAGTATAGAGCAAAACATAATAATGCAAACTGGCTCATGCTGAGCTGAAATGAGTGGTGTTCTCTCACCAAATCCTCTTGTGAGCTTTAATAACTTCTTTAATTTCTCTGTTATTTTCCAATATTGTATACCTATTCCAGAAGTACTCATTTTGTCTTTCCTAAACCAGCTTTCCTCTACTGGGAAAATGACCAAATTATTCCACTCCTGTCCTCCTGCCACACCTCTAGTTTTTGGTTTTTCAGCTCCCATTCTGGGGTTTACAACCAACTTAGCAGTTGTTGATCATGGCGAGAGTGTATAATTGAGTCAGTACTGGAGATGAAATGACTCGTCAGAACAGTTCATGAGAGGGAAATGATTTTCAGGACAAGGGGAGAGAGAATGGGTGAGACTATACATACACATTGTACTTGCCTGTGGGTAATAGAGTGGACTCCAATGTAGAGTAAACTTGGATCATTTTCTTTGATCTTCTGACACACTATTCCTTTTTTAAAAAATTAAAGATTAGCCTCTAATAGAAGGCAGGGAAGTTTCTTGTCTAGATTGAGTTGTGGAGACTGTATTTAGACTATAAGCTCTTAGAAATAGCAAAATACTAATGCAGAGTATGTCATGGGAACTCAGAAAATGTGAATTAAAACCTAGAGACAGAAAGAAAGAACCATGCTTAAAACAGATAGTGGGTTGGTCAGTGATTACTTACGGCTGCTCTCACAGATTACATGTAGTAGCCATGTCCTTTTCTGTATTTAGATCTTCCTACCAAAAGGAGACTATGTGGATGTTTCAGAGTCTCAGTATAAGAAGGGTGAGTAACTTGCGCTGAAGTTTAGGAAGAAAGGAGCAGGAGAAACCTGGCTCCTTGCTGGGATGCGTGGGGCTCTGGAGTACCTTCCAGGAGAGTCTGAGATGCACCCCTACCCACATTCCTGCCAGACCCAATTGCTTACATTTCCTTGAGCACTCTGTGTGCTTTAGCTCCTCTGTGCCTGAAGCATCTCCCCTTTGCACTCACTACACCCACCCAAACCCAATTCAAATAATGCCAAGTCTTCTCCAGCTAGAATTAATCCCCTCCTCCTCTGCATTCTCATAGCCTGTCTTATCCTGCTCAGTTCTAATGATGCTCCTAAAAGCAGACCCTGAGTAAAGGATTTGGGTATGAGAATTTATTCAGGAGAAGATCCCAGGAAACACTGTGAGGGAGTAGGAAGTGAGACCAAGAATGGAGAAAAAGCCAAAAAAAGAGTGCTTTAATGAGCAGATTACTGCTATGAGCAAAGAGGGCTCAGCACCATTGGGAATGCTCTGAGTCTGAGTGGAACATGCTCAGTGTCCTACTGAAGAGCAAGAAACTGCCACCTTCATTGGTGGTGAGTTGTTCTGGAGACTAAGTCTCTGGCACTTACAATCTGCCTATAAGGCACTGAGCTGCTCTAAAGCTAAAGAATGCCTTCAGGTCAAAAAATGCTAGAAGCTATAGCCCTTAGGGGACTTCCCACCTGTGAAGGGAAGGGGGTGGTCAAGGGGATAGGAACTTGACAAGGACATCCTGCTGTAATGATTGCCTTTGAAGGCAGAGAACAAACTTTACTCATCTTTATATATCCAAAGTTTCCAATCTGCAGCCTTATCCCAAGTAGGTGCTTAAAAACTTAGTGAGGTTGGTTCACACTTAACACATCTGATGAAGCAATGATACATTCAACATGTATATATTGAAACGCCTATTATGTGCCAGAGAGTTCTCAAACAAGCCTTGTCTCTGTCCTTCAGAAGCTGACAGTCTCACAGGAAAGACAGGCAATCAGCAAATAATTATAATGCAAGGGGACAGGTATATTGACATGTATGTTTCACCCCTGGATACTACCACTATGGTACAAAACCTATCATTTAATTTTCAGCAGATTAGATTTTTATTTTCAAAGAAAGGGGAGTTTATTTCTCCTATAGAGGATAGGGACAGCGTATAATATTGATGACATTGTTTTTGGTATGATTTCTGGGTTAATGAACATGGATTTGAAATAGCCTACTGTTGACTGGAAGCCTTACTGATAACATAAACAGTTGATTAACATGTATTTTGTATGTGGTATATATTATATACTGTATTCTTACAAATAAGCTGGAGAAAATAAAATGTTATTAAGAACACCATAAGATAGAGAAAACACATTTAATATACATTTACAGTACATTATTGTACTGTATTTATTAATACTATAAGTTTATGTTATCTGTTTATAAGATGAATTATCTGTCTGAAGCAGTGGGCAAACACAGCTGCAGACCTCAATCTTATATCAAGCGATTCAACTTTTTTGTAATGTCATGATCTCTCTGTGCTTCTTGGGGACACTTCCAGTATCACTAGTGGCACTTTGTATGGGTCCCATGGTATTATTCAAGATTTACGGTATGCACTCAACAAAATGAAAAATATGTGAGAACCACAAAAGATCACTTTTTTACTGTGATACACAATTTACTGGAGAGGTAAACTGCTCACGTAGAGATGATTAGCATCACATGATGTTTTAAGTGGACACAGGCAACACTTGTGCTCACCATGACAGCAACAGGGAATGGCAATGAAATTATTACAGTAGTATAGTATGTGCTACAATTAATTTTATGTAGTTATAATTTAATACTGCATCTTTTTGTTTGCTTACATTTCTCTTGACTAAAAATGACATCATGTACAGTCTATGTAAGTTTTGATAAATTTTAATTTTTTATAATTCATGTATATTTTATAGTAATACATGACAAAATATACTAGTATCTACATATATTTTATGCACTCATACCATGCCTTTTTCTTAATTTTAAAAATATTTCTAGGCTACATAATTCATCTGCAAGTTTCTTCAAATTGTTGCAAACCTCCAAAAAATTGTCCAATATATTTATTGAAAAAAATTTGTGTATAAGTGGACCCATGCAGTTCAAACCCATATTGTTCAAGGATCAGCTGCCCCTTACCTATAGAGAAGCAAAAATAAGAATTATATTCAACGTTTCCTCAGAAACCAGGCAAGCAAGAGTAAAATAAATTGTTGAGTGTTGAGAGAAAAAACTGCCAAGCTAGAATTCTTTACCCTGCAAAATTATCTTTTAAAAGTGAAAGAGAAATAAAGGCTCTCTCAGAGAAACAAAAACTAAGGGAATCTGTTGTCAGCCGACATGTCTTGCAAGAAATGTTAAAAATAAGTTCTTCAGAGAGAAGGAAAATAATATAAGTCAGAAACTTGGACCTACGTGAAGAAAAGAAGAACTTCAGAGAAGAAATAAGTGAAAAGAAAATAAACATTTTATTTTTCTTATTCTTTTTTCTTCTTCTTCCCTTTTTTTTTTTTTTTTTTTAGACGGAGTCTCACTGTGTCGCCAAGCTGGAGTGCAGTGGTGTGATCTCAGCTCACTGCAACCTCCGCCTCCTGGGTTAAAGTGATTCTCCTGCCTCAGCCTCCTGAGTAGCTGAGATTACAGGCGCCAGCCACCATGCCCGGCTAATTTTTTTTGTATTTTTAGTAGAGACGGGGTTTCACCATGTTGACCAGGATGGTCTCCATCTTTTGACCTCGTGTTCCGCCTGCCTCGGCCTCCTAAATGCTGGGATTACAGGCGTGAGCCAACTTGCCCAGCCTATTTTTCTTATTCTTTTTTTTTAAATTTTTTTATTTTTTTTATTTTTATTATTATACTTTAGGTTTTAGGGTACATGTGCACAATGTGCAGGTTTGTTACATATGTATCCATGTGCCATGTTGATTTCCTGCACCCATTAACTCGTCATTTAGCATTAGGTATATTTCCTAATGCTATCCGTCCCCCCTCCCCCAACCCCACAACAGTCCCCAGAGTGTGATGTTCCCCTTCCTGTGTCCATGAGTTCTCATTGTTCAATTCCCACCTATGAGTGAGAACATGCGGTGTTTGGTTTTTTGACCTTGCAATAGTTTACTGAGAATGATGTTTTCCAATTTCATCCATGTCCCTACAAAGGACATGAACTCATCATTTTTTATGGCTGCATAGTATTCCATGGTGTATATGTGCCACATTTTCTTAATCCAGTCTATCGTTGTTGGACATTTGGGTTGGTTCCAACTCTTTGCTATTGTGAATAGTGCTGCAATAAACATCTTAATTGATCTAACAGTCAATTCAAAATAATAACAGCAACAATGTGTTCAATTATATGCCATTATATAAGTAAAATGACAGCAGTGGGCCAGGCGCGGTGGCTCACGCCTGTAATCCCAGCACTTTGGGAAGCCAAGGCCAGCGGATCACGAGGTCAGGAGATCAAGACCATCCTGGCTAACATGGTGAAACCCCATCTCTACTAAAAATGCAAAAAATTGGCTGGGTGTGGTGGCAGGCACCTGTAGTCCCAACTACTCGGGAGGCTGAGGCAGGAGAATGGCACGAACCCGGGAGGCGGAGCTTGCAGTGGGCCAAGATCGCACCATTGCACTCCAGCCTGGGCGACAGAGCAAGACTCCATCTCAAAAAAAAAAAAAAAAGACAGCAGTGATACAAGAGGCAGGAGGAAGGAATTACAAGTATTTTGTTATTATAAGATATTAAAATTCAAAAATTAGCCAGGCATGGTGATGCATGCCTGTAGTCCCAGGTACTTAGGAGGCTGAGGCAGGAAGATTGATTGAGGCTGGGAGGTTGGTGGAAGTTGTAGTGAGCCATGGTTGCACCACTGAACTCCAGCCTGTGTGACAGAACGAGACCCTTTCTCAAAAACAAACAAAAATAGTTATTCACACTATCCATGAATTGGTATAATGTTATTTGATAAAAGTATAATGTATATGCTAAGAAGGGGAAAAATAGAATTATATAAAATGCTCAATTAAAGCCATAAGAGGTAGAAAATAGAGGAAGATAAAAATAGAAACAAAGAACAAGAGAAATTAATAGAAAATGGTAATAAATATGGTAGATATAATCACTTTAAATGTCAATGGTCTTACCTACACTAATTAAAAGACAAAGATCCTCAGAGTGGATAGAAAAAGGACCCAACTTCGTGTTGCCTATAAGAAACCCACTTAAAATACAAAGACACTTGTAGATTAGAAGTAAATAGAGAAAGATAAACCATGCTAACACTAATCAAAAGAAGGAGGAGTTGCTATATTAACTTCAGAAGGAGCAGACTTCAGAGCAAGGAAAGATACTAGGGATAAAAAGCGGCACTGCATAATGATAAAAGGATCAATACATCACAAAGACATAATGATCTTTAATGTGTATGTGTCTAACAACCAAATGTCAAATACCTGAGGCAAAAACTGGTAGAAATGCAAGATAAATAGATGAGTCTGCTATTGTAGTTGGAAACCTTAACACCCATCTATCAGAAGTGAACAAATCTAGCAGGCAGAAAATTAGTAAGGATATAGTTGAACTCAACATCACCATCAATCAACGGGATATAATTGACATCTATAGACTACAGTCATGCGTCACTTAACAATGGGAATATGTTCTGAGAAATGCATCGTTAAGTAATTATATCATTGTGCAAACATCATAGAGTATACTTATGCAGACATAGATGGTAGAGCCTACTATACCCCTACATTATAATGGTGTAGCCTATTGCTCCTGGGCTACAAATCCATAGAGCATGTTACTGTACAGAACACTATAGGCAACTGTAAGACAATGATAAGTATTTGTGTGTCTAAACATACCTAAACATAGAAAAGTAATGTGTTATGCTATGATATTACAACATCACTAGGTGATAGGAATTTTTCAGCTCCATTATAATCTGATGGGACCACTGTCATATATGTGGTCCTTTGTTGACTAAAACGTCATTATGAGGGGAATGACGATACTTCTGTAGGACATAAAACACACCCTAACAAATTTAAAAAATGAGAAATCATACAACTTCTACTCTCAGATCACAATGGAATTAAACTAAAATCAATAACAGAAAGATGGCTGAAATCCAAAGTACTTGGAGATTAAACAACATAGTTCCAAATAATATATGGGTCAAAGAAGAAATCTTAAGAGAAATTTTAAAACATTTTGAACTAAATGAAAATTAAAATAAAACATCAAAATGTGTAAGATGCAGCAAAAGCAGTGCTTAAAAGAAAATTTATTGAATTGGACACATATATTAGAAAATAAGAAATATATAATAAAGGACTGTTATATGAAATATACAAAGAACTCTTAAAACTCAACAATAGAAAAATAACAACCTTATTAAAAAGTGGACAAAAACCTGAACAGACCCCTAATCAAAGAAGATAGATATATATGTAAATAGTCTGTTCCATATATATGGAAAGTGAACACATATAAAGATGTTCATCATATTTCATAAGAGAGTTACAAATTAAAACAAGTATTAGAATGGCTAAAATACAAAACACTGACAACACCAAATTCTGGTAAGGATGTGGAACAACAGGACAACATTTATTGCTGGTAGGAATGCAAAATGGTATAGCCATATTGGAAGACAGTTTGGCAGTTTCTTACAAAACTGCACATATTCTTACCCAAAGATCCAACAATCACACTCCTCAGTGTTTACCCAACGGAATTGGCAACTCCACACAAAAACCAGCACATGGATGTTTATAGCAGCTTTGTTCATAATTGCCAAAAATTGGAAATAACCAAAATGTTTTTAGTAGGTGAATGGATATAAACTGTGGTGTATCCTTATCAAGAAATATTATTCAGAGCTAAATAAGTTATCAAGTTATCAAGCCATGAAAAACATGAGGCAACTTAAATGCATGCTACTACGTGAAAGAAACCAATCTGAAAAGGCTACGTACTATATAATTCCAACTATACGACATTCTAGAAAAGGCAAAACTATGGGGACAGTTAAAAGATCAGTGGTTGCCAGGGTTGAGGAGGGAGGGCAATGGAAGATTTTTAGGGCAATGAAATGATTCTGAATGATACTACAGCAGTAGACACTGATAAACATTATCATACATTTAACAAAATCCATAGAAACATAACACCAAGAGTGAACCCTAATGTAAACTATGAGCTTTGGGTGCTAATGATGCATCATTGTAGGTTCATTGATTGTAATGAATGTACCACTGTGATAGGGGATGTTGATAGTGGAGGAGGTTGTGGGACAGGGGGATGTGGCAACTCTGTACTTTCTGCTCAATTTTTCTATGAACCTAAAACCGCTTTAAAAAATAAATTGTATTAATTTAAAAAAAGTCTTTGACTGAATTGTTAGAAACACAAACCTATATTTTGCCAAATTAAAAATAGTTCTTTTTTTGTGCCATGGTACAACTAATTAACTTTTGGGTGACATAATTTGACATGAGAATTCATGGTGCCTTTTTACATTTATATTTAAACTAAATATAATTCAATAAAGTACTTATTATGGATTCTACTGCCACTCACTTTGACAAGTACTATTGAGAAATATTAATCTTAAAATACATAGTTCAGAGATGTTAGATCATCTTTATTCATGAAATTATGTTCCCAGAAACAGTCTAGATTTCATTTACACAATTTGTGCTGCCCTGCATTTCATTTCCACATTTGTATTCTCTGCCTCCCCTCCTAAGCACCCTAAGGGCTCACATAATGGTGTATGATTTGCAATATACATAGAGAATGTTCCTAAATTGCTTTGGATTTTAAGCTCAAAGTATATATTGGTGGGTAATTGTTAAACTTTTTACTGTATCATTCCAAATACCAGTAATAATTGTTTTCCCAGTCTTATCTATCAACAAAAGAAATTTTATCCACAGAGAGATTAGGGAACTGCAGGATCATCTTCTGCCAGACTCTGTATGAAGAGAGTAGTGAATTTGGGGGGCAGTTCTTGCCTAACTTCTCTTTAGATTCAGAGGACATTTCACTGACACTGCTGCCTTCTCCTGCAGCTTACCCTGAACACATACATATTTCTCAAGAAGTGGGATCAGGACTTTTTATTTTGTTATTGTCTTTCCTCTCCCTACTTTGTCTTTATTGAGCATGCATCATGGGTGTAATAAAAACATTTTTAAAGGGGTAGGATGTTTGCTTGTTTGAAAAGCTTCTAGATGAGAGCTCTAACACAGGAATTCTTAACTGCTTTTTCTCTACTCTCCCCTTAAGCAGACTGGGGAAGCCTATGACAGCTTCCCAGTAGCACATCCAATCTAGAAGGAGAAATGCCTGCTGATTTGAATAGAATGTTAGCCTGGGTCACACAGTGAACTGAGTTGGGGCGGCAAAAGGATAGACAGATGCACAAACAAAGGAAAGGAAAGGGGTAAATGTTCATTATGAACCTCATGAAGCGAATGAGAAGCTTCAGGTGCAGTGCCTGCTGCCTTAGTACAACACATGCCCTTTCAGGTGACGAAGCCCATCTTTTTCATCATGTGAGCATTTCAATCAAGACGTTTTAAACATTAAACTTCCCCACTTTCCATAAAGCTGGTTTAATTTGCAGACCTTGACAGATGACATTCCTCACAGTGTGTCCCTCCCTGTTGGGGGTGGCACAGGACTCCAGGCCTAGCATCATCAAAGCCCTGCCAGAGGCTTATGGCTTAAGCACATCAGAATGACCTGGCCCTGCCATTTGGTGGGGCCCCAGGGCATTTGGGGGCAAGACAGGAATTCACAATGAGAAAGTTACTTGTGGCCTCTGTTGGAGATCCTTTCAATTAAAGCTTTTAACATTTTTCACAAGCAATCCCCAGGGATTCATTCTCATCACCAGCTTTGATGGATGACAGGCTAACACAGCAAATGACTCACCCAGCTCACTGCAAACACTATCAAAACCCATACACTCTTCCTTCTCCAAAAAGCCCTGTAGGCTCCTGACAGGGCCAGATCAAGAAGCTCTAAGAAAAGTTAATTTTACTTAAATAAATGCTGCTTTCAGCAAACATTGCTCATCACTTGAATTTTTTGTCTTTGAGTCATTTAAAAATGAAGAAAACAATGTCCTATGGTCTCTTAATAGATGGTGCATTCTCTTCATAGACTGGGCAGCAATCTGGTATCAGGAAGCAAAAGAGGCCTGATTAAAATTCCAGTCCTGCTACTGACTGTGTGACTTTAGGCAAGTTGCTTAATTTCTCTACACTCCTAATCCTTCATCTCTGCAACGGGGCTAAATAACACCTACCTCATAGTTTCCATTCTGATTCAAAGGAGGGACCTTGTCTGTACCCAAGGCATTGTTTCTAAGGGTCTAAGTATGAAGAACAGTATGTATGCATGATGTATGTATCTATCCATCTATACCCACACATATGTATACACACACATATCAGCTAACATCTAAGACCTGAATAATTACATATAAATATTTCAGATTTCCAATTTCTCTTGGAAATAAATCTGAAGATCTGGCAACATGAGGTTGAGTTTGATTGGCAGCTGTCCCTCAAGTCGTGGCAGGTACACATGGTCCCACCACTTCACTTAGTTTGTGAACAGCCTGTCCCCTTTTGTCATTTGACTGTGCTATTTTCTGTCTGCATCAGCCTCTATACCACAGGTCTTAATGGGAAGAACTCTTCAGAAAAGCAGAAGCAAACTCCAGTCAAATAGATTGGGGGTGGGTAGGCTGGGAGTTACTTTCAATGAGGGGCCTCCTTTGTCTTTCATCTTGTTGAAGAGTTAAACTTGGAAGAGAAGAATTCAGAAAGGATGGGTCAATTTTTTTAATTAAGAATTTTTTTTTTGCCACGGCCCTGGTCAAGAAGGCTGTCTGCCTTTCTCCACAGTTGCCCGGCTGAGCAGATGGTTTTTCCGGAAGTGGGAATAAAGCTATGGGTCCCAAACATATTTCAGCAATGACAGTGCTTCTCCATGTGGGCACTATCCATCCCTAGGGAGTATATTAACTTGTCAGACTTTTTTCGGTTGTCACAGTGCTTGGAAGGACACCACTTGCATTTGGTGGGTAGGACTAAGGTGGTAGAGTCCCTGCAAAATGAAGGATTTGCTGCATGCCCCACAACTTTTGGACATCCTACCAGATATTTGTATATTTATAATTATCACATTAATAATTATCTGAAAAACATACTTATAATTATCTTAACTAAAATCCAACTCCATTATGCATACAAAGTGTTTTCAAACAGTCTTAAAAAGCACTGAATTTTCTAGGAGTTCAGGCATGGTGTAAAGTGAGGAAAGAGTGTACTTTCTTTGTTCAGAAATTTACTAAGAGCTGGTTCCCAGTTCAGAAACTAGCTGAAGCCATCGCTGTTTAAGGTTTTCTGACAATCCGGCCAACTGAGTCAGTCTGCCTGTGTAGATGCCTCATTCAGCATGTTTTTACCTATGGTTGCAAATGTCTGACTATTTCATTAGGGATAATATAGAGTGTGCTGCAGTGGAGAACTGTGCACCATCTACAGGACACCCCTCCAGGTTATCTGGTTCTAATTACATGGAGACTATGCTACAGCTTTGTAAAATGTAGATAACTGACAGCAATGCAAAATAATTTTTGTCTGTAGACATGCAAATTCTGACCTATTTGGTAAATGTTCAATTGACCTCTCTACCCCACTATTAGTTTTGCCTTCATTTATACATTCATTTCAATATTCCTGATCTATAAATGTGTCCATTATTTGGTTACTCTCTTAAACAGGTTATAACATTTGCCTGGTTCCTCATTTTGAGTTAATTGAAATATACAACATATGCTCATTTTTATATCTGAGTGAGAGTCATGATTTTATCTTTTTTTAAAAAATTATCTTTTAACAGTAGTCTCAGCATTTGCAAATTGACATACATATCTTATTAAAAATCACTTTCTATTTTGTTCTCCTGTTATAACAGGATGCTATATTTATTTTTAAATGTGTCATATATAAATTTCATTCCAGTATACTAAAAGGGGTGTTCAAATATTTGTTATAAAAGGGAGCGTGGGACCTGACAGGGTTTAGAATCACAGATTCCATCAGAAATTCTCTGAACAAACCCACATATGTAACTGATGAGCTGGGTCATTATTTTTCCCAGTCAGACAGAAAGATCCAGAGCTCCAAGTAATTTACAGCAACCACTGGGCTGTGAATTGTTTTGGGAACTTCTCACCTTTCCCAAGTCCAGCTTCATTTAGATAGGACAATTACAAAATAGCTAGTTATGAGTCCCACTGACCTAAACTTCTTCCCCCATCATCAAATGCCAAGGCTATTCAATATAAATGGCATTGTCATCTGGCCACCTTCGGTAATGTCAGAAAAGATTAAATGAAGACATTTTATCTTACTTCCCCTTCTCTGATTCATATTCTTTTATCCCAAGATGAGAATACCCCAGAGTATTCATTTTCCACATCACATACAGGGAAGCCTGGTCCTGACTTGCAGCCCTATAGTAAGTCTTAGGACAACTATTCTAATACATTCATATGTTGCCACATTTTAGAATCCAAAAGGAATAGGATTTCAGGCTGAAATTTCTTTAACTCAGAAAGAAACAATGAACCATCTCACCCATCTTGATACCACTTCACCCCTAGCTGCTGGCTGGGAATGGCCTCAGCTGACAATGATGAATGAAAGAGAAAATAGATCCACTCACGGTTGTGGACTACTAAAATATCCTTATTTCAAGATGGCACTATACTTTTTTACTTAATAAACACACTTACCCCCAAAAAAGTACAGAAAACTTGGCAAATAAAAATAAACTTTAGAAAATTTATAAGCCTGGCTTATATATTGCTTTATTTAGAGGATAATTCTCACATTTTTTTCCTTCCACCTACCAAAAGGAACATGCATAATAAATGAAACTAAGCTTGGCAGGAAATCCATCAATAAGGTTAATTTAAAGTGTAGGCAGAATAGCAAATCTCCATATGGCTATCAAGGGGTTTGTTCTTGTTTCAAAACCAATTGACTTCCAAACAACAGAATATGCCTTTCTGAAGAAACCAGATAGAAGGAAATCCCAGCCACCTAAACATCCACGTCCCCATCATGATAATACAGCTCCTGGGAATTCATTTTTAGGGTCACTTAAAATATAAGAGCAAGGCTGTTTGGCTTCAAACTCTGGCTTCCTCACAAGCTTTATGATGTGGGTTAGATACAAAAGCTCCATAAGCCTCAGTTCCCTCACCTGTAAAATAAGAAGAATATACAATGCTGTGTAACATTACATATTATACACATGGTTCAGATAACTGCATTAGATAATTCATAAAAATGTTTAACAATGTGCCTGGTATTATTGCAAGTGTGAAATATTTAAGACTTGATTTTTTCAGTGATGTAAATTGGTGATAGGGTGAGTGCCATAACAGGGAAAGTATCATTTTAGAGATTAATGACTTTAAAAGAACAGCTCCTTCAAAGAGAAGATCAGGAGATAAGGCCTGGGCAAATGGTAGGCACTTTTGTTTTATAGCATGAATGAACTTGGTTCTCACTAAGGCTTTACTCTTTTCTTGGCCTAAGTCCTCCACCAAAAGCTATACTAGGGGATGGCCCTGAACCACCATGAAAACAAGACAACTTTCCTGTTGATTCCATTGGGAGTTAAGTATGCACATACAACACAAAAAATGGGAGTCTTGGGAAATGAAGGTTTTAAATGTCTGCAGCAGTGAGGTGTTAATATTTGTTTTTTGGTAACTAGTGATACTATATGTTGCCATGGAGTTTCAGTCATTACAGGGCAAATGGTGTCTGAAGATGTTAGTTGAGTCTAGGGATATCTTTTCAATAAATGAAATTCACTCAAGACACATAGAATTTGTGCTTTTTCAGAGTGGACTAAAGGCAAGTTGCAGTATGGGTATAGTATGACACCACTTTTTTGGTTATTTTGAAAAAAAAAAAGAGGATAAAAATAATATCACAAGTGTGTGTGTGTGTGTGTGTGTGTGTGTGGTATATGTCTAAGCATAGAAATTAAGTCTAGATGGAGACTCATTAAATTTTAAATGTGGTTTTACCCACAGGAAGATGAATGGTGAAGATGAAACAGACATCAAAGAGGAGGCAATTCCTTCTTTAAATTACGTTGTTTTATAAACAGTTAAGCAGCATGTACTACTTCTACAAAAGGAAGGAAGGAAAAGAATAAGGAAGGGAGGAATGGATTACTTAAGTTCTCCTTTTTTCCACTTTTCTTTCCTCTCTAAGGTCTCTTTCAGCTCTAAAAGTTTTAGTCTATGTGTAAAGAAAAAAAAAACTATAAGAATACAAATGACTATCAAGGGTATATTCACAAAGGCAACTTTTACAGTATGTTCGTTGCCAGTACAAATTTATTCCATTTAAGTCTGCTGTTTGAACTGAACCTAGAACAAAAATTGTCTTCCAAAACATTAAAAAACAAACAAACAAACAAAAAAGATCGGGAATGGTGGCTCACACTTATAATCTCAGCATTTTCAGAAGCCAAGGCAGAAGGATTGCTTGAGCCCAGGACTTCAAGACCAGCCTGGACAAAGTAGTGAGACCTTGTCTCTACCGAAAATAAAAAAAAAAAAATTAGCTGGGTGTGGTGATGTAGTCCCAGCTACTCAGGAGGCTGAGATGATTACATTGCTTGAGCCCAGGAGGTCCAGGCTGCAGTGAGCCTAGATCATGCCACTCCAGCCTGGGTTACAGAGTGAGACCCTATCTCAAAACAAACAAACAAAAAAAGAAAATTATACTCAGCATAGTTTTGCTTCAGCATCTTTGAGTTTATTGACTGGAATTTGGCAATCTCTAAAAGATATAGCAGATCATATTAAACAAGTCAGAATCCATCTGCCCAAAATGCCCCCACTCTTCCCATCTCGACCAGGTAAAGCCCAACTCAACACTATTGATTAAATTCCTAGCTGTAGAGTTGAAAACTCATGAGTTTTTATTCTAACTTTGCTGCTTAGCTGATTACCTCAGGCAAGCTAATTAACTTCTCAAAGCTTCAATTTCCTAATCTGTAAAATGAAGATAATTAAAGCCTGAGCAATCAGGCAAGAAAAAGAAATAAAAGGCATCCAAATGAGAAAGGAAGAAGTAAAATGATCTCTGTTTGCAAATGACATAATGCTATCTGTACAATGTCCTAAAGATACCATATACACCAAATAAATAAATAAATAAATAAATAAAGCCTTACTGGAACTAGTACACTAATTCAGCAAAAGTTACAGGATACAAAATCAACATACGGAAATCAGCTGCATTTCTATACATTAACAATAAACCAAAAAAATTAAGAAAACAATTTCATTTCTAGTAACATTAAAAAGGACAAAATACTTAGAAATAAACATAAATAAGGAGGGGAAAGACTTGTGCACTGAAAACTATAAAACAGTGCTGAAATAAATTAAGGAAGATACAAATAAATGAAAAGATATCCTATGGATTATGGATTGGAGGACTTAATATTGTTAAGATGTCATACTACCCAAAGCTATCTATAGATTCAATAGAATCCCTATCAAAATCCCAACGGCATTTTTTGCAGAAATAGAAAAATTTGCCCTAAAATTTATATGGAATCTCAAGGGAACCTCAATAACCAAAACAATTTTGAAAAAGAACAAAGTTGGAGAACTCCCACTTCCTGATTTCAAAACATTACAAAGCTTCAGTAATCAAAACAATGTGGTACTGGCATAACACAAATGGACCAATAGAATAGAATAGTAGCTCAGAAACAAACTCTCATGTATATGGCCAAATAATTTTCAACAAGGATGCCAAGACCCCTCAATGGGGAAGAAAAAAAAATCTCTTCAACAAATGGTGTGGGAAAAACTGGATATCTGCATGCAAAAGAATGAAGTTGGGCCCTTACCTTATACCACATACAGAAAATTAACTCAAAATGGATTAAAAACATAAATGTAAGACCTAAAATTGTAAAATTACCAGAAGAAAACATATGGGAAAATATTCATGACATTGAACTTGGTAATGATTTCTTGGATACAACAGAAGTGTAGGCAACAAAAGCAAAAATTAGGCAAATAGAACTATATCAAACTTAAAAATTTCTATGCATCAAAGGACACAGTCAACATAGTGAAAAGGTAATCTACAGAATGGTAGAAAATATTAGCAAATCATATATCTGATAAGGGATTAATATATAGAATTTATAAAGAACTTCTATAACTCAACAACAAAATAATCAAATAACTCTTAGAAAATGGGCAAAAGACCTGAATAGATGGTTTTCTAAATATGATATGATATTCAAATGGCTAATATATGACAAGATGCTCAGCATCACCAATTATCAGAAAAATGCAAATCAAAACCACAATGAGATATCCCTTTACACTCATTTGCATGGGCTGTGTCAAAAAGCAGAAAATAACAAGTGTTGGTGAGGCTGTGGAGAAATTGGATCCCTTGGGCACTGTTGGTGGGAATGTGAAATGTACCATCACTATGGAAAACAGTATGGAGGTTGTCAACAACTTAAAAATAGAACTACCATATGATCCAGCAACCTCATTACTGGATATATACCCAAAATAATTGAGAGCAGTATCTCAAAGAGGTATTTGCACACCCATGTTCATAGCAGCATTATTCACATAGGCCAAAAAGTGAAAGTAACCCATGTATTCCATTCATTGATGTATAAATGGATAAACAAAATGTGGCATATACAAACAATGGAATATTATTCAGCCTTAAAAAGAAAGGAAATCCTGTTACATGCTACAACATGGGTGAACCTTGAAGACATTATGCTAAGTGAAATAAGCCAGTCACTCACACACAAAAATACAGTAGGACTCCACTGATCTCTTGTATCTAAAGTAGCCAAATTCATAGAAATAAAGTAAAATGGTAGTTACCAGGGGCTGAGGGGAGATGAAAAGGGGAGTTGTTGTTTAATGGGTATAGAATGTCAAATTTGAAAGATGAAAAAGTTCTGGACATCTATTTCACAACAATATGAATATACTTAACACTATTACTCCATGCAATTAAAAATGCTTAAGACAGTAAATCTTAGACAACATCTTTTTAACCCAATAACAAAAAAAGAAGAAAGTTAAATGAGGTGCATGTGAAGGAATTAGGAGGGTTCTTGGCATGTAACAAATACACATTAAATACTAGCTAGTAACTGTTAATGGGATTATCAGATACTACTCCTCCAAGACAATTCCTTCCCTTCCATCCTCTCCTCAGCCTTTTCCCCACAGACACAATATGTTATTTTCCAATCTGTACTTACATTCTGTCCTGTTTTATAGCTTACACTTTTGTACTGTCAAAGACAGGAAGAGTGGATTATTCACCATTGTGTTCCCTCCTGGGTCCTACCTGGTGACATGCATATAGTAGGTCCTCACTTTTTTAGAAGTTACACTTTTTTCTCTTTTCATTACAAGTACTGTACATCATTAATATAGAAAATGTGGAGAATAGTAAAATAGAAAATGGGAAAAAATCACCCCAAATCCTACCACTTAAAAGCAATCAGAGTTAATATTTTTTTCAGCAAATACATCTTGAATTAAACAGTTAAAATAAGATGCTAACTTGCCTTAAAAGGAAGGTAGAATGTGGATTTAAGTTTGGAAATTATCTTCCTTGGGGGTATTTCAGGGTAGGTTGAGGCACCTGGTAGCCAAGAGCTTGATGGGGAAGTTGAAATAAAGGAGATCATATAACTATGATAATACAAATATAGCTCTTTTACTCAGTATATAATGCGTATAAGTCAGAGATTATTTACCTAATTAATGAGGGAACCAGCAGGATGATAAAGCTGGTTCAAAAGAGGATACACAAGATGAATACATACTTAGTAAGAGACAAGATGTTGAAGCCACCAAATTCCTAAAGTAGATATGAAACAAAGCAAAAACAAAAGCAATACAATTGTAACCTCTATGGTTATCTGTTCTACTCAACAAAAAATTTGCATCCTCTAGTAGACCAAATCATGTGCAACTTAGTTAATTAATATCTAACTTTAGGGGAACTGGATGCAAATCAATAGCCAATTGTGCCAGACAAAGTTCCTGCCCTACAGTGTCACATGACCTTGGGTAGGCCTATTGGACAGCTCTCCGCTATGACATTGAAAGGCACACAGTCATTCATCCTCTTGCCTTATTTCTGAAGTTTTGATAATTTTTCTATACTGGGAGCGTCAAGTCATTGAATAATTATTACTAATAAATATCAAACATTTATCATGGACCAGGATTGTGCTAAATGCTTTCCATGCGATATCTCACTGAATTCTCACCACAGTCTTGGAAGTAGTACTATCATTATCTGCTTTTACAGACTCTTCAATAGAAGTCTCAGAAAGGTCATTTCCCTGAGGTTATACGGGTGAGAAAGTAGCAACCCAGCCTCAGGCTTAGCTCTGTCTGCCCAGCCCTAATTATTAATACAACAGGAGTCTCCACAGTGGGATGCAGGCACTGCAGAGATAACATGAGAGGAGGCATTAGGTTGTAGAGAAAGAAGAGTGGAACTTCCATTGAGGGTGACTTAAACTCCTATTTTTTATATTTCCCATCACATAATTTTTTAAGATGTATATATTAATATATGAGGGTGTCTTAGTTTAGTCCCGCTACTATAACAAAATTCCACAGACTGGGTAATTTATAAACAGTGTAAATGTATTGCTTACAGTTATGGAGGCTGGGAAGTTCAAAATCCAAATGCCAGCAGGTTCAGTGTCTGGTGAGGGCCCAGCCTTTACTTCCAAGATGGTGCCTTAAATGCTGTCTTTTCCAGAGAAGACGAACACTGTGTCCTCTCATAGTGGAAGGGCACAAGAGCACAAAGGGCCTAGCTATTTTCCTCTAATGCTTTTATAAGGTGCTAATGCCATTGGTGAGGGAGGAGCCCTCATAGACTAATCACCTCCTAAAGGCCCTACCTCTTAATACGGTTGCATTGGGGATTAAATTTCAACATAAATTTTGGAGGGGACGTAAACATTCAAGCCACAGCACAGAGATACATGGACAAACATACATATGACAATCAAAAAGTTTTGGCGCCTTCTGCTGTAAAGCCTTTAGTTCACCGAGGCTGTGGTTTACTCACATTTTCACATCTGCTACTTGGCATTTCTGACTCACTTCTCTAAACTTACTCATCTTATTTTCTCAAAACATTTAAGATTTTGATATCCAGCTGTGTGGATTGAGAGCCTCACACCTCTTCCTTGCAGTGTGAAGGCGATACAGCATTTTCATTTCTAGAGAGATTAGGAGATGCTGGGAGGTAGCATTTTTATCCTCCTGTGCCCTGGCTGGGAAGTCCTGGGGAAGGCAGATCCACTTTCCCATTCCTTTTTGTCCCTGGCTCTGGGCTTTGTGAGGGTGGAGGGAAGAGAGGTTTACCATGAAACAGAGAGTGGTTTACACAACATGATTCTCAAATTTTCACACAGTGCTTTCAGAAGTCATATCGGTGGGTGGCTAAAGTGATCTGAAGATGAAAGAAGGGAAACAGCCCAGGTCCTAGCCTTGGAAACACCAAAGAGCAATGCAGGCTTGATGCAGAGTCTGCAGGAATTAGAGATTTGTTTCTGAAGCAAAGTGCCAGGATTCTCCCCAGTGCCAAACGGAGGAAATGCTTGGTATTTGTGGAGCAAAGCACTCCAAGTGTGCTGTAACATCAGTATTGTTGGGCATTTTTTGAAATTACTAGTTACACTTGGTTGAATAAATGCTCCTAAATGCAATTAATGTATTATATGTTAACTTCATGGATAAGCTAAGAAAAATAGTCATTATCTTGTCTCTCTAAGAGATACTACAAAGCAATATGCACATACTGAGAGGCTTTGTGTTGTTGCCACAGTTGTAGGAGACAAACAAGGAGAGACCAGAGCTCCCTGGCCCAGCTGGGGATGTCCCTTCAGCTCCCCAACACCCACACACAGACTGCTTCATGTACAGCCCTTCCCCCAACTTGGAAGCCCCCCATTGAGAAGCTGTGTTTGGGTAAATTGGGAAGTGCAGTTTCCTGCCTGGTCCCAAATGCATCCCCAAAAGCAGATGACCTTCACAGACCTCCCTAAAGGTGGATGATGGCACAAAAGTAGAGTCTGATCCCAGGAAAAAGGACGAAGCCTCCAGAAATAGGGTGGCTTTGACTCTCAGCCTCCCACTGCAGCTCTCCTCCAACCAATCCTCATCGCTTTTTTAGAAGAATGAGATAAGCTCACCAGATGATTTCCTCTGGGCTTCCCTCTTCAGGATTATAAGGAGACTCCAGAGTGGATTGTGGGTACTGAGTCTCAGCTCCCCTCTGCAGAGAAGATTTGCCGTTTGCTTGACAATTCGTTGTGCCAGGTACTGTACTTAGAAGGCTTCACTCCTTTGTATAGCCACTAGCAGTGGCTTGTATTACCTCCTTGTGAGGTCCCTTGACAGCAGCATAGCATAATTTGGGGGATTGTTAGCTATGCAGAACCTCACCTGACCCAAACCCTGCTGAAACAGACTGCGTTTGAATTAGATTCTTCAGGTGATTTGGAAATGCATTAGTTGGGAAGTACTGATTTGAACTGTTTGAGAAGTTAAACTTTATTTAACGGATCTGAGATCAAATTCCAGCTCCACCACTTGCTATGTGACTTCAGCAGAACCACCCAGCTAAACCACTCTTGATTTTTTTTTTTTTTTTTTTTTGAGATGCAGTCTCACTCTGTCGCCCAGGCTGGAGTGCAGTGGCGTGATCTTGGCTCACTGCAACCTCTGCCTCCTGAGTTCAAGCGATTATCCTGCCTCAGCCTCCTGAGTAGCTCAGAATACAGACACCCACCACCATACCCAGCTAATTTTTGTATTTTTAGTAGAGACGGGGTTTCACCATGTTGGCCAGGATGGCCTCGATCTCCTGACCTTGTGATCCACCCGCCTCAGCTTCCCAAAGTGCTGGAATTACAGGCGTGAGCCACCATGCCCGGCCTGAATTCTTGACTTGCAGAAACTATGTGAAATAATAAATATTTATTGTTGTTTTAAGTTACTGCAGCATGGGTTTATTGGTTATGGCACAATAGGTAATTAATATGCCCACTATAATAGCCAAATGTATATACAGTCTTTCCCAATAAAAATTTTAATATCTAAGATCAATCAAAAGAAATAAAAAGAAGGAAATAAAATTCTCTTTCACTGGCACTTGATAAAGTATTCCAATAGTTACAGAAAAGCATAAAGCACACAGGTCCAAGATAAGAAATGTTAGCAGAGGGGACATATCCTTCCCATGTCCCCTTAGTTTTCCATCAAAGGGGTTGATTAACTGCTCCATATGGGGAGGGTTCTCTTAGCATTTTCTTCGAGGA
The DNA here is from genome assembly GCF_028878055.3 of Symphalangus syndactylus. NCBI lineage: Eukaryota > Metazoa > Chordata > Mammalia > Primates > Hylobatidae > Symphalangus > Symphalangus syndactylus. The sequence continues at coordinate 51,907,593 of NC_072439.2, read as the reverse complement.
ACATCTTTATGTCCCTTCACACTCTCATCCCTGGGGGAGCCAACTTAACTGAATGCTGCATTTGGGAGAAGGGCCTGAGAATACTCAGCTCTGTCTGGTCCTCCCAGCTACAGAGGCAGGCCAACTCTGCAACTTCACACATAAGCTTATGGAAATGGCCCTTGCAGGGAGGACCTGCAGTGGTACAGTATGTCCAAAGAATCTGTGCAGGGTCTTAAACTGAGTAGAGTGTTAGGACCCATGTGTTCACATGCTTAAGCCATGTCCTCCGAGTCAGCCTTCATCAGTGGCAACATGTCACCTTGATTTTTTGATTTGGGCTTTTAAATTTTTTTATTTTTTATTTTTTATTATACTTTAGGGTTTTAGGGTACATGTGCACAATGTGCAGGTTTGTTACATATGTATCCATGTGCCATGTTGATTTCCTGCACCCATTAACTCGTCATTTAGCATTAGGTGTATCTCCTAATGCTGTCCCTCCCCCCTCCCCCCACCCCACAACAGTCCCCGGAGCGTGATGTTCCCCTTCCTGTGTCCATGAGTTCTCATTGTTCAATTCCCACCTATGAGTGAGAACATGCGGTGTTTGGTTTTTTGTCCTTGCGATAGTTTACTGAGAATGATGTTTTCCAGTTTCATCCATGTCCCTAAAAAGGACACGAACTCATCATTTTTTATGGCTGCATAGTATTCCATGGTGTATATGTGCCACATTTTCTTAATCCAGTCTATCGTTGTTGGACATTTGGGTTGGTTCCAACTCTTTGCTATTGTGAATAGTGCCGCAATAAACATACGTGTGCATGTGTCTTTATAGCAGCATGATTTATAGTCCTTTGGGTATATACCCAGTAATGGGATGGCTGGGTCAAATGGTATTTCTAGTTCGAGATCCCTGAGGAATCGCCACACTGACTTCCACAATGGTTGAACTAGTTTACAGTCCCACCAACAGTGTAAAAGTGTTCCTATTTCTCCACATCCTCTCCAGCACCTGTTTTTTCCTGATTTTTTAATGATGGCCATTCTAACTGGTGTGAGATGGTATCTCACTGTGGTTTTGATTTGCATTTCTCTGATGGCCAGTGATGAGGAGCATTTCTTCATGTGTTTTTTGGCTGCATAAATGTCTTCTTTTGAGAAGTGTCTGTTCATGTCCTCTGCCCACTTTTTGATGGGGTTGTTTGTTTTTTTCTTGTAAATTTGTTTGAGTTCATTGTAGATTCTGGATATTAGCCCTTTGTCAGATGAGTAGGTTGCAAAAATTTTCTCCCATTCTGTAGGTTGCCTGTTCACTCTGATGATAGTTTCTTTTGCTGTGCAGAAGCTCTTTAGTTTAATGAGATCCCATTTGTCGATTTTGGCTTTTGTTGCCATTGCTTTTGGTGTTTTAGACATGAAGTCCTTGCCCACGCCTATGTCCTGAATGGTATTGCCTAGGTTTTCTTGTAGGATTTTAATGGTTTTAGGTCTAACATATAAGTCTTTAATCCATCTTGAATTAATTTTTGTATAAGGTGTAAGGAAGGGATCCAGTTGCAGCTTTCTACATATGGCTAGCCAGTTTTCCCAGCACCATTTATTAAATAGGGAATCCTTTCCCCATTTCTTGTTTTTGTCAGGTTTGTCAAAGATCAGATAGTTGTAGCTATGCGGCATCATTTCTGAGGGCTCTGTTCTGTTCCATTGATCTATGTCTCTGTTGTGGTACCAGTACCATGCTGTTTTGGTTACTGTAGCCTTGTAGTACAGTTTGAAGTCAGGTAGCGTGATGCCTCCAGCTTTGTTCTTTTGGCTTAGGATTGACTTGGCGATGCGGGCTCTTTTTTGGTTCCATATGAACTTTAAAGTAGTTTTTTCCAATTCTGTGAAGAAAGTCATTGGTAGCTTGATGGGGATGGCATTGAATCTATAAATTACCTTGGGCAGTATGGCCATTTTCACGATATTGATTCTTCCTACCCATGAGCATGGAATGTTCTTCCATTTGTTTGTATCCTCTTTTATTTCATTGAGCAGTGGTTTGTAGTTCTCCTTGAAGAGGTCCTTCACATCCCTTGTAAGTTGGATTCCTAGGTATTTTATTCTCTTTGAAGCAATTGTGAATGGGAGTTCACTCATGATTTGGCTCTCTGTTTGTCTGTGATTGGTGTACAAGAATGCTTGTGATTTTTGTACATTGATTTTGTATCCTGAGACTTTGCTGAAGTTGCTAATCAGCTTAAGGAGATTTTGGGCTGAGACAATGGGGTTTTCTAGATATACAATCATGTCATCTGCAAACAGGGACAATTTGACTTCCTCTTTTCCTAATTGAATACCCTTTATTTCCTTCTCCTGCCTGATTGCTCTGGCCAGAACTTCCAGCACTATGTTGAATAGGAGCGGTGAGAGAGGGCATCCCTGTCTTGTGCCAGTTTTCAGAGGGAATGCTTCCAGTTTTTGCCCATTCAGTATGATATTGGCTGTGGGTTTGTTGTAGATAGCTCTTATTATTTTGAGATATGTCCCATCGATACCTAATTTATTGAGAGTTTTTAGCATGAAGGGTTGTTGAATTTTGTCAAAGGCCTTTTCTGCATCTATTGAGATAATCATGTGGTTTTTGTCTTTGGTTCTGTTTATATGCTGGATTACATTTATTGATTTGCGTATGTTGAACCAGCCTTGCATCCCAGGGATGAAGCCCACTTGATCATGGTGGATAAGCTTTTTGATGTGCTGCTGGATTCGGTTTGCCAGTATTTTATTGAGGATTTTTGCATCAATGTTCATCAAGGATATTGGTCTGAAATTCTCTTTTTTGGTTATGTCTCTGCCAGGTTTTGGTATCAGGACGATGCTGGCTTCGTAAAATGTGTTAGGGAGGATTCCCTCTTTTTCTATCGATTGGAATAGTTTCAGAAGGAATGGTACCAGTTCCTCCTTGTACCTCTGGTAGAATTCAGCTGTGAATCCATCAGGTCCTGGACTCTTTTTGGTTGGTAAGCTATTGATTATTGCCACAATTTCAGAACCTGTTATTGGTCTATTCAGAGATTCAACTTCTTCCTGGTTTAGTCTTGGGAGGGTGTATTTGTCGAGGAATTTATCCATTTCTTCTAGATTTTCTAGTTTATTTGCATAGAGGTGTTTGTAGTATTCTCTGATGGTAGATTTTATTTCTGTGGGATCGGTGGTGATATCCCCTTTTTCGTTTTTTATTGCATCTATTTGATTCTTCTCTCTTTTCTTCTTTATTAGTCTTGCTAGCGGTCCATCAATTTTGTTGATCTTTTCAAAAAACCAGCTCCTGGATTCATTAATTTTTTGAAGGGTTTTTTGTGTCTCTATTTCCTTCAGTTCTGCTCTGATTTTAGTTATTTCTAGCCTTCTGCTAGCTTTTGAATGTGTTTGCTCTTGCTTTTCTAGTTCTTTTAATTGTGATGTTAGGGTGTCAATTTTGGATCTTTCCTGCTTTCTCTTGTGGGCATTTAGTGCTATAAATTTCCCTCTACACGCTGCTTTGAACGTGTCCCAGAGATTCTGGTATGTTGTGTCTTTGTTCTCGTTGGTTTCAAAGAACATCTTTATTTCTGCTTTCATTTCATTATGTACCCAATAGTCATTCAGGAGCAGGTTGTTCAGTTTCCATGTAGTTGAGCGGTTTTGACTGAGTTTCTTAATCCTGAGTTCTAGTTTGATTGCACTGTGGTCTGAGAGACAGTTTGTTATAATCTCTGTTCTTTTACATTTGCTGAGAAGAGCTTTACTTCCAACTATGTGGTCAATTTTGGAATAGGTGTGGTGTGGTGCTGAAAAAAATGTATATTCTGTTGATTTGGGGTGGAGAGTTCTGTAGATGTCTATTAGGTCCACTTTATGTAGAGCTGAGTTCAATTCCTGGATATCCTTGTTAACTTTCTGTCTCGTTGATCTGTCTAATGCTGACAGTGGGGTGTTAAAATCTCCCATTATTATTGTGTGGGAGTTTAAGTCCCTTTGTAGGTCACTGAGGACTTGCTTTATGAATCTGGGTGCTCCTGTGTTGGGTGCATATATATTTAGGATAGTTAGCTCTTCTTTTGAATTGATCCCTTTACCATTATGTAATGACCTTCTTTGTCTCTTTTGATCTTTGTTGGTTTAAAGTCTATTTTATCAGAGACTAGGATTGCAACCCCTGCCTTTTTTTGTTTACCAGTTGCTTGATAGATCTTCCTCCATCCCTTTATTTTGAGTCTATGTGTGTCTCTGCACGTGAGATGGGTTTCCTGAATACAGCACACTGATGGGTCCTGACTCCTTATCCAGTTTGCCAGTCTGTGTCTTTTGATTGGAGCATTTAGCCCATTTACATTTAATATGAATATTGTTATGTGTCAATCTGATCCTGTCATTATGATGTTAGTTGGTTATTTTGCTCGTTAGTTGCTATAGTTTCTTCCTAGCCTCGATGGTCTTTACAATTTGGCATGTTTTTGCAGGGGCTGGTACCGGTTGTTCCTTTCCATGTTTAGTGCTTCCTTCAGGAGCTCTTTTAGGGCAGGCCTGGTGGTGACAAAATCACTCAGCGTTTGCTTGTCTGTAAAGTATTTTATTTCTCCTTCACTTATGAAGCTTAGTTTGGCGGGATAGGAAATTCTGGGTTGAAAATTCTTTTCTTTAAGAATGTTGAATATCGGCCCCCACTCTCTTCTGGCTTGTAGAGTTTCTGCTGAGAGATCAGCTGTTAGTCTGATGGGCTTCCCTTTGTGGGTAACCCGACCTTTCTCTCTGGCTGCCCTTAACATTTTTTCCTTCATTTCAACTTTGGTGAATCTGACAATTATGTGTCTTGGAGTTGCCCTTCTCGAGGAGTATCTTTGTGGCGTTCTCTGTATTTCCTGAATCTGAATGCTGGCCTGCCTTGCTAGATTGGGGAAGTTCTCCTGGATAATATCTTGCAGAGTGTTTTCCAACTTGGTTCCACTCTCCCCATCATTTTCAGGTACACCAATCAGACGTAGGTTTGGTCTTTTCACATAGTCCCAAATTTCTTGGAGGCTTTGTTCATTTCTTTTTATTCTTTTTTCTCTAAACTTCCCTTCTCTCTTCATTTCATTCATTTCATCTTCTATCAGCGATACCCTTTCTTCCAGTTGATCGCATCTGCTACTGAGGCTTCTGCCTTCTTCGCGTAGTTCTTGAAACTTGGCTTTCAGCTCCATCATCTCCTTTAAGCCCTTCTCTCCATTGGTTATTCTAGTTATCCATTCTTCTAATTTTTTTTCAAAGTTTTTAACTTCTTTGCTATTGTTTTGAATTTCCTCTCGTAGCTCAGAGTAGTTTGATCGTCTGAAGCCTTCTTCTCTCAACTCATCAAAGTCATCCTCCATCCAGCTTTGTTCCGTTGCTGGTGAGGAACTGCGTTCCTTTGGAGGAGGAGAGGTGCTCTGTTTTTTAGAGTTTCCAGTTTTTTTGGTCTGTTTTTTCCCCATCTTTGTGGTTTTGTCTACTTTTTGTCTTCGATGATGGTGATGTACAGATGGGTTTTTGGTGTGGATGTCCTTTCTGTTTGTTAATTTTCCTTCTACCAGACAGGACCCTCAGCTGCAGGTCTGTTGGAGTTTACTAGAGGTCCACTCCAGACCCTGTTTGGCTGGGTGTCAGCACCGGTGGCTGCAGAACAGCGGATTTTCGCGAGACCACAAATTCAGCTGTCTGATAGTTCCTCTGAAAGTTTTGTCTCAGAGGAGTACCCGGTTGAATGAGGTGTCAGTCTGTCCCTACTTGGGGGGTGCCTCCCAGTTAGGCGGCTCAGGGGTGAGGGACCCACTTTAGGAGGCAGTCTGTCCGTTCTCAGATCTCCAGCTGCGTGCTGGGAGAACCATTACTCTCTTCAAAGCTGTCAGTCAGACAGGGACATTTAAGGCTGTGGAGGTTCTCGCTGAGTTTTTGGTTGTCTGTGCCCTGCCCCCAGAGGTGGAGCCTACAGAGGCAGGCAGGCCTCCTTGAGCTGTGGTGGGCTCCACCCAGTTCGAGCTTCCTGGCTGCTTTGTTTACCTAAGCAAGCCTGGGCAATGGCGGGCGCCCCTCCCCCAGCCTCGTTGCCGCCTTGCAGGGTGATCTCAGACTGCTGTGCTAGCAATCAGCAAGACTCTGTGGGCATAGGACCCTCCGAGCCAGGTGCAGGACACAATCTCCTAGTGTGCCATTTTCCAGGCCCGTTGGAAAAGCGCAGTATTGGAGTGGGACTGACCCGATATTCCAGGTGCCGTCTGTTTCCCCTTTCTTTGACTAGGAAAGGGAACTCCCTGACCCCTTGCGCTTCCCGAGTGAGGCAATGCCTCGCCCTGCTTCGGCTCGCGCACAGTGCGCTTCACCGACTGTCCTGAACCCACTGTTAGGCACTCCCTAGTGAGATGAAACAGGTACCTCAAGCAGAAATGCAGAAATCACCAGTCTTCTGTGTCGCTGGGGCTGGGAGCTGGAGACCGGAGCTGTTCCTATTCGGCCATCTTGGCTCCACCCCCTGGGCTTTTAAATTTAAGTCTTTAATCCATCTGAGTTAATTTTTGTATCTGGTGTAAGGAAGGGGACCAGTTTCAATTATCTGCATATGTGTATCAGGTCTCTTTAAACTGTTTTCTCAATTAATCCTAATTCATTCCCATTAGGCACATCATTGTCCCCATTATGTAAAGTAAGAAACTGAGATCCATAAGTGCCATTCATTCTTTCAACAAATATTTATTACATGCCAATAATGTACCAGGAACTGCTCCAGACAATACATCAAAGTGATGCCTCTAGGTGAATGAACTTGCCAGAGTCACAAAGTTGTAAGAAAGAAAGGAGCCTGAACTCAACTTCCGACTGACTCACCCTGCACTTTCCTGAGCAGCTGACTGTCACACGGCTCGGTGGTTCAGGCCAGTACAGACCAGGCACCAAGTGAAAGGTTTCATGTTTCATCTTTCATTCAACCCTCAGCCTTCAGGGGACGCTAGTCACATTGCATCATTCTACCTGAATATGTCCCCAGAGTTGAGCAAGCCCTGCCTTTTCTGTCACTGCCATTTTACAGATGGAGAAACCAAGGCATATAGACGGTCGTAGGATCACAAAACCAGCAGGTGTCTGCCAAGCTTCAGGCTGTTTTGTAATCTTTGTGAGGACAAGATGTCCATTTCTGTGTAGGCCATTGCTGTATATGCTATAGGTGTTTGAGCCACAGTAAACGATGGCTGAGCAGTGCCTGGCAGGGCCCTCCTGAGGGAGTCAGTGACCTTAGGAACCAGGGCGGGTAGCAAGTCTCATAGTTGTGGGTTCCAAGCAGATGCCAACCCTAAGCATGTGGTGATTGTGCATCTTCATGATTATATTTAGCTTGTATTGCATCACACACCCAACCAAACCTATTAAAACACAGTGTGTGCATCTAAAGAACTAACAATGTGAAAAGACAGGGAGAAGATGATATGTACCACGAGGAAGGGAGTGAGTCTTTCCTTTCCATGCTGTTTCCAGGTTTGCACTGAGAACTGATATCAGATACGGAATCAATACTTAATGCTTTCTGTTTTTATTACCCAGTAGCTTCAGTGGAAAAACATGGCCTGATAATGTGGACCTCTGTCCACTGATTGCTTGGGTACATCAACAGCAGGATTGATCAGGCGGGACCCCAGCCTCATTCACAAAGTTTAGAACTCTGGATCTGGATGTGCATCAGAAGGACCCAGAGAGCTTGTTAAAGCATGAATTGCTGAGCCTCATCCACCAAGTTTCTAATTCTTTGCCTTTCTAACAAGATCCCACGTTATGCTGATGCTGTCCATTCAGAGACCATGCTTTCAGAACCCCTGGTATCCAACAAGGTAGTTCTGTGGATGCTAGAATGGGCCCAAATCCAAGAAATATGACTGTTGAGTGATAAAAAACAAGAGTGGGTGGGGCGGGGGGGATAGTCGGGGAAGAGTTTCCTACTATTTGTATAGAAAGTGGGTTGGCATAGACATTGTAGCTTGTACATGCATTGACCATTTCCGGATGGTTACAAAGAAAATGCTAATATAGTTCTCTCTCAGTATACGTAAGGGATTGTTTCGAGGACCCCGCATGTATATTCAAATCCACACACTCTTCAAGTCCCGCAGTTGGACCTGTGGAACCCTACTATACCAAAAGCCGGCCTTGTACACACTCAGGTTTCTAATCCCACAAATGCTGTATTTTTGACGCGCTCAGTTTGGATGAAAAAAAATCTACATATAAGTGGATCCACACAGTTCAAACCATGTTGTTCAAGAGTCTACTGGAATTGTTGCCTCAGAGGACTGAGGGATACGGTAGTGCTATGTTGGTTGTTCTGTGGGTCCTGCCCCAACAGAACACCACCCCAGATCACATTCCCGCCCTCCTCTCTGACCTGTCCAGAGTGTCCTCCAAAGCCTCCATCATCCTTTTTCCTTGGTGGTTGACTTCCTCTTGGGTTTGACCAATGGGATGCACCAGCAAAAGATCTGAGAGTGAGAAAGATGAGCTATTCCTTCCATGCTCCCTCCCCGCTTTGATGCCATGTCTCACAATAGCTGTGTCTGTCCATAACTAGGTCCTCCAAGGCTCTGACTCTCACTGGGCTCCACTAATGCTCTTTCCTTCCTCAGGTTGTTGCCAGTCTCTCGAGCCTCCACATCTCTTGTTTTTTCCCCTTAACCCTGCACCTCTGTAAGCAGTCCCTTCAGTAAAGCCTCTTAATTTGAAGCTTCTGGAGGTAAATTTGGTTTTCTGCTAGGATCCTGGGTGATAGAGGTGGGAAACTTATTATTTGCTGTCTATCCTTTTGTATCATTTAAACATTTTGACACCCTATGTGGTGGCTCACATCTGTAACCCCAGCACTTTAGGAGGCTGAGATGGGAGGATTGCTTGAGGCAAAGAGTCAAGACCAGCCTGGGCAACATAAAAAGACCCTATCACTAAAATAAAAACAAACAAACAAACAAACAAACAAACAAAAACCTGGGATGGTAGCACACACCTGTAGTCCTGGCTACTCCAGAGGCTGAGTCAGGAGGATTGTTTGAGGCCAGGAGTTTGAAGCTGCATGAGCTATGATCATGCCACTATACTCCAATCTGGGTGACAGAGCAAGACCCTGTCTCTAAAACAATACAATAAATATTTTGCCATGTGCTTGTACTATCTGTTTGAAAAATATAAATAATAAAAACTAAATAGTGGAAATGCAAATTCAATCTCGAATAATCTAGAACAGTAAGTTTCAAAGAGAATCACTGGAGAATTGGTTTTCTTCAGCATTTAATGTACCTTCATCTTGTTTGGCTTTAGTCTGATGCCAATCATGAGCTGTTATTTATCTTCTCATGTTTCAGCCTGTCAGTACAGCTAAACTGAAAACTCCTGGAAGACAAGAACCATAGCTGATGCCTCTTTGCAGTGCACGTAGTGTCTAGGTAGCCAGGGCATAATATGGTGGAAAGAAATGTATCACACAGACTGAATTCAAATTGCATCTATACCACTTGCTTGCTTTGATTCTGCCAGACTCCTGTCTCTCCTGGGTACCTTAGGGGACTCATAACATCACATAAAATGTTTATGCTGTTTGGGCATGGCCTCTTGAATGCCATAAACATTAAAACTTTAACGTTATTTCATGACCCTGAGAAGTAAACCATTAAACGCAGTTGTTTTCATACCGGTATCTGTGCAACATCCCTTATCCCATGCCTGAGCTGTACCCAATCTCTGACTGGAGTAGGAGGGAAACAGAAGCCAAACATTGGAAAAGGCTTGTACCTAAGGCATGAAACTTAGATGACACGAAAATTGTAAGTAATGATTTTGAAAGCTTAACATCTATTTAGCAAGAGTAATGATTTAAAGTGGGAAGCTGCCAGATGGTGTGCACTGTTAATAATGCCCATCTGTGAGCCCTATCATGAGTTATAAAATTGATTTGGAGAAGAACATCTCCTGCTGTTTACCCCAGGTGCCAAAAATGTCTCTTTATAGCTCGAAGGGTCAGGAATGTGTGAGGCAGGCTGAGGTACACATGGCTTAATAGTATATGATATTTTTACATAATAATAGAAAACAACAAGAAAAGAATGCTATTTTTCTAAGGTTATAAGATATTTGTGGCATCCAGGAGGCCATGTCGGAACTTTCTGCTTCACACGCAAGCCTGCCTCCAGGAGCATGGAAGATCCTGACGGTAGGCAGGACTTCCGTCTCCAGTGTTGGGTCTGAATAACTCCTGACCTTCTGCCCCGGGTCTGGTGGCCCCAGCTTACCTGAGTCTCTTGATCCTCACCTAGGATCCTGACGAGGGCTTCAGGTTCTCTCGCATTAGAGGCCAGTTTGCTGCTGCTTCTCCACTTTGCCCCTGCAAACGCTCCAGCCCACTGATGTCACAGCTGCAGATAATGAGTTTTCCGACCTTCCCCCTTGGGACCAGGTCAGCTTGACAATCCTCACCTGGATTTTCTGACAGAAAAGGGAACTAGACACTGAGCAAGTTACTTAAGCCTTGAAGGCCCAGTTTCTTCATCTGTAATGATACGTCACAGAGGAGTTCCAGTAAAGACTGACGTAAAGTGCTCAGTGGAGGCTGGTAATGAGAATAGAGTGAACCAAACCTAAACCACAGCCCCAGGGCAGTCCGCTAGCTCTTCCCCACACCCCCAGCACACTCTTTCCTTTGCTTTCTGTCTCACCTGTAGTGAATGCCCGCTTCCTACTCCCCACACCCCCAGCACACTCTTTCCTTTGCTTTCTGTCTCACCTGTAGTGAATGCCCGCTTCCTACTCCCCACAAAGACCTAAGTCAACACTTTCCCTGTGAAGCCTCTAAACCATCCTCAACCCAACATGGTCTTTCCTCCCCAGAATCCCTGTAGGTATAATGTCCGCATGATTAGATATTGCCTTATGCTGCTCTCAGCTATTCTTCTGTGCGTATCTTGCCTCTGATATAGATTACAAAATCCTGTGAGAGCCATGCCTTCTATGGCTTTGCATATTCTCCCATGATGTGTCTTATATAGAGGTGGGGAGACAGAGGGAGCTTAATTATTCCTATTCCTGCATAATGTATCTTGTCCTGTATCAGCAATTCTTAACCCTCACAGTGCATCAGAATCACCTGGGGAACTTTGCAATATGCTAATTCTCAGGCCCCCTCCCAGGGATCCAGTTTCCATTGGTCTGGAACAGAGCCCACCTGTGGGTGCTTGTTTAGAAGCTCCCCAAATGATTCTAATGTGAAATGCAGCTAAGAGCAAGCACCACTGCACCATATTAGCCAGGATGACTTTGTCCTCAGCTGTGCTTAATTCCCCATGCCATGTCAATTTGTCTTCTGGCTGCACTTCCTCCATTTAAAAATCTCAAATTATCTTACAAGTTAAGTTACAATCCTCAGCTGCTTTCTGATATAATATACAAGGAATCATCTTTAGGCAAGTGAATACTTTCTGCCATTACCTCATTGGGCAGAGAATCAAGCTGTAAAAAATCCAGCCGTGTAATCCCCTTCAAGATGAGACTCTCATTAATCAATGATCCCTTCTGCAAGCACCTGTGTGAAGCCATCAGTCACTATTTGTGACTTCCTTCCCCCAAATACATCAGAAAGGAGAGCCAGCAAACAGTGACCAAAGCTGTGCTTATGTATTGGGGTGACCTCTAAGTTATAATAAGGGAAAAGGAAAAGGGGCAAAAAACAAACAAGATGAATTAATGAGGCTGCTATGACAAAATGAGTTAATGGCAAATACATAAAAGGGAATTCATGAGGCTTTGATGGTGTTTACAAGTTTCATTTCTCTTGAATATCTCAATGAATTCAATATCTTCTGAAAAACTTTAAAAAACGTTATAGTTTGATGACTTCCTGCTAATGACAGGAAAAGCAGCTTGAGGAATATTATTCTTATTTGCCTCTTTTTGGTTTTCTACAGTTTTAATTATTAGGTGAAGTGAAACCATGAGGTGAAAGGAAAATAATCCAACAACCACAGAACTCTTCAGCAGCCAAGGTGCTTTTAAGTGCAAATTTTTATAAGATTGTTAAAGAAAAGAAGGAAACTGTGAGGAAGTGTACACTATACTAACAAATTTGTCTTCAAATTATAATATCTTTCAAGGTTTTCCAACAGGCACCAATGAGTTTTTAAATATTCTGTCAGATTCATTTTCTCCACAATCACTTTAAAAAGAGCTCTGTTTACCTGCTCAGAATGAAGAGAGCTATTATACTTTTTTTTTTAAACCATGAAGCTGCTTTACTGAGGATCTACCACTTCAACTTTTTCTCTACAGTGTATAGTTAAACTAGATTCTAGGATTCAGTAATTCTGCATCTACCCACTCATTCTTTTCATGACCAAAATTTTTATTATTCATGAATCTTTGGTATTGAACAGGTTACTTTTTTACTTGGAAATCATTGCATGACATTTTAAAAAATAAAATTAGCCATTTTTTCTTCTTGATAATTCAACAGAGAGGCCCACCAGGTGATACGTGCAGTATATATACTTTTACACATTTTAATTCCTCCCTCTAAAATATGAACAGAGACCAAGGATCACCAACAATAGAAAAATCCTCCAATATACAAGAAAGTGACACCAAAACAAATATGCAGACTATGGGAATGTATATGAGTGAGATAATGAAGTGAGAAGAAGAAAATATTGAAATAATTACAATTTATATTCTATGGGAGAGAAGAGAAGTTGTTGGTATTCACTAACCAAATCAAGCCTAGGAAAAAAGATACATTCCAATAATAAGGAAAAGCTCATAGAAATTTAAACTATGATAGCCAAAATAAAAATCTCAGTGATTATTATCACTAAAAACGAGATGAAAACGTCAAGGGTAGAATGATAAAGTCAAGAAAATCTGCTATAAGTGGAACAAAAAGAAGCAAAGAAATGAAATAAAAGACAGAAAGAAAAGTAATAACCCAGGAGGTCCAACAGTCACCTGTAATCCAGAAAGGGAAAATGAAGGATGTGTGGGGCTGAGAAGGAGGAAATTGTAGACATTTTTCAGAACTTGAGAATGTGAGTTTCACATGGAAAGGAATGGATCCTGGAAAGTCCATCACAGTGGGAAAAAGAAAAAAGACCCAAACTAAGGCTGATCATTTAAAAATTCTAGAACACCAGGGATAAGAAAAGATCATAAAGTTTTTGGTGATTATTTCAAAATGGGCTTCAGCTTTCTCAGCAGCAACACTAGACGGTAGAAGACAATGGGGGCCCAGCACAATAGTGACTCACGCCTGTAATCCCAGCACTTTGGGAGGCTGAGGTGGACGGATCACTTGAAGTCAGGAGTTCAAGGCCAGCCTAGCCAACATGGTGAAACCCCCATCTCTATTAAAAATACAAAAATTAGCTGGGCATGGTGCCACACACCTGTAGTCCCAGCTACTTGGGAGACTGAGGCAGGATAATCGCTTGAACCTGGGAGCTGGAGGTTGCAGTGAACCGAGATCGTGCCACTGCACCCCAGCCTGGACAACAATTTGAGACTCTGTCTCAAAAACAAAAACAAAAGCGAAGATAATGGATAAATACCATAAAAATTCTAAGAGTACTCAAAAATTTAATTCTTATCCATTCTTTCTTAGGAAAGCGTTAAAGAATACAGATACCAGCAAAAATAGAAGATAAACTAAAAAATACAAAGTCATTGAATGGAAGAAACAAAGGATTCTTCATAAAAGAATGGTAATAGGAAGTCCCAGAAATTTGCTCCCTATCCTTGCCAACACTTGATATTGTCAGTTTTTTGTTTTTTGTTCTGTTTTTATCCTCGCCATCCAGTTGGTGTGTACTGGCATCTCATTACGGTTTTTATTTGCATTTTTCTGATAACTAATGGTGTTGGGCACATTTTCATTTGTTTATTAACTGCTTGGACATCTTCTTTATGTCTGTTCAAGCCTTTTGCCATCTTTTAAATGTTACTGTCTCCTTTTTCTTATTGATTTGTAAGAATTCTTGTATATCTTCTGGATATGAGTCCTCTGTCAGGCTTGCCCCATACTCTGTTAAAGGTATATGCTTTTTCAAAGTGTGAATTATTAGTCTTTTCCTTTATGGTTAGTACTTTTTAATATTCTGTTAATATTGGAGTTTTCATTCCCAAATTGAGAATATTCTGAACGCGCTTTTTGTAACATTTTAAAAATTTACCAATGTATCGCAAAGCATTTGACATCATAATATTTCTGAAAGAACACTTTTTAAAATAGCTACATATTATTTCCATTGTATGGATGTATTATTCCTTAAATAACACTTACTGTTGTACATTCAGGTTGTTTTAGAGCATTACTTAAATAAAATTATAAAATTAATAAGTGTGCTATAAATTAAAAACCTAAGATTTTTAAATGCAAGTTTGACTATTTCCAATCTTCATTTCCCAGTGAGTATATATTGAGTACCTAATGTTTCTTCTGCATTGTGCTGGATATTCTGGAGGATATAAGAGAACACATAAGGTGGGCCCTGTCCTTAAAGTGGTGACAATATATTTGGGGGTCCCAAATGTCACCTGTTTAGCAATGCCGTAAAGAATAATTGATAGCTCAACTAACTGTTAATAGCTATATTTGAAATAGGAAGAAAGCTAGGGGAAAGCAAGATGGGGGTGTACTAAAATAGCTGGCTTCAAGGAAGAAATGGGTGTTGAAGGGTCTTTATATGTTGGGGTTGAGTACTTCACAGAGTGGGGACTGCGTGATCAAAGGTGTGGAATCAGAAGGAGTAAGCAGGGCATATCCGAAGGGCAGAAAGGAGTTGCTCTAGATTGAAAGTCAGGGTAGATGTGGACAAACTGAAGGAAATAAGAATGGATAAGTAAGACGAAACCACATTAATGAGGGCTTTGACATGAGGAATTTGGATCCAATCCCATAGGCAATAGGCTCACTGTAGCTGGGGGTGAGGTGGCAGGGAGCTAGGCCATTGAACGGCAGTTTCCATAACGGCCTTCAGGTGAGTGGGAGGGTAGGCAGAGTGGAGAGTAACAAGACAAATTAAAATTGATAGGAATTGTCCAAAGGGCAGGTGATGTTATCTTCAAGAATTACAGATAATAGAATTTTTTAATGAAACAGAAAGCTAGATATGTACCCCATAGTCTCTTGTTTGGGTCTAAATAATACCTTGGGTTTTTTTTAAGTGGCATTTCAAAAATAAAGTATCTTGACAATCATTATTGAGAGCCACTAACAAGTGTATGTCTCTAAAAAAAAAAAACCTTTCTATATACAGGAATAGTTGTGATTCTGTCATTGTTTGGCAGTAAAAGGCAAAGAGAATTCATTGTACAGTGGTTTGGGGTTTTACTTACATGGAGAAGCATTAGAACATAGCGGTCTGGGTTCAAATTCCAGCTATGCCGTGTTAGAGAAGTCACTTAATCTCCCTGAACCTCACTTTCCTCTCCTGCAAAGTGGGTATAACAATAATTAGAAAAATGCTTGGCACATAATAAATGTTAACTATGATTATCCTGGTCTCTGAGGTAGATGTTATCATTTTTATAGATTAATTGATCAAAATATTGGCTACATAGAGATAATGGATATTGGAAAAATACTGTCATTTATTATAGTGGTAAACAAGGGGTTAAAGGTTGTTGTAAGAAATAAGCAATGAACAATGGGAACTTTCATCAAAACCACTAAGGACAAAGTACCATTCCTTGGCTCTGCATCTATTATAACCATAGTATTATTAATAGTAATAAAGTGCTTGGTTTCTATAGAGCCTAAGACTTGGAAACAAAGCCAAGCGACATATGTATATATTTATTTAATTGTGGGAGACCCAGCAACATTTGGCGGCAGGCGCGGTGTTCCACTCAGTGGGATGAAATGCGTGCTTCATGCCAGCTTCTTTAGAGGGACTGTTATTCATCACAGCTGTAATGTTCCCTTCAGAGAGCTCCCACCGGAATGGAAAAGGCGCACTGGCAATTTATATACAAAAGCCAACCCACGTTTGGCTTTGAGAATTCACTGGGAAAACTGTATGCAGTCTGTTAGTTATTCACGGACATGCTCTGATTTCTGATGGAAGTGCTGTGGTTTCATTTTGTTATCATCACAGTAAAATTAGAAAGCAGTGAAGAAAAATTAAAGGACTAGCATGTAGACATCTTCTAGCTGACAAATTGTTATATGGTAAGTTTTCAGAGTTCAGTGGCCGTGTAAAAATAGTCATAATTGGCACAGCCCTGTGTTTGGAGTGTGCACCCTGGCATTTGCCCCTACTGTCCAGCCCTGCCCCCACATCCCCTTGATGAAGTTACATAGTTATCCTCTTCCCTAGGAACACTGAACCAGCCTGCAGAGACACACCCTGCCTCTCAAAACAGTGCCATTTATGTGAAATATATTGGGACATCTCTTAACATCTAATGAATATAAATTGCTTTACAGTTGAATCTTGATTCAAAAGGACTAATACCTACAATTAACCTTGCAGCTAGAATAGTTCCCTACCCCTTATTGGAATAGGTGTCTAACTCCAAGATTTCTTTCCAAATAATATATTATCTCACATCTACAGAGGTGTGATCTACTGTTGTAAAAGCACATTCACATTCACATCTACCATTACATCTGATCTTCACAAGAAATGCGAGACGGAGACAAGGCAGGTACCACAATACCCATTTTACAGATGAGGACACTGAAGTCCAGGAAGATTCACTAATTTGCACCAAATCTCACAACTAGGAGGGGCAGTAGTGGGGCTCAAATCCAGTGACCAGTAAAGGGTTCTGTCCAACACTTTATACCACTTCCCTGAAATGGTTTTTAATTTGCAAGAGAAATAGGGCTTCATCTCCTGCAACGATGAGTTAAATCTCAATTTATTTAAATGACAAAGAATAAAAATAAGTAGCTTCTTTTAGTCCCAGGCAGAAAAGCAAGGATGATACTGGATTGTTTAAGTATGAAATATATGAGAATGTGATGATGTCATTTTGTTGGTTGCTTTTTTTCCCCCACAGAATCAGTTCTGTACTCATTTTAGTTCAACCAGCATTGAACTGAGCAACCACTATATAGCAACCAATATGTCCTGGCTCTTGTCCCAACAGTCCTTTGTGGAGACAGACAAGTAAACAGATAACATGTCACAGTGTTCTGAGTCCTGTGATCGAGAAGTATGCACTGGCTGCTAGGAAAGCCCAGGGGAGGCAGTGTCAATTAAGAAAGGCTTTCTTTTTTTTCTTTTTTTTTTTTTTTTGAGACAGAGTCTTGCTCTGTCGCCCAGGCTGGAATGCAGTGGCATGGTCTCGGCTCACTGCCAGCTCCGCCTCCCGGGTTCACGCCATTCTCCTGCCTCAGCCTCCTGAGTAGCTGGGACTACAGGTGCCCGCCACCACACCCAGCTAATTTTTTGTATTTTTAGTAGAGATGGGGTTTCACTGTGTTAGCCAGGATGGTTTCGATCTCCTGACCTCGTGATCTGCCCGCCTCGGCCTCCCAAAGTGCTAGGATTACAGGAGTGAGCCACCACGCCCGGCCAAGAAAGGCTTTCTGCAGGGGGAGACATCTAAGATTAGTTGTGAAGAGTGAGTAGGAGTTCTTCAAACAAAGAAGGGTGGAAGGAAATTCCAGGCATGTTCAGAGATGTGGAGATTGGAGACAGCAAGAATAAACACAGTTTCTGCCAAGGGGCACAGTTTCTGGAAAGTGGGGGGAAGGCCATTTTAAAGGGGAATGGCATGTAATCATAATCATCACTAATGCTCACATAGTGCTTGCCACGCACCAGGCTGTATTCTAAGCACTTTACATATACAAATGCATTTAATCCTCACAGCCACCCTGAAAGGTAGGTGAAATTATCACCCCCAATTGCAACAAAGAACTGAGGCACAAAAATGCGAAGCAACTTGGTCAGTATTTAATGGCTCATACTTTCAACACTGTGCTATTAGACTATCTTTCAAACGTGTGTGTGTGTGTGTGTGTGCATGTGTGTGAAAGAGAGAACATGAAAAAGTTCCAAAGACAGAAACAAAGATGACCAAATTTTGGGGAAACATATAAATTTTGGAAAAAATTAAACCAATGGAGGGGCTTTATTCTAGAGAAGAGGGCTGAGAAGGCAGCATGAAGAAAATGAGCCTCAGTAATATTAAGGAGCCTGTACATTAACTCAAGTAAGAATTTTCTGCCAATTAGAAGTAAGCTAAGTCAGACGCGCATCACCCACGGAGCTGCCAACTCTACTTCCTGCGGGTTGTGCTCCTTGGAAATGTTTTGAATTGGTCTGAATCCTGCCAGCTGACTTGAGCAGGATGTGAGGAAGACACATAAGTTTGTTGGAATGTGTAAACTCTTTGAGTGCACATGTTCGATAAATATTAATTGATGGCAAACCAAATTTAGTGCTATAACTAAGATTAATAACATTAATTGAGAACACTTCTCATGTTATGCATAGTTGTTATGTTTCATGGCCAACAGGTAAAAATTCTATAAGGAAAATTTTGTATTTTCTATCTTCTCTCTTTTAAGGACTTTGGTATAGATAAGCTATCACTGGTTATTAAGAAGTTCAATGTTCAATTTGCAATCCACTTCTGGCAAGGTAAAAAGAACTTTGTGATATTAGTTTAATTACTAATCTTTTCCCCATTTCATCTTGTTTTTTCAATGCTTATTTCCTCCCCATATTCACTATTTAAAAATAAATTATTGCAGTATATGTATCGTTGAAAATGACCACAGATTTTTTTGAAACAAGATAGGGTATAATTAAATACACATGTAAACCAGACGTTACTTGGAGACTACTTGCAGATTAGGTAAAAATTAGTTTATCCCCAACCTCAGGACCTCAAAGTATCCCCATTATTTCTACACTCCTGTGGGCCATGTCAGTTCAGCCCTATTTATTCATTTCTTTTAGCTCATTCTTTCGACAAGTACTTACTGGCCTCCTACTACATCCCAGGCATTATTATAGGCAATAACAACACAATGGTGCAAAACACAGGCAAGTTCCTGTTCTGGTAGAATTTAAATTCCAGTGGGTGAGAGGCAAACAAATGAAAGTGAGGAATTCAATGCAAGAAAAGAGATTTTCAGATAGGGAAAAGTTTGATGAAGAAAGTGAAACAGGGTCCTGTGAGGTCCTGAAATGTAGTGAATTTCCCCTTGGGGGTTAGGGAAGTCTTCCCTGGAAGGTGGCTGCTGGCTGAGGCCTGAATGTCCAGCTTGGCAGCCTGTAGATCTGGAGGAGGGGTTCCTGGCAAAGGGAACCACCAGGGCCAAAGCTTTGAGGCCAGGCTGAGCTGGGCACATTTCAAAGACAAGGGAGGCCTGCATGGCTGAGATTAGTTGCACTCAGGAGAGAAGGGGTAGCTATGAGGGATGAGCAGCCGGAACGGGCCAGATCACACAGGGCTTTGTAACCAGGAGAAGGAGGTGGACGTTTCTTCTAAGTGGGAGTCCTAAGGGATCTGATTGCTGATTTTTAAGAGGTCAGTGTTTCTGTTTTGTGGAGAGAAGATTGAACAGAGGCAGAAATGAAAGCAGAACACCCATTATGAGGTTCTTGTGTTGAGAGCGAGGCTGCTTGAACTACGAGGTACTGGACATTCAGGCAGAAGTAGATGGAGGCAGTTTCTGTTGCAGAGATACTGAGAGAGGCAAACCTCCCTCCTCAATCTCCCACCTACTCCCTTTGATGGCTTCTGCAAGAAACTCAATTGAACCAACTGGAATTTTTGGAATTTTACAAAAGATTTGCAGGGCCCTGAGGAGGGGTTCACTTTGGGGAACATGTGGGTATCTTGGATACTGCCCTCTTTGTCTCACTCTGCCCTTTTTTAAGGGTCCCTGGTGCCTACCCATGGCCCTCCCCTCTATCCAAATCCTCTAACATATGTAATCCTGCCCCCACAACCAGCTTCCTCCAAGGGAGCAGCCCCTGTGCATCAATGTCAGTTTCAGATCATTGCAAGCATATTAACTCACACGGAAATCCACCCACATTCCACATTAAATATTATTTACATGAGTTGACTTGTGGCTGACTAGATGATATGGTGTTATGGTTTGCAGACATTTAATTAGGCATTTATCTTTATTTTATGATTTACTTTTCTGTTGTTGTAATCTATATATATTTTATCAGATCTCAAACATTTTGTGGGCCATTACAAAGCTCATGTCCCCTATGTCTGGTGAGGCCTAATGATTCAAACAGCCGTGACCAGGCCTGCCTGTGTGGCCCAGCCTGGCTGGCATTCAAGTGAATAACATCATCTCCATCTCACTGCACAGAAGTATGAACTGCGGTGTCAGCAGGTTTCCATGACACCACCGGCGATGTAGAGCACACATCTCTCCCACACTCTGCTGGTTACCAGGCCCTGGCAGTACAGACCAGGCCTCCTGGGTTGTCTTCCTCCTTCCGGCTCACAGGTTCCTCTTCACTCCCACACTCTGCTCCCCAGACCACCAGCCCAGAAGGAGTGACCGAGAGCCTGAGGCAGGAGAAATTTCGAGGCAGAGACTGGAGCTGAGGGTGACACCCAGGCCAGGCTAGAGAAAAAACACCGTAAGAAAGGACTGAGGCCCCCACATGCTGGAATCTTGTGGAAAGAGGTGAAGGCAAAGCTGGGGATGAGAGAGAGAAGAGGAAGCAAGAGAGTAGTGAGGAAATAAGGTGGGGAAACAGCTAGGAAGACAGACATGCATCTAGAAGATTCCAGAAAAGGCCATTTCATCCAGCCCTGCTCCAGCAGTTTGTGTTTCAGCAGCCTCACGGGACACCTGGCCTTTCCTTTCTGACATCGTTCGCCAACAGTCCAGCACCTCTTGGAGATCTCAAGGCGCTCTCCACATGAGACTTTTGAAACTAAGAAACAGATTTGGGTGTTGCATGTGTTTGCTCTGGAGCCACATTGCTTGGGCTCAAAGCCAGATCCATGGCTTCATCACCTGTGAACCTTGGGCACATTTCCCCACATGCCTGTGCCTCAGTTTCCTCAGCTGTGAAATGGAGTGGTAATAGTTCCTACTTTTACTGAGTCATTGTGACGTTTTCTGTGAAAGGCCTAACATATGAAAAGCACTCCATAAATGTTTAGCTATTATTATTTCAAGGAATTGTAAAAACAGGATCATAAAATTGTGGAATATCATTAATGTTTACATTTAACAAATTATACCCTTTAATTCAAAAAATGCAATGGCATATAACTGTGATATTTGCAGGTAATATAGAAATTAGGGTTTTTTTCTATATAATTAATTTATAGCACCCTAGAGGTAGGATGGTTCAATCATGGGACGTGAGTTTAGAGCTGAATGAGAAGTATCTGTGTTATGACCATATTTATAACCTCATTTGGAAGCAACGTTAAAAGCCTAAATTTGAGGTCCTTTGTCAATGTTTGTCTCCAAGCCAAATGCTTTTCCTGGTCACCTTCCTGACTTCTGCTCCCACCCCCATTCATATCTTAAAATGATTAGGGCAGAAAAGGGTGGGGGAGCTGGAATAGACTCTACTTCCTGTCTCTCTGATTTTACAAATTAGATTAACAGGGCATAAGGCCTTTACCTCTACAACTGGATGATTTATAGTTTTATGTATATTACACACACACACACACACAGAAAGAGAGAGAGAGAGACAGAGAGAGATATTCAGCCTAATATGTCAGTATAGATCCTTTTGCAATTCATGAGCATGATGATGGGGTATCACACTATGTGTGAGATGTGCCTCCCTCAAAGCTTCTTCCTACAGGTTGGCACTTTGCCCACCTGACATGAAAAAAAAAAGTCAATGTAGAAGGAGAGGTAATGCAAGGCGAAAACTCACTTGTCCTGTAAACAACTGAAGACAAGCCAGTCTTTGAAAAGATGAAAGCCTGCAGGTGCTAGCCAAAAGAGAAGGGTGGGGACGACAGGTGAACTTTCCCTACCTTACAATTTTGTTTTTACTCACATATGCCCAATAGAAGCTGTGTGTAATACAAGCAAAAAATGAATGACTTTCTACCAAATGGCACTCTTCATGGCTGCAAACGTGACCCTAAACTACAGCAGTCTATAATGTGGCAGACTCAAGAAGGACACAAAGTTAACACTGCCCCATGGTTTCCCCCGGAAACACCAATGCCATGCATGAAGGGCTTTGTGGCTGCTAACCCAGGGAACATTGCTTGCAGAACTTTAGAAACAGGAGCCTTGCCAGCTCTCAGGGAAGCTAAGATGAAAAGTCTACCTAGAGTATAGCAGACTGGATGACCTTTCAAAGGCCCTTTTATCCTCGAGAGTCTGTGGTTTTGATGTAGTGTTGAGTACTTTTTAACTTTCTCTCAAGAAGTGTCAGTAAGTAGATGAAAAATAAGGTCTGGTTCTGCACAAATGCACCAAATCCCCCATGCATTTTGAAAGATTTTTAAAAATAGAGAAATTTTATAGTCACATAATAAGTAATAATAATCCAAACATGATGAGAAATTTAAATTTGCTTTGCAAATCTAAGAGTTCAAAATTGCTATGAAGGCATATTTTGGAGGGATACTATTTTATATACATGGGAGACAAGTCATTGTTGCTCTGCAAATAATAGGAAGACAGCACTTTTTTGAGTGAGTTTTTAAGAAAGTTTTTCATGTCTTCATGTTAATTATTTTGGAGGAAATAGAGTCATTGGATAATGATGATAACTTAAAAATAGCTAATCTTTATTAAATGCAGTCAATCTCTGTTATCTATTGCTGTGTAACAGGCCACAAAATCTAGTTGCTTGAGACAATACTTTATTATTTCTTAGGATTTTATGGATTGATTGGGCTCAGCTGGGAGTTTCTTCTGCTCCACATGGTGTCTGCTGAGACTGGAATGTCCAAGATAGCTGTCTGGTGCCTCAGTTGGCCTGGATAAAAGAGCTTGAGTTTTGTTGGGCATTTCTATCTTTCTCTTTCCAGGTGGTCTGTCCAATAGGACAACATAATCTCTCTATGTGGTGGCTCAGGGCTCTAAAAGCAAGTGTCCAAGGAGGATAAACCCCTATTTGCAAGCACTTATTAAGACTCTGCTTCCATACCATTTGCTAGAATCTCAATGGCCAAAACAAGCTGCTCAGCCAAGTCCAGAGTCAATGGGAGAGGGAACTACATAAGGACTTAAATACTGGATGGCATGGCTCATTCAGGGTCACGTCACCAGTGTAACAGGCAACCACACAAATTATACGCCACACCTTGGATTGGGCACTTTACATCCATTTATCTTCTTTAAAAATGAAAACAATCCTATGAAGTGGATGCTATTTACAATTTTCATTCTAAATAGACACAGAGAGGTTAGGTTACTTGAACAAAGTCACACCAGTAAAAAGTGGCAGAGCTGGGATTAAACCCAAGCCATCTAATCCCAGAGCCTGAACTCACAAATCTGAAGACAAAAGCACAAGAATAGGAAATTATTA
This sequence comes from Symphalangus syndactylus, assembly GCF_028878055.3. Classification (NCBI taxonomy): domain Eukaryota; kingdom Metazoa; phylum Chordata; class Mammalia; order Primates; family Hylobatidae; genus Symphalangus; species Symphalangus syndactylus. Next base: position 51,884,095 of record NC_072439.2, on the reverse strand, counting down.
ACTTCTAGAAGTAAACGATATTCCAGAAATACTTACATAATAATTAGTTTGAGAATTTACACATTCAATAATAATTATAATATTTTTGTCCTGCTTTTTTGAAGAGAGGGCTAAAAGCATTGTGAATCACAGAGGCAAAAGTGGTAGCTTGACCGGGGTGACAATTGTACTTCTCCTTATTCATTGAGTCACTCAATGTCTTAATTTCCTCAACTATAAAATGAGAATAGTAATAATATCTAACTTGCAGGTCTGTGATAAGGTTAAGTTAGATAATACAGTGAGCATAAAGTACCTAAAATATTCTTGATGCATAGAAGGTGCTCACAGCCATGTGTAAGGGCGCCCGGCAGACGGAGCTGAGCATGGTATGACACGTGGGAAACAGGTCTCAGGGGATTCACGATCTCCGTTAGCTCTCCGCAGGATGATTAGGGTGCTGAGCTTAAACTACAGGATAGGCTATTACCCCTGCCCATGGGTGGGAATCATGGGTCAGAACAGGGTGGGAGAAATTACTGGTTTGCCATACCTCACTCTAGGAACACTGAAAAAACAGATGCCGTGGTTCCTGGAAGACTTATAACTGCTGTCACCACAGAACTAGTCTAAGTAACCCATCCCAACTTGACCAGGCTGTATTATCTGCAAATTTAATCCGGCTCTAAAAATGTTTCAGGACACTTCCCAAATTTGGCATGTACTAACTCAGTAAGGATCAGTTATCTAGTTCTCATCACCTTCCAGCAGAAAAACTGTTTTGATGTTAGTGAAGATGTGGGGAAAACGCAGGAAAGAAAAAGCAATTTGTCATGGATAACTTTCCAAACCTTAGTTTCCAGTGTCTGGTTACGCCAGCTGCTGTCTGCTGGTTTTGAGGCAATTTACAGCTGGAAGAAACAGGACTCCACATTTCTTCATTTGGAGTCTGAATGATGGCTTTTTCCATGATATTGTAGTCACAGTTCTATACATGAGTTACGGCAGCTTTAAATTACAGCCACAATACTATGGGTAAAAGGATAAATCCCTCACTGCCTTCTCTTATCTCCAAAGCAGTCGGGAGTGGGGAGGAGGCCACTTACCCCAAAGCAATAAAATGACGGTGGGAGATGTGCCTGTGTCAGAAAAGGCAGCTGGAAGCATGCTTTGCTGAAATGCTCTTAGATGCAAATGCGTTATTATACAAATCTGTCTTCCCCAGTTGCAGAAGGACAAAGTGAAAGAGGATGATTGAGGAGAAACCCTCGATCTTCAAGGCAAGCCCTCTTAAGATCTGCTCGTTTCACGTATGTCCCTGGTAGCATATTGCCCAAACACTGGTCTCCGAGGACTCAAGGAAACTTTTTCCAAAGCTTTGTTTTTGGGGTTTTTAAGGGTAGTTTTCCATAATTCATTAAATGTGTTTCTTTCTCACGATCTCACATGCTTGAGCAATTCCTGAGTGCAGCACCTCAATACTGTGATACAGTTTCTGTTTCATTAGCTGTGTAAACTCACATAAGTTTCTTCACCTCTTTAATCTCAGTTTTGTCATCTGTAAAATGGACATAATGACCCCTATGTCACGGTGTTATTGCGGGAGTGAAATGAAGTAATTTGCACCCTCTTTCCTCTCACCTTTCTCCTGGACTCTATCAGTTCTGCATCCCACATGTCTCTGGGATGGATTCTCTTTTTTCCATTGTGCTGCTGACACATCTTCTTTCACCTGGGCCCTGGCAGGACCTTCCATCCCCCTGCCACAGATGCCAGAGGGATTTTTCAGAATGCACGCTGACCCTCCTCCACCCAAAATTCTTTGCTCACCCTCATTTGCTGTAGGCTAAGGTCCAAACTGGAGCAGAACACCCATGGCTCGGTGATCCCACCCTGAGGATCCCCCCACCACCTCACTCTCCACACACAGTTTCCCACTTCACAACAGCGTTTGCTTTTCCACCAAACTCTCTGTCTCTCTTTGTCGCTCTCTTTCTCAAGTCTATTGCATCTTTACACAAGTCAGTTTCTCTGCACAGGGGACTCTAGCTCCTTTTTTCCACCCAGAACATTCCCATGCGCTCTTCAATACCCAGCACAGGAATCATCTTGTCCGTGAAGTTTCCTTCTCCATAGCCCAGGAAGAGGTGGTCTCCCCTTTCTTTGCACAACACCTTCTACCTCCATGCTGGCACTTTGCATTTCATTGTATTACAGTCTACCCCACCTTACTGTCAGCTGCAGCAACTGTCTTTGTAGCCTCAGGGTACTGCACAGGTCTGCAGAGAAGAATGACTCAAAATATGTTGGCCTAAATGAACTAATAAATGCAAAGTGCTCTTCCTTTTAAATGATGACTTTCCTATATCCCTCCCTCCTGTCTCAAGAAGTCAAACTCACTTTCAGGAGCAGTGACAAACTGCGTGGATCTAGCTCAGCTCAAAGCAGACAGGACAGGGAGGAGCCATTATTTTCAGCACAAGCAAAATATTAGGGGGACTCAAAATGATAAGAAATACAATGCTTAATTCTCATAACATTTATTTTATCAATAACACTCCATCTATTTCAAGAAAGTGTCTGGGGGTAGTTCATAAATATTAAAGCATCTTTAAATCATGACAAATTAAAGAAATAAAACCCAGAACAAAAATATTTTAAAGGGAGCAGAGAATGAGTCTCAGTCTCAGTCTCCTGGAGTACTGTAAGAGTGGGGCTGGGGAGGAGGAAGGAAAGTGCCCTTGATTGCTCTGGCAGATTCTTTAGATGTGAGAGCATCCACAAGTGGTATGACCTTTGAGAGGGGGACAAAAGCTACTCATGAGATGGCAGAATTGAGAATCCAAAAGATTGTTACAACTGTGTGGTCACACATGCAGTGGACAAAGCTGAGATTTTTGGTTTAAGTTTTTGTATGGAAATTGTATTTTAGGCACATCTTTGCCCTTGGAAGACTTTTAGTGGCCTAGGTATATTTCTGAACAAACACGTTCCCTCATATTCTTTTCCTGGTTTAAAAATTTGTCTCTTAATTATAATTGAAAATACAATAAAAAGGGAATCCAAGCAGTACTTCCTTCCTTTGATTAGACAATTCCTAGGACTTCTAGTCCTGGGCAGAGACGAGGCACTTGGAGGCTTGGGAGTCAGCTCTGTGAGCGGCTCTGATGCAGCAGCGTGGCACAGCAAGGATGCCTCTAGGGTCACGCACCCTCTTTTCCACTTGCGCCTCTGCAATGGTGTTATCAGGGCTTCAATCTCAGCATTTCAAAGAAAAAAGAAAATTATTTGAATGGGCAGCTTTACAGTTTATGCAGAAAAGAAATTGGAAGCTAAAGGACGACATTGAAAAACACCACAAGAACAATAGACTACTCTGTAATAAAAAGAAACAAAATACTGATGTATGCAAAAGCACAAATGAACCTCAAAAGCATCAGGCTAAGTGAAAGAAGCCAGGCACAAGAGATTACACACTGCATGACTCCGTTTATATGATATTCTGGGAAAGGTAAAGCTATAGAGACAGAAATCAGATAAGGGATGAGGATGAGGGGAGGGGATTTGCTAGAAAGGGGTGCAAAGGAATTTAGCGGGTGATGGAGCTGTTCTGTGTCTTGATTACGGCATTATTACAAGACTGTTATTACAATTTTGTTGTATTGAATTTTACTGTATGAAAATCATACTGCAATAAACCTCACTTACATACACACACTCAGGACAGTCCTGCTGGAGATGATTGGAATCAGGGTCTGTGGAGGTGTCTGGGAAATGGCCACTTGGATTCTGCCTGTGTTATCCATTAAAACTCCATGGCAGATTTTGTCTGGAAAAAGAGTTCTGCTGCTAAAAACACTTGCAAACCACAGGATAAGATGAATGCCAGTGAGGGGCAGCCGAGGTGTCTTAAGAGAGCAACGCCTGTCTTCATTTTTGTTGTTGTTTTTACAAGTATCTTACTAGGAGACAGAAACCAGAAGAGGAATAAAAAAAGACTATGTGTAATTACTTGCCCTGAGTAACCCCACAAGTGTTTTCTTTCCTTACAATTTAGTCTTAATAAGGACTCTGCACTCTCTAAATTTAGGACCAATGGTATGGCAGGCATCTATTTTTGCCAACTTGGAAGAGTCACCTAAATTATGCCCCTCAGGGTAAAGAGGTGCAAGTCAGCGACGCCTTTGTTAACCCCAGATAAGCCCCTGATGGGCTTTACTGGCCCCCAAACAGCAATGATAGTACAGCAGTAAGAGGACTTTGGAAAGTTTTGCAAGCTGGGAAACTCGCGGAATAAATCATCTCTGAAGCTGCAGTTTGGCTCCAGGAACCAGACAGCTCTCCTGAATTCAGGACTGTGTAATGCTTCCATCTGAATGCCCTTCAGTGGGGCTAGCCTCACCCTTTCACCACCGCCCCCCTGCTCATTATTGGTTTTCGCCTGAATTCCTCACAGGTTCCTGACTGAGCCCTGAAGGCGTTAAAGTTTATGAAAACAGAGTTTGCTGACAAATATTTGGACTAAGGGTATTGATTGGAAGATGTGAAATTCTTTCTTTCCAGCCTCTGTAATTTGTGTCAAATGTTCAGATCACTGTGTGCTCCATTGTCCTCAGAAGTCCAGGCCTGCCATGTCACCCATAACCACCTGGACCCTCACCCCATGATAAGAGCTTCTGTGTTGCTAGTTCCTGGATGCTTCACCACCCTTTATTAGTTTCCTAATCCTGCCCACATTTAAGTAAATAATCCTCTCATTGCATTGTCTTCAGTTAAACCCTTTGATTATTTCATCTAATTTCCATTAGGATAGTGACCATCACAACTCCCTGCCCAAATCCTACAATAAGTTCTCAGTGTCCTAATGATCAAATCTAAACTCCTTTATGCCCTTCCTTCCTGACCTCCTCTCCTGCCACTCTCCCCTTGCCAGTAGGTTCCATTCTGTTCCAACTTTTTCCTGTTGGGGGCTGTTTGCATCAGTGTTCCCCCCTCTAGATTGTTCTCTATATGCTGGTGTGGCTGTCTCATTCTCACTGTCATCCTGCCAGGTCAGATGTCACCTCTTCAGAAAGGCCTTTCCTGGCTACTTGAAATAAAGTAGCCCTCCTCCCTAGACCCTCTCCAGCCATTCCATTACCCTAGTATACGTTGTTTTTTTTTTTTAAAGCTTTTATCACTATCTGAAATTACATGGATTGTATTTGCAAACACATTTGTTGTCTGTCTTTGTTCCACACTAACCTAAGCTCCAAGGAGGCCAAGGCTTTATCTTATTTACCACTGTATGGTCAGAGTTACTGCAAAAAAGAGATTATGGCACACTCAAATTGAGTCAAAGGAGTTTAATAAAGGAATCATTTAGAAAGATGAGGGCAACAGGGCATAGGGCAATACTCCGGGGCTAGTAACACCAGGGTCATCAGAATGTTTGCCTGAATTCTGAGAGGACTGTCTGGTGGGCAACAGCTGCTAGTAACAAACCCACAGCAAACTGGCAGGGAGGCAGGTTCACTGGTCACTCTCCTCCTTCTCATTGTCTAACCTCTCCTCGCAGGTCCCCATTATCCAACAGGAAGTTGGAGGGCAATGCAGCCCATACCAGTCGGCTTCCTGGGACACAGCACAGGGTAAACAGCTGAGCGCCTCTCAAGAAGCATAGCATCATCTTCACTAGGCTCAAGATGAAGCTCAGCACCAGGCCCACCATAGTTTCCAGCCTCAGGAGCACCATTCACGCAGATTCGTGCAAAATGGTGGCTGTGCCTGGCAGTAGGATATCAGAGAAGGAGGCATGGAATGAATCCATGAGTTTTCACGGGTTTGGCCCTGGTTTCTAGCTACTAGTTGGGGGGACATTCACTTCCTTCCTAATACACGGCCATCAGGACAAATGAAGGTTCACTCCCCAGTGGGCTTCCTGAAAGAGTTCCCAAGACCTCAGCCATTGCCCTGTAAGATGGAGAGAGAAAATTCCTGTGACTTGTAGGCTTGTACATTCTGGGCTAAGGACATTTCTGAAGTTGAAGAACAATCTCTATTTATGTGCAGCATGGAAACTGGAGCTTGTTTTGCATTGTGTTTGGAGGCAGAGAGGAATCAGGTAGCAGGCTGGCAACTCTTCTGACTTTTTCATGGGCTACAGAGCTCTCCAGGCTTTGTGGGGGTAGGAACAAAATCATCCATCTACAAGATTAGTGGCTGAATGGGGAAGAAGCCAAGTCATTACACACTATGCCATCAACTTTTAGCAAGGTGTAGAGTTACCATGGTGACATGTATGGGGTAGGTATATCTAAGTGAATTATTAATCAGAAATCCCCCTTGAGTGCCTACTAGGTATGGGAATGGTTAGAATTCATAGCAATGTGAAGACAGATGTCTTCCCTTTAATAATAAGCAATGAGAGGAGCTATAGATGCATGATTGAGAAGCAATTACAATGGGACATGTTACATTACTAAGAGTGAAGTGGGAGCCACTTGTGAAAAGAGTTTGAACATAAAGCTGGAGAATAATATGATGTGATGAAAATTGCTGCCAGAACAACCTTCCTCACTTCCTCAGTGTAGGGCAAGTTGAAAGAGGAGGTGGCCTGGGATGGCTGTGAAAATGAAGAAGCTGGAACAGATGGGACAGACTGCCAGAATGTACAGCCCAGTCATCCCGAGTATGCCTGATGGCTAGGCTATGTCATCCCATAAATACAACTGAGCTGTAAACAGCTGTGAGCTCTCTGTGGCTGTGTTTACCTAGTAAATTTAATTTCCCAACACATCTTTCTATTTGATCCATCCTATACTATTCGGATGAAATAATGTCATTGCTTTCAATTACTTTGCATTACTTTTGTTACAAAAGGAAAATGAATTCCTAGCACGTGTTAATTTCTGGTAGGAATTCTGGTTCCTTGTAGAGGAAGCTGCTGCATACTTGTTGACTGATGACACACTGATCAATAAAAAAATGATAATAAAACCAGTGAGTACATGTCCTCTGGGGGCCTTTTAACTTCAAGCCTATAATGCAGCAACTTGTTCTTTCTTACCATAAACCACTCTGAGGCACCAGCTGACAATAGATTAAGAAGTTCACCTTCTATGTGAAATTTGCATTTGAAAGGAGGACCTTTCTTTATTCAACACTATGGAGCCTTTACCAAGTGCCAGGCTCTGTGTTAGGTATCAAGGACACAAAGATGCCTAAGATGTGGCAGAACCCCCTCAAGTAGCTCCACAGCCTAGGTGGAGGGGGGCAGATAGAGCAATGCTTGACAGCAAGAATTACAGGGTATAGGAGGCCCTAACAGGAGAAGCCGCTGACCTAGACTGGGGTTAGGGTTGGTCAGGGAAAGGGTTGTGGGTGTCTCCCACTTGCCTGTCCAGGCCCACACTCCACACTGCTCTGTGCCCTGGGGACTGATTGCAAGGACTGCCTCAATGGGCTCCTGTACCTGCTACTTCTAGTTGGATTTGGCCAATGGGGAGCTACAGCAAAGATGAGCTAGAGGAAGGAGAAGAAGGCTGAGGTGTTAATTCTCTGGAATCCCTTCTTTCAGGATCATTGTAGATGGACTGTATCCCCTACTGAAGGATGCAGCTCTGGTCAAGTGGCCCTCTCCTCCGACTCTTTCTCTGTGTCCTAGTAACCTTCTCTCCCCTGGTGCTTTCCAGCCTCTCAGATGGTCATAGGACTACTAGCCACTGGGTTCAGTGCCATCGTTTGTTTCCTTAAACCCTGCTTTCACCTTTATAACTAGTCCCTTTAACAGTGCTCCTCAGTTACCCGTGATAATGTGCCATGCCTTTCCTCTGGAATCCTGATGGTCAGAGAAGCTTTCCAGGGAGAAGTGATGCCCGAACTGAGTGTGGAATAACAAGCGATTATTTGGGTAGAAAAGTGGAAAGGGTTCAGTCAGAAGCAACAAGAAGCCAGCAGAGGGAAGAGATCATGGGGTGTTCCAGCAGCGGAGGCATGATCCTTGAACCCTCCTTCTACTTTACCCCCAACATCCACCTGGACACCAAGTCCTGTCCATGGTACTTCCTCACCATCTTCCAACCTGCCCACTTCTTTCCACCTCTGCTGCCCTCTGGATTGCTTGCCTCTCTTACTACACCAGCTTTGCAGTCATTCTCACACCCCTGCTGAAACCCCTTCACTGTTTCCTCACAAGCTTCAGGGTAAAGGGGGACTCCTCAGCACATCCTCACAGCCCTGCCCACTGGCCTCAGGCCCAGCCTTCTGCACTTGCTGCCACAACTCTGCCTCATCAATCCACCTCCCCTAACTTGTTCTCTAGGGTCACTCTCCTCATCCCATAGAACAAACCTCAGGGGACTGCCTCCCATGAGAAGCCTTTGGGATCACCCACCTGCCCTCAGTGACCAGCCCTTTCTCCCTCCAGGTGAGAAGGTGTGGCCGCGGTTGTGTTCCCGTGGTGCCTGGTGCTTTTCTCTATTTCAGTCCTGCCCACAGGATGCTCGATCATCCGTTTGCTCTTCTGTTTCCACTCCAGACTGTGGACTTCTAAAGATCGGGAACTGGATCTTTTTCTTCTTTAAATCCTGATATGCTAACAGAGCAGGGCACATCATAGGTGCCCAACTGATGTTTGTTGACTAAGGAATGAAGTGCAGTTAACTCACAAGGGACACAGTGGGCAAAGAGGAGAAAAGAGAAGGAATATGAGGTGAGGATGGAGGCAAGCAGTACCTGGATGAGAACGGACCTGATAAACTGGGTTGAGGATTACGGGTGTTATCCTGAGGACAACTGGGAGCCATGGAGGGTCTTAGGTAGGAGTAAAGACCAGACCAGATGTGAATTGATGCAGCTGTCTAGCAGCATCAGTGAGTCAGAAAGCAATGGAAAACCAAGATGGTAATGGGGAAGCAAAAGGAATGCCAGCCTCTGCCAAGGCAGGGCAGAGTAAGCAAAGAAAATGAGATTGCAGATGGGAAATCCTCTGAGTCCAAGAGAATATATAGGTATGGCATGTGGAAGACATTCACAATATCTTGTTGAATATAATGTATAAAAGAGTACACATAACATACTTTCCCTCTTAAAAAGTTAAAAAGGGCCGGGCGCGGTGGCTCACGCTTGTAATTCCAGCACTTTGGGAGGCCGAGGCGGGCGGATCACAAGGTCAGGAGATCGAGACCACGGTGAAACCCCGTCTCTACTAAAAAATACAAAAAATTAGCCAGGCGTGGTGGCGGGCGCCTGTAGTCCCAGCTACTCGGAGAGGCTGAGGCAGGAGAATGGCGTGAATCTGGGACGCGGAGCTTGCAGTGAGCCGAGATTGCGCCACTGCACTCCAACCTGGGCGAAAGAGCAAGACTCCATCTCAAAAAAAAAAAAAAAAAAAAAAAAGTTAAAAAGGCCAGGAGGGATGTATGTCAAAATATGACCAGTAATTTTGGGATATCATGAATACAGGTAATTTAAGCCTGGAACCTGGAAAAAAAAAAAAGGAAAGGAATACAGGTAATTTTCACTTCTCTATATATTTTTCCTAGTCTGTTGCTTCATTTCTTTTGTTCTTTCTTTCGTTCTTTCTTCCTTCCTTCCTTCCTTCCCCCCTCCTCCTCTTCCTCCTCCTCCTTCTTCTTCTCCTTCTTCTTCTTTTTCTCTTACTTTTCTCCCTCTTATTCCTCTTATTCCTCATTTTTTGGACTATGAACCTCTATTCTTTTCTAAAAATAAATATATTTTTTTCAGATACAAGAGGCAGCGAGAGATGGCTAAAATTCTGGTCAGGAATTTGTCTATCTGTAAGAAATACAGCTTCTCACTACAGCTTGAACATCCCTAATCTGAAAATTCGAAATGTGAAATGCTCCAAAACCCAAAACTTTTTGGGAACTGACATGACGCCACAAGTGGAAAATTCTCACCTGACCTCACGTGATGAGTTGTAGTCAAAACACAATCACAACTTTGCACAATTTTTCAGTCACAAAATTATTAAAAATATTGTATAAAATTACCTTCATGCTATGTGAGTAAGTTTTACATAAAATAGAAATAAATTTTGTTTTTAGGCTTGGGTCTTATCCCGAAGATATCTCATTATGTATATGCAAGTATCCCCAAATCCAAAAAAATTTGAAATCTGAAACACTTCTGGTTCCAAGTATTTTGAATAAGGGCTACTCAACCTGTACTTATAAAACCTCAGCCCACAGAATACGAGAAGTCTGAAAATTTGACAAGTAGCACAAGAGTTAAGAGCACAGGTTTTGAAATCAGACCAAGGATGGCGCTGCACAAGGGCAGGTGCTTTGTTTTGCTCACTTCCCCAGTGTCCAGAACAGTGCCCGGCACACAGCAGATGCTCAAGAAAATTTGTGCAATGAATGAAATCCCAGTTCCACCAAATACTAACTGTATGACTGTGAGCACATTAGGTCATCTCTCTATGCCTTAATTACCTTTACTATAAAATGTGGAATAATAATAGCAATTAACACAGGGATTGGTGTGATAATTACATGAGATAATACACATAAGACTGCTTGGACTATAGTAAGCTCTCAATGAATAGTGCAAACATAAAAAGCCCTGGCCAATTCTAAATGAAGAATTTCCTCCTAGAATTGCATCTCTTTGCCCTTAGCTTTCGAAGTACAGACGGGTACTTTACCCATCAGGCACAATGCTTAGGGCCCATGAAAAGGTTTTGTTTCTTTTGAAATCAGAAGCAAAAGGAATATAATAAAAATGAGTATGTAATAATAAACCTAGCCTGGATTATATTCACTGTTATACCAATGTGGTTATAAAACATAATATAATTGTTTTGTTTTGATGAAAGAAATGCCCCATGAAAAGTTACAATGTGTTCCTGTTTCTTTCCATCATCCTATTCTTATTATTCCAATGGATAATTTGATTTAAAACTTTATACATTAAGCTGCTACTGTAGATCAGACACTGCCCTATAAAGAACAAAATCTAGAAAGAGTGGGAGGGGCTCTCTGCATTTGGGGTGCTCATCAGGCACAGTATTAGGTAATGGAGAGGCAAAGAAGGAGGGTGATAAAGAGACGGAATAATCCAGAGAGGACTATTGTTTCCTCAAAAAGCTGATGATGTGGGTGACTAGGAAGTTCCCAACACATGATCTCAGCATGGTGAACTCTGTGTATCAGGAGGAAGGTGACACAGCACTGTGGCATCATATCATTTTTCCAAGTCAGGAGCATAAAGCTAAAAAATATTTTTTAATGACAAGGCATGGAGCAGTAGAATCATGGTTTTCCTTCTTGGCATTTGTAATGTATCATGTCAGAATTCATCTTGATTCTGCTGAATACCCAATAAATAAGCTCTGAAAGAAAAATAGTAGTAATGTGTAAAATGTGAAGACATCGGTAGGTTTTTACTACATGAGTACCCTGATAAAATTTCAGCCATTTGGGCAAAGAGGAAAATAGAAGGAAATTATCAGAATTTTGCAATAAATGTTCTGTCAACTTGGGGATGGAGTGCCATCAAAATCTAGCTGAGTTTATCTTTGGGTAATGGAATTGTGAGTTATTTTTATTTTATTTATTTTATTTATTTTATTTTTGCTTCTCACTCTATTTTTTGTTTTTACAGTGAACACCTGCAAATTTTGTCTCTAAAGGTCAATATAGTTTTTTGAACTCAGGTATAAAAAAATAATGTCACATATTGAGGAACTGAAAACTGGACATAAGCTAAGTTTCACCAATACAAGATTGATTAAATACATTATAGTGTAGCCTTAAACAGACATTAAAAATTATTATTTAGTCAGGATTTATTGAGGTAAATCACATTCACAGTATAGTGTTGAATATAATTAAAAATATCTTTTTAAGGCCAAGAAAGACACTCATTAAAATATCCATAGCAATTTCGAGGTGTTGGAAATAGAGGTAATTTTTACTTTTTCTTTATATCTTTCTTTCTAGTCTTCTTTACAAACAAAATTTTAAAAAACTACGTGTATGTATTTTTTTCTAACTAAGAAACATTTCCCCCGAACAACACTTCTCCAACTGAAATCCATGTGATTTTGAAAGAAGGAACAACAACGAAAATGCCATTGCCACAACTTCAACATCTCCAAGATTTACTGTCTTTCCCATCCAACCTGCTTCTCCTTCCTGCTTGACTTCTTGGGATCACCCTTGAACTGACAAACCCAGGCATTTGTTTCCCAAACCAAGTTGCAGTGAGTTGCAATGACTAAAAAGACCACATGGCAAAAGTGAGGTTATATTTAGGATGGACTGAGGGGCCGTGCATTCCAGGCAGGAGGAAGAGAATGAACAAGGGCTGGCATTTAAGAATATGCACATCGTCATTGAAAAACTGTGAGGAAACACGAGTGGATGAGTAGACAGTTTGTGAGGCATATAGTAGGAAGTAAGATAAAGTGGGCCAGATTAGAGGGTCTTAAATACCAGGCTGAGGGGTCTTCAGTTTATCCAAGAAATGATGGGGCTGTTGAGCTTTTGAGCAACAAAATGACTAGAGGTAATTGGAATCTTTGAAAGACTCATCTGAAGGCAGAAAGCAAAAAGATCAGTTTTACTGCTGCTGTTCATATCTGGGATGAGAAGAGCCTGGATTAAAATAATTAAAATAGCAGCAGTGGCAGAGGAAAAAGGGACAAATGAAAGACTCCCCAAGGAAATAAAATATTTACAATTTGGATTCAAGATGTCCATCTACCAGGAGTACACCTACAGGCTTGTCCCAACTCAGGGAAGAGACCCTCCCTCACCTCTCAGACATACAGCTGACACTCTACCATTCAACAGGGAAAACAACCGTGAAGCTGGCCATCAAGCCATCAGGCAGGTCTCACTGGGGTAGTTGCCCACGGCCACAAGCACATTTGTCCAGGCACAGCTCAGAACATCCCAGTGAGCAAGTATTACTGGTGTGCTCTCCTCCTACCCAATTTAAAGATGAGGAAAATCATGACCAGGAACATTGAAATGACTTGTTAAAAGTCTCACAGCTATTAAGTGGCAAAGCTAGAACCAGGGAGGAAAATAAACTATTGAGCACCCATGGTGGATTAGGCAATGGCCAGGCATTCATATACTTTACTGGGATTAATCCTCACAGTAACCCTAGGTATTGTTATTATCCCCATTTTATAGATGAAGAAACTGAGGCTTACAGAAATTAAGAATCCCTCCCAAAGTAGGCAAAGAGATTTAGGATTGGAATTCATGTCTGTCTTATTCCGAAGTCCTGTGCTGTAGCCCACTGCTATACAACAAATCACACAAGGACAGAGGAAAAAGTTAAAGACCACCAAGGGCAATGATCCAGCCCCAGTTCAAATTACTGGAGTAAATGAGCCGAGATATTTCAATTCACTCGTCAGTATGTCTAAGGATAGAGTCTGTTTTCCCGCTAATCAGCCTTGCAGTTTAGCCCAGACCTGTCTCCTAGCAGCTTTCTCTCCTCCAAGCCACATACAGGCCTGTGAACAAATACTCAGTGGTGCTTGGAGTCTCAGAAGGGCTTGACTTTTTTGATCGCGACAGAGAGGAACTCAGTGTTAGCAAACTGAAAGCAGAAATCCCAACTGCAAGAGAGATCCTTACACTTTGTACAATGCCTGTTTCCTAAAAAACCAAGCAGTCCTAACTAACCGTCTGTTGTGACTCATCAGCAGGATGTTCTTTGGACAGACAGAGCTCAGAAGCTTCCAACAAAAAGTAAGATCGGCCCTTTGGAACAGCTTTTTCTCCCTTACGGGTTGAAACTTCTGAACAGAATGCTTTAGGGTCAAGTTTCACTGGGACCTTAAATATAATTTCTTCTCTGTGGAGAGATCAGTGGATGAAGAAAATCCAGAGGCCTGGAAGACGCCGTGGGGGTTCTGCTCACCCTTTTCCTGGTTTCACTCCTTTGCTACCTTGCAGGGGAGGGACAAAAACCTAAAAACAGAGTTTGTTAGTACACTATTGTTTAGGTTTACACTGAAGTAAGACATTTGTTTCATATCTCACCTACATTTACCTAGTTTCCTGGAAATTCCTGTCATGATCCCACAGTCTAGCTACCCCAAAAATTAAAAACTAACCTCAGGTAAAATTTATATGAATGAAATGAATCTGGGTAGTGAAAGGTATTCTGTCCCAGCCTGTGGCGGTTTTGTATTCCTGATACACCCAGTCATGTATACACTATCCATATTTGTCCACACTTTTCCCATAAGCCTCACAAGCAATGATCTGTAACCTCCACAAATAAATACCATTTTTTCACATCGTACCTCTGATTTGGCACTCATATCCACACAGACACATGGGGAGACCAGAGAACATTGAAAAAAAATGTGTGCCTTTAAGAGAATGTTGTTGCTGCTTAATATTGCTCTGCATATTCCTCTCTCTCTCCAGCTGGTTTATCAAGTCCCTGAGGGTAGGAACCATGGCCTGTGCATCTTAGAGCCCCCACATAGGGTCTAGTTTGTTGTGCTAGGTATTCAATGAATAGGTTAGAAGATACAGGCCGGCTCAGAGAGCAGGTCTGGGAGACAGCCAGGAGGAAGCAATGCCAAACACAAAGGAACATCTAAAACCTGAGAATAGGCCACTTCTGCAGTGCCCATGATAACGCTAAATTGGATCTGATTTTGTCACTGAGTTCCAGTGGTACAGGCATAAAGCCCAAAGTGGTGTCAGGTGGCTGCCACAGGGAGATGAGGCAGCAGCCGATTGGCAACTTCTGAACTGGCCGGAGTGAAAGGGGAGATGATTCAAAGGGAATCTCACCTGACGTTCCAAGACCTGATACGCCTTGGAAACAATCGGTGAAGCTTCAACAATTACCAGAAGTCCTCAGCCCTTTGGTTGTGGGTGGCACTGATCTATGACACAGCCTCTAAGTCCTGGCAGGCTTTGAGAGGGCAGAAAGGACACTGCCTGCGCAGAGATTTCTCTATTTAAGATGGCTGTCTCAGCCTCTGATTTGGAAACAGTTTGTCGTAACTAAACCATGAGTGCTTCTCTATGGGGTGGTTTCTTTGCAGTTGACACCCTACATTGAAAAAGTCAGTTTTTGTTTTTTGTTTCAAGAGGTAGCCCATCTGGATATTATCCATGTTTGCAGTAATAATTATAAAACAGAAGGATTGTTTAATTTATAGTTAAGCAAAGAAGCTGGGGTCACTGATCCTGGCTTTGAAATAGAGATTATTTCGAAGAGCACATGCTTGTTGCGAAAACATGCAGCATCTTATATGATGGTTAGTGATAAGAGAAGATCCAGAATTTCTATAATGGAGGGGTTTAAGGTACTCATATGTTTGGAAATAGAGAAGGAGGCTGGAAGCTGCATTTACACGGTAACTTTCACAATATTGGGAAAACCTCAATTTTCTATACCTAGAGTGAGGACTAAAGTCCCCCAAACTACAATCATCATCCTTCCTACCCCTGAGTTGTCATTGCTTTTAGCTTAATCCTGCATTTCATCATGATTCTCAATCTTTTCCCACTCCTTCCAAGGAAAGCCTTGTTTAGTTTTGGCGTTTTACTCCGAAATGTTCATTTCAGCCTATGCTTTATGTAGCAATATGGGTTATTGTTGACTCCTCTCTTTTGAACCTACTCTCTATGGGTTCTCCCATAGTCACAGCCTAAAACCTGGACCCCATCATCTCTCTCCTGACTGTTGTAAAGACCTCCTGCCCTCCTCATTTATCCTGCTGCTTGATGGACTTTCTTAACGCATATTTGAGTGTCACTCCCCTTCTTTAACAGTTCTCTGTAGTATCCAATCTGACTTCCTTAGCATGACATCTCTAGGCTTTTATGACCTGACCCTTGCCTACCATTCTTATAAAAATGAAAATAGGTTAATAACATAATGAAGGCCTTTGTAATGGGTCTCCATGATTAGGGATTACTGAACCCTCTGCAGCACTTTGTAGCTGCCCCCCAATGACTTCTGCTTCCAGGGAGCAATCTCTGGTCAAGAAATAATGACCACCACTGGAATCTGTTAAAAAATGAACTCTCTTAGGCTTTTCCCAAAGACAGTTGTATAAGGGAGGGTGAGTTCAAATCAGAGTAGGTTACATATGGCATTCCTTTCCCAAGTAAATATCTTTACCTTGGCAGCAGACAAAGGTTTATGAATACTTTTTAGAATTCTGAAAGCTTTGAAGAACTAAAATAGAAATAGCCAATCTAATTACCAGCACTATTCAGAAGCTGTTGACTCAAGGAGAAGCCTATTAAATGACAAGAGAAAGTAATCCTTGTGGGCCCAGTCGAGCCCAGAACTGCTGGGCTATTGATTCATGCTAAAAAAATTACTGGTGTACTTTACTTTGTACTTTGCAACTGAGGCCTGCTGAGGGATGTTTACTTTTTGGGCTTTGAGATCTATATTAATTTATTATTAAAGACGAGTGGGGTTGGTGGCAGGCAAACTCTGACACTGAGGGAGAGACCCTAGTTGCCCTTAGAACCAGCCAAACTGGAAGAAGCCAGCCTTGGAAAAAGGCTCAAGAAGATGCGATTTGCCTCCTGGGCCCCAGCCTCCCCTTTTGGGGCCCTCCATGGCACCTCATCAGAGTGATATAGAGACAGGGTTAACACTATAAAGTCATCAGGCCTGGGTTCAAATCCCTTAAGATACATGGCCTAGAGTAGGGAGTGTCAAACTAAGGCCTGAAAGCCAAATCCAGCCTGCCACCTGATTTTATGAATAAAAGTTTTATTGGAACACAGCCATGCTTACTTATTGAGGTATTGTCTGTGACTGCTTTTTTGCTCCAGCAGTAGAGTCGAGTAGCCGCAAGAGAGACCACACAGCTGTCAAAGATTAAAACATTTTTCACCTGACATTTTACAGAGTTTGTAGCTCCCTGACTTAGAGCTAGTGACTTAATCTCAATCTCTTTACCCATAGAATCTTGATAATAATATTCCAAAAGATTTTGTGATAATGCTAATAGATGTAAAACAAAAATAAATAAGTACACTTGGAAAACTGTAAGTTAAACAAGGATGTGTGCTTTTACTACAGGCTGTCTCGGTTTTTGGTTTTTTTTTTGGAGACAGGATCTTGCTCTGTCACACAGGCTGAAGTGCAGTCACAAGATCATAGCCTTGACCTCTAGGCTCAAGCAATCCTCCTGCCTCCCACTGAGTAGCTAGGACAGCAGGTATGTACCACTAAGCCCAGCTAATTTTTTTATTTTTATTTTTTGTGGAGACGGGGTCTTGCTATGTTGCCCAGGCTGGTTTCAAATTCCTGGTACTGGTTTGTGACACATATTCAAGTAGTCCTCCCACTTTGGCCTCCCAAAGCGCTGGGATTACAGAGGGGTGAGCCACCACATCCGGACCCTCTCAGAGTTTTTAAGGAGCCAGTCAGGGAATCTGGTATGCATTTCCCAAATTAATTTAAACTTGGAACCCTACTGTCATGGAGAATGTACAAGAGTTGTCTTCATACATACATGCATGTGCTTCAGGGATACACAAAGACTTCTAAGAGATACAGATAGAGTAAAATGAATCAGTTTCCAGATCTTAATTCCATATGGATTTTTTTCATAAAACTGACCCACCAAAGAATCAGCCTGCCTTCCCAATACTGTGGTCTTCTCCCCCTTTTAAGAGAGGGTCTGGCTCCACCCTTATCCCAAATCTTACCATGGGAACCTGCACTGAGATCTGATTACTCTGGATTTCCCACTTCTTTAATGATAAATCATGAAGTCCCTAGGGCCCACTGTCTTACACAGATTTTTTTTAAGCCTGAAGCTTTGCATTAATGACATGTTTGGGGCCTGTTGATATGCTCTGAATTCAGAATAGCTAAAGTGGTATGGGTTCGTGACACATATTCTTTAGCCTATAACTGGAAAGTTTTCTGAGACTACCAAATTTTTTAAGATACATTAAAGAAAACCCTTGGGTAAAAATTCTATATCATTTATTTTAGATTTGGTCCTCTTTATTCAACAAGCTAGTTAAAACATTTTATCAAGTCATATTATGAAATATTTATGTCAATTATGATCCACTCCCACCTGATTTCAAGTTATCAAACATTTGATCTTTGCTACTCCTATAATTAAAAAAGGAATCTTTTTTTTTTTTTTTGAGACAGAGTCTCGCTGTCACCCAGGCTGGAGTGCAGTGGTGCGATCTCGGCTCACTGCAGGCTCTGCCCCCGCCGGGGTTCACGCCATTCTCCTGCCTCAGCCTCCCGAGTAGCTGGGACTACAGGCGCCCGCCACCTCGCCCGGCTAATTTTTTGTATTTTTAGTAAAGACGGGGTTTCACTGTGTTATCCAGCATGGTCTCGATCTCCTGACCTCGTGATCCGCCCCCCTCGGCCTCCCAAAGTGCTGGGATTACAGGCGTGAGCCACCGCACCCGGCCTAAAAAAGGAATCTTTAGATTTGTAATGAAAAATCTTAGATGTTAACTTAAAAATGTGTAAAAGGGTATGTGACTCCTCAAAATTCTTTTGTGAGGTAAGTGAGCAAAAAAGTTTGGAGACTTGTGTCTTGCAAGACTAGTTTTATCAGCACTCTCTTTGGGAAACACTAAATTAGAGAGGTATATGAAGTGTCCGTGAAGAGGCCTGACCCAACACACAGCAGCTGCTTAACAACTATCTGTTCTCTCCTCCTGGTCTCTTCCCCAGCCAGTCTGATCAATACATTCATGCTCTTTCTCCTCTCTCCAAAATGCCAACCTTGCTCCCAGCAGAGGGTTGATAAAATAATTTATACTAAGAGATGATTTAATTTAGGGTGCTTGCTCATAGATCACCCAGCACCAGCATGTTCACATGAGAGAGAATACAAGCCAATGGAAGAGGCAAGGCAGTACTGGGAGTTTTTCTGCTCTTGACATCAGGCCGCTGAAATGGACTGCCTATTTGTACAGTTTTGCTTTTGTTTTTTTGCAGGTGATTTTTCACTGGGATGAGTATGTGCTTTTTGAGCCCCAAACAGAATGCTTCATAAGAGCGGCTTCAGGGCTGGGTTCCCTGTCTGTGGACTGTGAGGCTGAGGCTGACAGTGACTTCCGGGCCCCAGGAGCACATTCCCTCTGAAAGGTCCCACGGGGGCCGTCTACCAGGAACACTTCTGCGCCTTCTCCCGGCACCACCCACGCTCTGTCAGCTTGTGGTATTTGGGGCTGTCTTACTTTCTCAGAAGTTAGAGAACAATCTGGGAGGGCCAATTTTGCGAGTTTTCTCTAAACTCAGAGATGAGATCAGTAAAACGATTAGCAGAGCACAAGAAATTCTGACACATCTACCCTTTTAGGAAAGCCCTGAACAAAATTCAACCCAAGGTGACAACATTCTCACCATTTACCTTCTGAACATCTTTACTGGCCTTGCACTGCCCTGTGTTCAGTTTGTAGTAGGGGCTGCTGCTTCCAAAAAGAAGCCCCCAATCCAGGAGGACTGTGCTCAGGTAACATTCCAAACCACCACCCCCAGAAAAGCCAGGAGGAGTTATTTTCTAAAAGCCTGATTCCTGAACTCAGAGGCCTTTGTATCCCATTATTACTCCTTCTTTAGGCTTTGCTCCCTTCACCCTAAGACTCTGTGTTGAAAAAATAGCAGGTAAAACTCTGTGTTGAAGAAACAAAAAGAGAAAATACCATTAAAATTGGCTGAAGTAATAGTAATAGTAATAATAATAATAATATGTATTGGTTCCAGTATCTGAAACACAGGGGTAATTGATACATCAAGTCGGGTTTGATCCAGCAGCTCAGATAATTCACTAAAGTCCTCCCTCCTCCTTGCCACAACAAAGGATCTATCCTCAGCTCCACGTGATGTGGGGCTGCAGCCCACCCTGCCCCATGCCCTCCACCCCGTGACTACAGCCACTGTGCACCTCACACATTCACACTCCACTGCCCAGAGGAAAAGAGGCTTATCAAATGGAAAAGGAAAAATTTCTTTCCTAGAAGCCCTAGCCAGCATGTTGTTTCTCATCATCTCAGATTGGCTTATGCACCATAAACCAATCACTAGATTAAGTCAACAGGGCTCACTCCTGTTATGAGGATAGAATAAACCCCACCCAAACCATGCGTAGACCCATTCTCTCCCCACCTTGAGACCAACTCCATGCTAAATAGAATATGCCTGGTAACAAACATTATACTGACTGAACTTCTGAACTCTTGACTTTTTCCTTGCCATGTCCCTTAAGATGGAGCCCCATCTTTGTGTCTCTCGACAGATGCCTTGCCTTCTAAACATCTGCTTTTTCTAGACCCAGTACAGGTCATTGATCTCAGACTACTGCCTTGATTGCCAGCCCATGTGGGTTGGAATTTAGGTTTAAGGTGAACAGTATCTAGTTCTCTCCTCTTATTTTTCCCATGGGCTTTTCCCCTGTAACAAAGCCCCAGCATTGGCAATCTTGAGTACAGGAGTGGTTGGGTGGGTAATGGGTCCACAGCCTCAGTTACTCTGACAACTTGGCATAAACGCAAACCATCCCAGTCTGTTCTGAACCAACCCCCTTTGATCCCTTCCAGTTAGTTAGCTGCCTGCTTCTAGCTCCAGCCCTATGATGAAGTGAAACATTGATGAGAAACATTATCTCCACTATTATATTAAGGGCTTCTTCAATCAAGCTAGCTGTTCGCTTTTCTCTTTAGACAGCCCAATCAGAGGTTAGCTCTAACCAGGGTAGAATGGGAATCAGCCCAAAGTATGGCAAAGATCTGATTTACTGTTCAAGCTCCTCTGGAATCAAGACAGAAAGTTACAGTAGCCTTAAAAGATGCGATTTATTGTTCAAGCTCCTCTGGAGGCTTATGTAGACTCCCTTTCTTTCCTGTAGGCATCTGGATTTAGGAACCTCTGCTTTTTTCCCTATCCCCCACACCTGTGTCTACATGGCGTGCCCTAGCCTGGACACCACTTCACCCTGACTTCAGTCCTTTGCCACATCAGAGCTCAGTGTGCCATGCTCACAGTTAAGGCTTCCTCTGACCTTGGTAATGGCTCAGCCAGCCCTAGGAACAGCTTGCTTTGTTTGTGCTGCTTCTTTGAGCCACATGACTGATTTGTCATTCAAGGTGCAGGTGTTCTGCTTACCAGCCTTAAAATCTGCCAATCCTTCCCAGCCCTGATCACTGGAAATCTACGTTAAAACAGCTGAGTCCTTTCCCATCTGAGCTCTGTGCCTGTCCCTTGACTTTGAAAGACACCCGCTCTCCCCTGGCACCCCAGGATTCTGGCAGCTGAAATTCCCTAAACCAGCCTCATCTTTTCCAATCCTACACACTCCTCTTAGGTGAACCCCCAGCCTCAGTGAGCATATCCTGCTTTCCTCCCAGGCCTTTTCTGTTTTCCCTCATAAAAGCCACAACATCTCATTAAAACTTCATGGTCTACTTTCTTCCGCCATATTGCTAACCTGAAGCTGCCAGGTAGCCTGCTAAAGAAAAAATTTCACCCCTTCCACTTTACATCTCATGTCCAAGTAGTATTCTTTCCTTTTGCCATTAACATATTTTAAAATCCAGTTTTATTTTTTTCACATGCAACCCACTGCTCAGGGATGCCCCAGCAGTCTATAGAGTGCAAGCTTCAGTAATGAAAGTGGGCTCTTGTGATAGAACTCCAGGGGACAGGCTAGCAGGAAGGGTGGCAGGAATGCATTTTAAAGGACTGAGGCACTGGGGCAGGAGGCAGGAGACAATGTCCATGGAGGATATTAGGCCTGTGCCTAATGCCTGTGACCAGGGCCAGGATTAGAATCAGCCGACTAGACCAGTGACCCCACTCCTGAACCTTCTCCGTCTGGTGCTCTCTGGGTAGACTAGAAATATCCTCAGATTTGTAGTGAACAGCTGTGTGACCTTCTTCTGGTGTCCCACCCCCCTTCTCCCATAATAGCGAAGATGTAAGAATCAAGGTAGAAAGTTACAGTAGCCTTGAAAATAGCCTGCCACAAAAGGCTGCCAGCCCCAAATGACACTAAACCATTTTCCAACATGGTTGTCAGTCAGCATTTACATAGCACTCCACATTTACAGACTGGGGAGCTGAGGGCAGTTAGTCATTCATATCAGGACAGAGAACAAGATGAGGGCTATGGGTCCTGTATTCAATTCTTCTTAAGATCCTAATTCACTGCCTGAATGAAGAAACCCCAACCCCATCTCCTTCAGGTGGAGGCCTCCCGCACAAGGGCAGGCTGAACCCCAAACTTGACATTGGCCCCTCCTGAGCACTCAGCCCACAGCCGACAGCTTTCTTTTTACAGAACACTCTAGGTCCCCTCTCCTGTCATGAGCCCTAGCAGAGACAACCAATAAATCAAACCCTAAGCAGGTGAAGATGCCAAGCTCTCTTGAACATTCACAGATCAATGCAATTATGAGCATCTTTGTACTTCCAACTGACTGCTTCATTATTAATGTGAAATTAAACCCATTCTGAGCACTTACAATCTGGTAAGTGTTCTATAATTGTGTTTACTGATACTGCCCTGATATTGAACACCTGGGAAGAGATATAATAAATACAGGAGGTTGCAAATCTTAGACGTGATTACTTTCAAGTTGGAAAAGTATGGATCTGGATGTGGCTTTGCCAGATGCTTGAGCCACTTAAATTCTCTCAGCCTCAACTTTTGCATCAGTAAAACTGGGGTAATTGTGCCTTCTACCTAGGGTTGTTGTGAAGACAATGAGGTAAGATTTGTAAAAGGCCTAACATAACATTTGAAAATATAGCACATCCTCAACAAATAGTAGTTAGTATTAATGTGCTACATTACGATGGAAGACCATGGATAATCAGAAGATACAGATAAACAGAGCAACTCTTAAAAGCTCTCTTTTTCTGCCTTTATGCATTTAACAGTATTCACGGAGCATGTACACTGTACCAGACATCATTCTAGAAGCAGAAAATACAGCAGAGAACAAGACAGGTAAAGCCCCAGCTCTCCTGAAGGTTACCTGTGAATGGCAGGAAGATACTAGAGAAATAATAGTTAATAAAGATGATAATTTCAGATGTCCATAAATGTTGAGAAGAAAATTAAACAGAGTGATATGATAGACAGTGACTGGTGGATTTTAGAACGAACCTCTATAAAGGATCATAATTGAGGTAACACCTGCCAGGAGAAGCCACAGGAGTAGAGAGGGGGCCAGGTAGAGGAAACAAATGCCCAGGCCTGAGGTGGGATCAAGCCTGGCTGGCCAGGAGAACTGAATGAGGACAATGGTGTCTGGGGTGGTGAGAGAGAGATGGGACGAGTTGAAGTTGAAGGTCTAGGCAGGGGATCTGAATTCCTATCCCAGCTCTGCTACTAGCAAGCTGTTGGGCTTTAAATAAAGATTTTAAACTCTTGAAATCTCTCAGTTTTGCCATCTGAAAAATGAGGGGAAGGGATTACCCTTGATCATTGTTAAGGTCCTTTCAACTCTGACTGTAATATAGACCAAAAGCACTATTACTCTTCCTATGATGACAATACTGCAGTCAAATATGACTCTCTTACAGATTGTCTAGTCTTGTTTGCAAGTGTCTATATTGATCTTTAGGCAAGAGTTACCTGTAAAATTAATCAGGCCCCATGATGTAAAATCCTTTATTCTGCTTATTTCGAAGTATCTTTTGGATTAGTAATGGCCAAAAGATCAGCTGGCCATAGAGAGTTTTTGGTTCCTGGTGGCAAAATACTAGCAGCTCACATATGGTCCCAGGAACCTAGTTTTTAAAGTTTATTTTAATCGTTCTGTATTGTGTCTTGACCTTTTTTCAAGCAACTAAAGAACATGTATCAAGTCATACAACTGAGTCTGGGAAAACTTTAAGAAACTTTCTATTTTGTTTGATAGCATCAACTTGCATAGTAGGTTATTCTGAACTGTTAAAACGAGTGTTAAAACGCTGTTTGTAAATCATTATCATCTTTTTTTAAGTCCTCACAATAGTGATTTTATTAAATTAGTTGCTTTATAAAACATTGCAGATGTCATAATTGTTAACATAACAATTTACCAAACTGCAGTTAACTGGTGCAGTGTGCTGAGCACATTTTATAAAGGAAAGGAAATGCCAAAATCCTGGTAAAGTTGTTCCATTGTGGCCTAAGAGAACAAAGATTTGTTTCTCAGACACTTAAATCAGGCAAATAAAAACAGGTAAAGAGTTTCCCTCCCCCATCTGAAGCACTTCATCAGTAGAAATAGCCTGATAAATTACTAGACAGTCTGCACTCAAGAGATTCCACAACATGTAATGCAATAATACAGAGGTTTACCTCCTTTAGCTTCAAAGTTGGAGGGTTTTGGCCATTTTAATTTTATATCCAACTAGTGCTATAGTTCGATATAAAAACTATAGAGTGAAGATATCAGCCACAGTATCTTCACTCTGAGATAAGCAGTCTTCTTCACAATGTATTTTTAATATCCTTATGTTCAATTTTAAGACTAAGCAATTTTAATACTAGGTACACATCACATGCCCTTGCTGCCAGCTGGTTTTCTTGACAAGTTATGAAGTAGTTCAAGGAGGTATGGTTAAGGCTGTATTACTGAATGGTGCTGGTAAATACTACACAATTTTTTTTGTCATGTTGCAACCTTTTATTTCCAATTCAGTGACTGCTGCTATGAAATCAGACAGCAACAATGACAACATTATTAGGTTCGTTTTGAACTATGATTTAGTAGCAGCTGAGGTTCCCAATTTTAACCCTTTGGCAGCAAGATCCAAGTTCCTTCATTTGCACATTAGCACCTAAGTGTTGAGGGGTTAAATAACCAGCACAAAAGATACTACTGCACTTCTAATTGTAGCATTTGGTAGAACTGAAAGGAAAGGAAGTTGTACTACATGTTCAAGGGATTATGGGCAACATAAAGATGACAGCAGGACGGGAGGCTGAGACAGAGAATTGCTTGAACCCGGGAGGCAGAGGTCGCAGTGAGCCGAGATCACGCCACTGCACTCCAGCCTGGGCGACAGAGCAAGACTCCGTCTCAAAAGAAAACAAAAACAAAAAAAACACCAGGAAAAGACAAAATGTCACATGAAGTCTTCATAGTCTTGTACATATCCTCCATCATAACCACCATAATCTGCCAGATCATCATTCATGGTGGCTTTTATCCCCCTCCAAGAACCACACCTTTCTTCTTCTTTTTGGCTTTTCTTGCTTCTGTTTTTACTGCAAAGTACAGTCAGTGAACTGGTAATCTTTTTCAAGTCATCAATTTCCAATGAAATACACATATCTCGAACTAAGATTTCCAAAAAAAAGAGGACATCGTATAGTGACTTTTCATTTTGTGTAATTTTATCTTTTAGTAACTTTCCAAACTCTGTAAAATCATCTCTTGAAGATGGGTTCGTAGCATCTATTCCATAAACTGTATTATTAACACCAAAAGTTTCCTTTGCTAATTCGAGGTCTGACTCTTCCTGTAATTTATGTAGCCCCAGTTTATCTGCTAATTGTTCTTCTGGTGTTAGCACTTTATTAGGTTCTTCAGGTTCTTTCAACCTCTTTTTAATTTCTTCTTGCCTTTTTTTCTGTTGCCGTTCTTTCTCTTTTATCTTCTCTGCCGTTTTTTTCTTTTCTGAACTTTTAACCTCTGGTTTTACTTCTGCTTCTTCTTTTTTTACGTCATCATCGTCATCCCAGTTATCCTTGACGCTCTCGTCCTAGTCCTCGCCTTCCCGGCAGTCCCCGCCAGCAGTGCCGCCGCCCCACACCTTCTGCACGGGGTCTTCCACGGCGAATGCGTCCGCATCTCGAGAGTCGCAGTCTCTCGCCGCCGCCGCCGCCGCCATCTTGAGGAGGGCGAGAGCGTGTATTGAGGGGGAGAGCTAGCGAGGAGTTAGCGCGGCGAAGGTGAGTCACTGGGTTTGCTCAATCTTTATCATCTTAAATGTTCAAGCAACTCTGACTGTAGTGCACGCCTCTTCTCTAGGGATTTAATATGCAGTAGTTGACCACCAGAACAAATGTACATTTAGGAAAATGACAATTATCCACCATGGTCAACAGTGACGTAGATAATTTAAAGTCACCCAGTGTGAGAACTGAGTGAAATTCTAAGCCATCAGATCAAGAAGGTAGGTGCTTATTCTGAAATGGCTCTAGTATAACAGATTTGCACCCAACCTATTCTGGTCAAATGAGTAACTAACTCTCCTGCTTTGTTTTTTAAGCACTTACAACTTCTTGGGTAGACCATTCCAGAACTTAAAAAACAGCTTTCCAGTTCTTTCTTATTTCTAACCTAAGTCCTTTACATTGCTTTCTAGGTTATTTCCTCTAATTCTGTCATATATGGAGAAGGGTAAACTGGTGGTTACCCTCAGCACACTACACTTTTTGTTATGGTTTGGCTCTGTACTCCCACCCAAATCTCATGTTGAGATGTAATCCCCAGTGTTGGAGGTGGGGTGTGATGGGAAGTGATTGGATTATGGGTATGGTTTCCAATGGTTTACCACATCCCCTTAGGGCTGCCTCATGATAGGGTTTTCAGGAGATCTGGTTGTTTAAAAGTGTGTAGCGCCTTCCACTTCACTTTCTTCTTCTTTCTCCGGCCATGCTTGTGCCTGCTTCCCCTTTGCCTTCCGCCATGATTGTAAGTTTCCTGAGGCCTACCCAGCCATGCTTCCTTTACAACCTGTGGAACTGTGAGTCAATTAAACCTCTTACCTTTATAAACTACCTAGTCTCAGGTAGTTCTTCAAAGCAATGAGAGAACGGACTACTACACTTTTCAAATAAATAACAATGACACAAAGCAACACACATAGTGTTTACTAATCTAGGTTCTTTACAGATTACCATTTAATTCTCACAACAATTCCATCAGATAGATAACTGTTTTAATCCCACTTTACAGGTGGGATAACTGAGGCACAGAAGCTAAACACCAGCTAGTGAGAGACACAGCTGGGATCTGAGCCCATGCCCCTGTCTCCAGGATCTTTGCTTCAGTCACTGCACCATTTTGCCCCTCCCATAAGCAAATTCTCCATGTAGGTTGCTATTCACAAATCTCTCTGTTTTTTTGTTTGTTTGTTTAAGTGATTCATGAAGAGACACCAAAAACCTTTTTCTTTTTTCTTTCATTATTTTATAAATAAGTGTAATTCTTTTCCTTCTTCCTGAAAATAAAAACCTACGACCAATGCTTTATCTGAAAAAGAGTCTTTGACAGGTTTTTGCAGAAAGAGTCTTTCATTTATTCATGCTGCCCTCATTAATAGAGAAAAAGTCTTGCTGGGCCAAATTAAGTCAACGTGTTCCCCATTCACCATCTAATTATCTTAAAAAGCACAATCCAGCACCAGAATTAAAGCAGGAATTCTACCCATCTTTTGTGAGAGTGCAAGAGGCCACGAGATGAACCACATAGCTAAGACTGGTGACATGGACCGGAGAACCCAGGAGATAACGTTATTCAAGTTTATGTGGAGGCTTTCATGGCACTCTGGTTTTTCTGCATCAGGAAAACAACTGCTGTAGGCAGAGAGATGGCAGCTGCATATCTACCTACCTACCTATATATCTACGTATCCATCTATGCACATATATGTACCACACACACCCACACAATTTCTTTTCATTTTCCTTATCTTAACCACTAAAATACTAAGTTTTTTGTGTACCCTTTCAAGTCCCCATCACAGATAACAAAAGCCTACCCTTCTTATTGTCCACTTCCCAAGCAAATTCCCTAAAACAAACCAGAAACATAAAATAGAGGATGCGCATAACTCAAAGATATAAAATATATACCACATAGGTATAAATAAAAAATTATAAGTATAGGTAAAAAATTACATATAAGGTATAAATAAAAATTATATATATGGACATTGTGTATATGTATATGTGTGTGTATAGGGTATTTCAGACCACAAACTTAGTGGTATAAAATATATCACTTTATTTAGTCTCATGAGAACAAACTTTAACACATTTTATGAAGAAACAATCTCAGTAAAGGAGGGTTTCTCCTCCCTTCTAAGTTGCTGGAGAAGAGCTGTGTGCCCAGGCAGTGGGCGGAAGGGGGTGTCTGGTCTGGGTCATGATCCATCCAAGTTGGTGAAGACTGAGGCATCCTTATTGCTGTCTGGTCTTTGATTGTTCACACAGAGAGGCAGCAGGCTCCAAGGGTTCAACGCTCTCAGAGCTGCAGCCCAGGGCACAAGCAGCTCCATGAGGCTGCCTGCGGCCCTGAACCCTGCTGCTCCAGCACGCACATGAAGATTTCAGGGGACTCTGGTTCTGACTGCCACCCCTTTGAGGTTGGGGTAGAGGGACAAGAGAGTATAGATGCTCACCACGGTCAGATCCTCTCCTTTTATCTGGTATTTTTCTTACCCTGCTCCTTACCTCCTTCCCAGGGTTTTAGCCTAGGGGAGGAAGCAACAAGGTGGGACCGTTTCTCAGGTCACATCGGAGTTTAGCTAACCTCCGTTTGCCTCCCCTCTAATTGTCTTCCTTTCCCTATCCCACTAACCTGTGAACCTTTGGAGGAATTAAGGGTCAAAGGGAAGACTGTCTCCTCATTAGGTCTTCTTTATGCCCTGAGCCTGTCAGCACCTATGCTTTTAAAAGTCATGGCCTTTTTTTCTGCTATAATAACTTGAAGCAAAGAGGTTGCATGCCTAAGTGATAACAGTGGGGCAAAGGAAAATGGAGTGCAGAGAGACAACAGTCTTTTCCTCCAATCACATGTACCCACCTGGCAGTATATAATATATGCCAACTGTGTGTATCTTAACATGATATACACATATATGTATTTAATACACAAGAATCATATTTACACATATAGGCATTACTAATGTGGTTTGGGGCTATGGATTGTGGCTTTTTTGGGGAGAAAAATTTATGGATGAATACTTCTATCCAATTCTTAAATATTTAAGTCATAAATATATGTTCTTAATTTATGGATCATAAGAGAAAAAAATGGAGAACCAGAATATAAAAGATAATTATCTTATAATAGATTGTAAGATGGATTATAATTGTAATATACCAGATTATAGATAGATTTCTCATCACCAATTGCACGGAGAGAAAAGGGAGCAAGAATTTCTGACTCAGGAACTCTGTAACAATCAACTTAATGTAACCCCAGCCATGTCATTTAGCTTCATTAACAATCTCATTTTCATTATTAATGAGGATGAAAAATGTGCTCAAAATACATTACAAGTATAAGATCACAGATTTCAAATAATAAAGCTGATTCAGCTGAAGATTGAAAATATTGCCTTATTCATAAGACATTTTAGAGCACTATGCAGGCAATAAAGAATTCTTAATCTTTGCACCAAATGCCATGATTCACATTGTTTTCCTTTAGTATGAAAGTACTTTCAATGTAAACTCTGACACACTTGGAAAAAAAATAGGTTTCTTAAGACCTTTCCATACAAAATGTAGGTAAAATAACTTGAAAAAGAAGTAAAACAATCTTAGGTTATATTGGTTACATCTTTAACTTATTGCTACTAGTTTAAGGCAAGAACTTAATCTTTATATCTAAACATGCAAAAGGAAATATCCTTTTGCTCTATGGTGAGGAGACAGGACAAAGCAGTTTTTTATTACCTGTGGTTGAGAAAATAGCTGTTTAAGAAAAAGATACTTCCATTCTTCTGGCTAGCCTGAATCTTGAGAGTACAATCCCTCTCTTCCAGTTGTTGGGCAGGCTGTTTTTGTTTCTTGATGGGTAAACATATTTCCACTATTAACCCTAGGTGATAAGATTCGGGGTAAACAGTGTCTCAGGGATTACTTAGGAGGGACAATAGGCAGAGGCAGAATCTTGGGGGAAGCCCTCAGGTATAAGGTTGTCAAATTTAGCAAGTAAAAATACAGAAAAACCGGTTAAATGTAAATTTCAGATAAAGAAAATAAGTTCCCTATATTGCATGGGACCACCTTACCAAGATGGAATTATGTGAACATAAGAAATGGCCACTGGGTGAGTGCCCAGCAGGAATATGGGCTCACCAACCAAAAGAGTAAACAAGTGACCTCTGGGCATTCCAGCCTCAGAAGGTAACTTAGAATTCTACCAAATTCTACCAACAGTAGAAGCAATCTTCAGGGAGTACTAAAAATGCATGTGGCAAACCGAAGCAGTGGTGTTAGCACGAGCCTACCTTGGAATTAGCCTGAGTTGCTTGGTGCAACATTCAAGTGAGACCAAAGTAGGGCAGAAGAAGGAACAGGGGCCTGTGTACCCAGGGAGTGTCTGTCATGCCAATCTGTGGCTTGTCTCCAAGTTATCTTAGGACACAAATCTGTGCTCAGGAAGCTCATCTGTTTCTGTGCTTCTGTTTTTTCCCTTTTTGGTCTTCTTGTGCTTTCCCCTCATTTCTCATTCAAATTTCTTTTTGAATATTCTAGCTTTTGTCTCTAAATAATTAACATCTAGGCCTTTAATCTTGATCACACTCACCAACCCATCCTCTTTGTGCCAACCAGAGGGCCTCTCTCCTTGTCTTTTAAAATCAGATTTATTGAGATATAATTTATATATAATAAAGCTCACCAATTTTGTATGTATGATCTGTGAGTTTTGACAAATGTGTACAGTTGTATAACCACCACCATCACCACAATCAAGAGTGTAGAATATTTCTATGACACCAAAAAAAGTTTCTTAATGTTCCTTTGCAGGTAATCTCGAGACTCCTTCCACACCTGGCCTCTGGCAACCACTTATCCGCTTTGGAACACTTCAGTTTTTACTTTTCTAGAACTTCATATAATTGAAATCATATTGTATGAAGTCTTTGTTGTCCAACTTCTTTTACTTAGCAAAATGCTTTTGAGATTCATCTGTGTTGTGTATATCAGTTGTTCATTCCCTTTCTCCTGCTGACTAGTATTCCATCATATTGACATACCACAGTGTGTTTACCTATTCAGAAATTAATTGACATTTGGATTGTTTCCAGTTTAAGGCTATTATATAGAAGGCTCCTATAACATTAAAGTAAAAGGGTTTTTTTGAATATAAATGTTCTTTTCTCTTGGGTAAATATCTACAAGTAGGATTGCTGGGTCATATCATAATCATAGTTGTATATCTGACTTATTAAAAACTACCAAACTGGTTCTATCATTTTGTATTCACATCAGCAACATCTAGGAGTTTCAGTTACTTCACATTCTCACCACAGTTGATATTGTCAGTCATTTGTCAATTATGAGTGTGTGCTAGTATCTCATTGTAGTTTTAATTTACATTTCCCTAATGATTAATGATGTTGATAATCTTCTCATGTACTTCTTGGTCATTTGTATATTTTTTTGATCTATTCAAATCTTTTGTACAATTTTTAATCAGGTAGTTTGATTAGTATTTAGTTGTACATGTTCTTTATAGATTATGTATACAGACATTTGTCATATATGTTTTGTAAATATTTTCTCCCACACTGCAGCTCACCTTTTCACTTTTCTTTTCTTTTCTTTTGAAAAGAAAAAGTTTTTAATTTTGGTGAAGTTCAATTTATTGCTTTTATGGTTTATGCCTTTTTGTGTTCTGTCAAAGAAGACAGCTTAATAGAAGGCCATGAAGATCTTCTCCCATAATTTCTTCTAGAACTTTCGTAGTTTTAACTCTAACATTTACTCTAACAAGTTAATTTTTGTTTAAAATGTGAAGTAAAGGTCAAGGTACTTCTTTTGCATATGAATACCTAGTTGATCTGGCACCATTATTGAAGAGTCCCTCCTTTCCCATATTGATATGTTTTGGCTCATTCATTGAAGACCAATTCACCATATATATGTGAGTCTACTTCCGGACTTTCTATTTTGCTTAATTGATCTGTATGTCTATACCTTACTTTCTTGATTATTTTAGCATTATAGTAAATCTTGAAATCAGGTGACGTTAGTTTTTCACTTTTGTTTTTGCTTTTTGTTTTGGCCATTCTAGGTCCTTTGCATTTCCATATACATTTGAGGATCAACTTGTCAATTTATTTATTTATTCATATATTTATTTATTTCCTTCCTTCTTTCTTTTTTAGAAATTGGATCTCACGATGTTGTCCAGTCTCTAACACCTGGGCTCAAGCCATCCACCTAGCTCAGCCTCCTGAGTAAGTGGGACAATAGGGGCATGCCGTCAAGCTCAGCTAAATTTGTCCATTTCTTTAAAAAAAAAAGCCTCCCAGAATTTTGATTGAGATTGCATTGAATCTATGGAATCCATGGATCAATTCAAGGAGAACTGATATTGTAACAAGAGTAAGACTTCCAAACCATGAACACGGTATACCCTTCTTTTATTAGGTCTTTGATTTTTCTCAATGTTTTGAGTTTTCAGCATACAGATCTTTCATGTATTTTGTTATATAACTTACTTATAAGTGTCATGATTTTTTAATGCTAATGTAAATAATATTTTCATTTTAATTTCTAATTATGTATTCATAGCATACAGAAATGGAATTGATTTTTTCATATTGACATGTATCTTGCACAGGTGCTAATTCACTTTTTAGTTTCAGTGACTTTTTTATAGGTGCGTTGGCATTTTTTATGTAGACAATCATGACATCTATGAATAGAGACAGTTTTATTTCTTTCTTTCCAATGTGTATGCATGTAATTTCTTTTTCTTGCCTGATTGCACTAGCTAGGGTCTGTAGTACAACACTGAATAGAGGTGGTGAGAGCAGACAGCCTTGCCTTATACCTTATCTTAGAAGGAAAGTATTCAGTCTTTCGCCATTAAGAATGATGGTAGCTGTAGGTATGTAGGTAGTTGTAGTAAATGCTCCATGTGCACTTGATAAGAATGCATATTCTGCCATTGGGTGGAACATTCTGTAAATATCAATTAGGTCAAAAGAACTAAGATGGCCTTTACTGAGTTGATGACTTTCCCTTCTATTTCTAGTTTGCTAACAGTTTGTATTATGAGCCTCTGTTGATTTGTGTCAAATGCTTTTGCTGCATTTGTTGAAATGATCTTATGCTTTTTTTCCCCTCATCTGTTGATATGGTAAATTATATTGATTTTTAAACATTGAACCAGCCTTGCGTTTCTATTATAATGGTCATAATATATTATCTTTTTATACCACTGGATTTCATTTGCTAGCATTTTGTTGAAGATGTTTGCATGTAGGAAAATTGGTCTGTAGGAATATTGATCTGTAGTTTTCCTTTCTTGTAATGTCTTTAACTGGTTTTGGTATCATGATAATACTCATATTAAAAAATGAGTTGGGGAGTGTCTTCTCCTCTTTTATTTTCTGGAATACACTACATAGAATTAGTCTTCTTTCTTTCTTTAGTGTTTGATAGAATTCAGCAGAATAGACAATTAGGGCTGGAGTATTCTTTGTTGGGTGGTTTGTAATCATGAACTCAATTTCTTTAATTGTTAACACTATTCAAATTATCTATTTTACATTGGACAAGCTGTGGTAGTTTGTGCTTTTCAAGGCATTGGTCTATTTCATTTAAGTTGTCAAACTTATGTGTGTAGAATTTTTCATAGTATTCCCTTATTATCCTTTTGGTGTCTGCAGGGTATGTAGTGATATCTCCTGTTACATCCTTGATGTTTGTGATTTGTTTCTTCTTTCTTTTTTCTTTTTCCGGCTTGCTGGAAGATTGTCAAATTTTATTGATATTTTTTTTAAAGAACTAGTTTTTGTTTCATTGATTTTCGCTATTGCTTTTCTATTTTGAATTTCATTGATTTCTGCTTTTTTCATATAGTGTCTTCTTTCTGCTTGCTTTGGATTTAATTTACTCTTTTTTTCTAGTTTCTTAAGCTGAAAGTTTAGAGGCATTTCTTCTTTCCTAATATTAGTCTTTACAAGTTTCTCTCTAAGCATTATTTTAGCTGATGCTGTGTTTTTATTTCATTAAACTAAAACTATTTTCTAATTTATCTTATGAATTTCTATTTGACTCGAGTTATTTAGCACTACGTTATTTGATTTCCAAATATTGGGGGATTTTCAGATATCTTTCTACTACTGAGTTCTAGTTTAATTGAGTTATGGACAAAGAACATATATTGTATGATTTCAATACTTTTACATTTTTAAAGGCTTGTTTTGTGGCCCAGAATATTATCTATATTAGTGAATATTCCATGTACATGTGACAAGAATGTGTATTTTGCTGTTGAGTGGAATGTGCTATAAATATCAAGTCAAGTTTGTTGATTATGTTATTCAAGCCTTCTATATGCTTGCTTTTTAAAATTTTTATTTTTTTATTTTTATTAAATATAATTTAATATCATACAATCCACTCATTTAATGTGTACAATCCAGTGGATTATTAGTATATTCACATTGCATAACTCATCACCATTATCTAATTCCAGAAAATTTTTATAACTCCAGAAAGAAATTTCATATTGTTTAGCAGTCACTCCCCATTTGTTCCAATTGTGACTGCTAAACAATATTAAATTTCTTTTTGGAGTTATAAAAATAGATTAGAAATAGAAATATCTAATCTACTTTCTATTTCTATGGCTTTGCCAATTCTGGACATTTCATACTAATGAAATCATGCAATGTGTGTCCTTTTGTGTCTGGCTTCTTTGGCTTAGCATAATATTTTCAAGGTTCATCTGTGTTGTGGCAATTGTCAGAACTTCATTCCTTTTTATGGCCTAATAATATTTCATATGTATATATAGTCAATCATCATCATTCAGAGATTCCATATTTGTGAATTCGCCTACTTGCTAAAATTTATTTGTAATCCCCAAAATAAACACTCATAGTGTTTTCACAGTCATTTGTGGACATGAACAGAACAACAAAAAATTGGATTTACCCAATGTGCATATTCCCAGTTGAGGTCAAACAAAGTGATACCCAGCTGTCTTGTTTTAGCTGTCATACTGTAAACAAGTGTCCTTTTTGTGGTCTGTTTATTGCCATGTTGTCCTGGTCCACCTAATGTTGCTATGAAGAAATACCTGAGGCTGGGTAATTTATAAAGAAAAGAGATTTATTTGGATCATGTTTCTCAGGCTGTACAGGAAGCATTGCACCAGCATCTGCTTCCAGTGAGGGCTTCAGGCTGCTTCCACTCATGGCAGAAGGCCGAAGGGAGCCAGCATGTGCAGAGATCACATGGTGAGAGAGGAAGCAAGAGAGAGAAAAGGTGCTAGGTTCTTTTTAACAACCAGCTCTTGCAGGAAACAATAGAGCAAGAACTCACTCATTACCACAAAGATGGTACCAAGCCATTCATGAGGGATCCATCCCCATAATCCAAATACCTCCCATGAGGCCCCATCTCCAATATTGGGGATCAGATTTCAACATGAAGTCTGAAGGAGTCAAATATCCAAGCCATAGCACTTATTTTTTTTGTTTGTTTTTTTTTTTGCTTTTTGTTGGTGAATTTGCTATTTAAAATGCCCTCCACCAAGTGTAGTGCTGAAGTGCTATCTTGTGTTGCTCAGCACAAGAAGTCTGTGATATGCCTTACAGTGAAAATACGTGTTTTAAATAAGCTTTATTGAGGCATGAGTTATAGTGCTGTTGGCTGTGAGTTAGATGTTAATGAATCAACAATATATATTAAATAAGGTGTCTTTAAAACAGAAACAAAGGCAAAGAAAAATTATTTATTGATTGGTTAACAAAAATATTGTGACCAGAGGCTCACAGGAACGTA
Source organism: Symphalangus syndactylus (assembly GCF_028878055.3). NCBI lineage: Eukaryota > Metazoa > Chordata > Mammalia > Primates > Hylobatidae > Symphalangus > Symphalangus syndactylus. The sequence continues at coordinate 51,848,403 of NC_072439.2, read as the reverse complement.
ACCATATATTTTGCCTAGGTGCAATGGTTCAGTATTCACTAAGTCAATGCTTATGGTGGCTTTATTTATTATGCTGCATTTTGTTTACCCATTCATCAGCTAATGGACATTTGGCTTGATTCCACTTTTGGTCTATTAGCAATAGTGCTGCTATGAATATTCATATACAGGCTTTTTTGTCTGTATATTGTTCTGTCGGCTACTGAGAGAGGAATGTTGATGATTCCAAATGTTATTGTGGATCTGTGTATATCTCATTTCAGTCTTATCATTTTTGCCTTATATGTTTTGAAGCTCTGTGTTAAGTATATACACATTTGTGGTTCTTATGTCTTCTTGGTGAATTGACACTTTTATTATTAAGTCCTTCTTTACTCCTAGTAATATTCTTTGTCTTGACTGCATGCCAGCTATTGCAAAATTTACATTATTAATTGCTGGATTTTGTTATATTCCCTTGAATAGTGTTGGATTTTTTGATACACAGTTAAGTTACATGGAATGATTTTGACCCTTTTGAGTCTTGCTTTCCAACTCTGTTAGAGTGAGTTCAGAGGGGTCTTTAGGGTTAATTTAGCTCTACTACTAAAATAATACCCTTCTGAGGAATCTATTCAATTTCCTGTGTATTACAAGGTCTTTTAACTCTGGATGGTGAAATACAAGCTATTTTCAAGTCTAGGAATTATTCTGCCACACCATTTTAGTGGCTTTTTTTGCTGCGTCTCATGCATATACAGATCTATACTCAGCCAAAAACTTGAGGATATTCCTCTACATCTCTCTAGGGTACTCTTGTTGGTTCTCTCTCTCTCTCTCCCTTTCTCTCTCTGTCTCTGGTACTATGATGCCTTGGCTCCCCGAACTCTGATCTCTGTCTCCTCACTTCGGCATGATGGTTGGGCCAAGTTGGGTTCCTCTTCCTTGCGCTGCAGCTTAGAAAGAGCCTGCAGGCAGAAACCTGGGGACATTACAGAGCTCACCTCAATTGTTTCCCTTCTATCATATATCACAATCCTGCACCACATCTTATTTAATATGTGAAGGCCATTGTTTCATATATTTTGTTTGGTTTTCTAGCTGTATAGGCATAAGGGTAAATCTGGTCCTGGTTCCTCCATCTTGACTGAAAGAGAATTCCTGAGAGCCCAGAGTGCTCTTTTTATGACAAATCTAATCCAGTTGCCTCCCATAAACTTTGTAATGACTTTTTTGGGCATCAGTTTCAAAAGAGTAAATAAATGAAGGAGAAAGGGATGTATGTATGTATCTCTAAAGATGGAAGAAATTAAAACATGGCCTTTAGGGAACCAGAAATAGTGACGGAGTCTGGACAATGAAAGGTGCAAACACATGAAGGGGAGGTCCAGGGGTGGATTATGAAGGCAGAATGAAGCAAACACTGGTCCAGAATCCAGTGTCCTTGAGTCCCTCTGCTGGAATCCACAAATATAGTTAAAACAGTATCCCACTCTAGCCATTCCAGCTGCTCAGCTTCATGTCCTCTTTGCCCATACATCCTTCATCCCATAGAGTCTTGCCAAGAATACAGACCATGTAAATAATGTTGACCATGCTGCTAGTTTTTATTGGGAGCGGGGAGTTATCTGAAGGAACTAGAGAACTAAAATGGAAACATCTTTTGCCTTCAAGATTGAAAATGAGAAGATGGAAAGACAGACTATACATGATTAAAAAGGACCCAATCAATGGTTAAAAAAAAATGTTTAATAAGACAGTGAAGTTTCAGCTGTCTGAGAACCAAATGGGTTCAGGAGGGAAGCCCCAAGGAGGGAAGCCATCTTCTGCTTCTGGGTGAGTCTTGGGGCTGAGTCATGTAAGCCATAATCAGAAAGAGAAATGGGCTCCCCGGTCTAGGTGTTTTTTGCTGCAACTGTTTACTTGCCAGGAAAGCACAGCTGTGGGGTCTAATCTTCTCAGTTTCTTCCTTGGGTTCTGGGAGACACCTGGGCTGCCTTGGGTAACTGAAAGGATACTGGCTGAGACAAGAAAGACGTCAACAATTGTTGAGGGAAAATATGTGAGGTGTTGTGTCAGAGCCTTAAAGACCTCATCTCGTAATCTTAACAGCAACCCACATTTCACAGATGAGAAAATTGAGGCTCAGAAAGGTTACATTCATGGTTTCAAGTTAGGGCTCTGTGCCAGCCCACCAGGCCATAAAATGAAAGAAATTATTAGGTTTTGTGGTGAGAGCAGCTCAAGCCAAGTTCGAATCCTGACTATAAGTAAACATACAAAGACGTGTGACATATACTTTTGTATGTCATAATAAATTATAAATAGAATGATTTTCTTTAGAGAGTTTAACATACTGTCAAAGTACAATTTTCAAAAAGTTAAAGACATAACTCCTGTACAAATTTAGAATGAACACATGTCAAATATGTTATTTAATTCATTAAGGAGGGAATTTGTAAGATGGTAACTCTGGTGCAAAGAATATTGGAGGAACTGGGTGTTCCTTGGCAACAAAAAATAAAGAGAGAATGAGATTACTAGATTAGATACAAAACTTGTTAATGTCTTACAGGGCAATAAAACTATAATCTAAGGTTACCTTTTCTCTCAGACAGAAATCATTTGCATCTCCACCAGACAAAAATGTCTACAAGTTAGCATGTAATTTCACAAAGTCTGAGACCTGTAAACATTAATTAAAAAGGAATCAAACAAAGATACATTTCCCTAGATAATTAAATACTCATTGATGGGTTTCTTGAACAACTCCTTGACGGATATTAAAAGGTCGTGGTTTCTTTCTTGGTCTTATTTCCAAATTTTGGTTGATTATTTTTCTTATCAATACACTAGGAAATCTATCATAATAGTGTTAAGTCCTTTGACAGAAAGTGAGTCCAGGTTTTATGGGGCCTGGAGTTCTTACAATATTAGAGTCTCTTTTAAAAAAAAGAATACAAAAATATTTTACTTTTGCAAATCTTATAAAAATATATAAACATGAGAACACATAAATTTATATCCCCCAAGGGCATTGGAAGGAGTTATGCACAAAAAGGTCCTTGTTTTTTTTTTTTAATATCAAATATTCTGTAACCAAGTATCTTCAGCTCTGAGTTAGTGTATAACTGTAATCGTTCATTTTCATGCTGCTGATAAAGACATACCCAAGACTGGGTAATTTATAAAAAAAAAAGAGGTTTAATGGGCTTACAGTTCCACGTGGCTGTGTCACCTGTGGAGGGTGTCCAGGTTCTTGGCATCTTGAACAAAGAGTTGGACAAAACGCACAAGCAAAACAAGGAAGGAATGAAGGGATTTACTGAAAATGAAAGTACGCTCCCCAGTGTGGGAGTGGCCGGAGCATAGGGGCTCAAGGGCCTGGATACAGAATCTTCTCAGGTCCAAATACCCTCTGCAGATTTCCCATTGGCCACTTGGTGGTCACCTCATGTAAATGAAATGGTGGCACGCAATCAGAGGCTGCAGCGAAGTTATAAAGGTTACACTCCGGTGCAAACATCTGATAGGCTGCAAAAAAACAACCAATCAGAGGTTAAGGTGAAGTTACAAAGTTGCACTTTTACACAAACGAAGACTCTGCCTGCAATCAGTCTGACTGGTTGCAGACATTCAATTTCCCATCTGCCTTGCAGAAAAGGTGGGGGTTTGTAAAGGGAGTAGTCTCTGGTCCTTTTGTTACTTAGGCGTGGGAAGTTAGAGTTTTCCTCTCAATTTAGTTCTCGGAAGTTGGTGTGAAATGGCCTTAGGTTCCTTGCCTCCATACCCTGTTCTTCTGCCTCAGCTGGGGAGGCCTCACAATCATGATGGAAGATGAGACAGACAAGAGAGAATGAGAGCCAAGTAAAAAGGGTTTCCCCTTGTAAAACCATCAGATCTCATGAGACTTATTCACTACCACGAGAACAGTACGGGGAGAACCAGCCCCATGATTCAATTATCTCCCACCACTGGGTCCCTCCCACAACACATGGGAATTGTGGAAGCTACAATTCAAGATGAGATTCGGGTAGGGACACAGCCAAACCATATCAATAACCAACCTAAACACCTATAATTTTTTGTATTATCTAATATTCTATATTATTTTAAGATCATTCTGCTCACTGTTCCACAGGTGATTTGGTTGAATGAATTCCCTACAGCCTTACAAATTGTTTTTAAAATCTTATACCAGAAAATATGTGCCAGCATTAAATTTTCACTAGTTAAGAAGATATTAAAGACTCATGTGAACAAACTGATTAATTTGTGTTCAGTCTATATTTGACGAACTCAACTTTGTTAACAAATGTGTGTTCTTGACAGATTCTCTTCTATCCCCATTCACTGAAGAGGCTCTGCCTTCACCAGCTCAGTTATTTCCCAGCCCCCAACCTTCAAAGCAAGTTCTACCTGGTATTTACCAGACTAGTTTTCCTCTTTTTTTTCTTTTTTCTTTTCTTTTCTTTTCTTCTCTCTTTCTTTCCTTCCTTCCTTTCTTTCTTTCTTTCTTTTTCTTTCTTTCTCTCTCTCTCCCTCTTTCTCTCTCTCTCCCTCTTTCTCTCTCTCTCCTCCCTCCCTGCCTGCCTCCCTGCCTGCCTGCCTGCCTGCTTGCTTGCTTGCTTGCTTGCTTGCTTGCTTTCTTTCTTTCTTCTTTCTTTCTTTCTTCTTTTTCTTGACACAGGGTCCCACTATGTTGCCCACACTGACCTTGAGCTCCTGGGTTCACTCTTGGGCTCAAGCAATCCTCCCCCCCTCAGCCTCTCAAGTAGCTGGGACAACAGGCATATACACCTGGCTCTGCCTTTTTTTTATGCTGACTTCAGGTAAGGGGGAAAATTAATGGAGGAAAGAAAGGAAATGCAAGGAGACTACTAGAGTGGAGAATATGTAGAGAGCATTTACTATGTGCTGGGCACTGTTCTAAGAGCTCTGCATGTATTAACCTACTGGAGGCAGGCACTGCTACTATTCTTATATTATAAAGGAGGAAACAAAATGAATAAATAACTTGCTCAGGTAAAGCCAAAACCCACGTTTCCATCTCAGAGCAAAATCACATTCAAAGAAACACGAAGAGTTTGCATTTTTCTGTGTCAGGCCTTTGAAAAATGTAGTGTAAACACAGTGTTTGTATCTACTCTTATTAAAATCCTTTGGCTTTTTTTATTCTCTAATTCCCTTGCATTGGGTTTCACATGACAAAAATCTAACTGAAACTTTCTCAAGCCAAAAGGGGCTCTATTGAGGCTCTTGTAACTACGGTGTTCTCCCTTCAGGCATGGCTCGATCTGGGGCCTTTAGTGACACCATCAGAACTCTGAGTGTGTTTGTCTCCCCACCCCTTGGCTCTGCTTTTCTCTGTGTGATGGCTTGGTTCTATAGGCAGTTTCTCTCATACTACTGGGGAAAATTGCTTCCAACAATTCCAGGCTTACCCAATCCCTACAACTAGAAATCCCAGAGTGAAATAGACATCTCCTCTCTCCCAGTGTCCATAGAGCATGCCATAGAGAAGGCCAGTGTTCCAGATGATGGAGACTGCCGGTTGGTCAGACTGGGCCACAGAGATCCCCTCTGTGAAGGTCGTAGAAGAAGGTTGTGGGGGAACTTAGTTTTTCCAGGACCACACACAGTGTGAGAAGCATAGTGCCCAAAAAGAAAAAAGAGCATGCTGTTACCTGACGAACGGGAAAGAATACCAATCAGGTGAAATCAGTGGACATCCATGACACTATGAAACACTGCTCTCCCTCCTTTTGCTGACCCAGAGCTCCACCTTCTTCATGCCATTTAGAAACTATGGTCTCACACTCCAACATCTCTGCATGAATCTACTCAGAGCTCTCAACAGATTATATTTCTGCTTCATCACTCCCCTCTCACAGCCTCTTTCTGATTTAGACTTGCATGTCAATCATTTACATTTTAATGTGATTTTTTTCACTAATGCACTGTGTCTCCCAATAATATTTGAACTTGAAGCTTAAGTGAGCAATTAAAGCATTTATCCCTAGCTTAAATTAATTTTAGCATAGGCAAACAGGGAGGTTGCAGCTTCCCTGCAACACGTGAAAGTCCAGCAGATGGGCAGTTTTCCATATGCAAGCCGTTGTCACACAGAGTTCACTGACCACACACCGGTTCATCGAGGCAGAAGAACAGAATCTGCCTGCAGCCTTTACACAGAGAATTCCTTCCATAAACAGTCATAGTTTCTTTTAGGCTTGGACACATGGACAGTCGCTTCTTCTTAAGGAGATTTACTAAGGGCTCAAAATGATCTTCCCTTCTCTGGTTACCCAAACTGAATAGTTGACCCAACCATATTTCATCTGATATCACCATATCTGAATAGCCCTCTTATTCTTGCACAATTCTATTTTTCTTTATACTTCCTCTCTCAGTCTCAGCAAAAACACATTATAACCCCTCTCTCTTAGTCATTTTTGACCACTTACTGCTTTTTCTTTTATCTGCTGCATAACTCTTGAATGAGAGCTGCCTACAGCAATAAAGGAGGGAAGAATTATATTGGCTGGATGATGGAGTGGCATCCCAGATGGCTACAAACAGTGGGAATAAATGGAAGGTGACATTTCATCCCAGCGCTGGGTGGAGGAGGCTATTATTAAATCAACTAACAGCTCATGCCTAGAGCAGCAGCCGTGAGATCTCCACTGCTGGGCCAGCCTTTGGTTTTTAAATACATTTTGCCCACAGGTGGCCCAATGTTTTCTCTAAATTGTTTCTTGTCAACAAATGAGCTTACCCCATCCCCTGGGGGTGGCCACAAAGCATTGCAAGGTCTACCACTACCCTGCAAGCAAAAGAAAATTGTGGCATTTCTAGAGGAGAAAAGTGCCTTATGTATTCCTACATTTCTTCCACATTCTTCTGGTTGAGTTGGCATTGATCCATGTAACAAACTTCTTCCCTGAGGAAAAGACTTTGCCAATATAAGAATGCTAAATAATACACACATCACCAGAGTTTATTTTATTCATTCTGTTGGTGACATTGGTCCCTACGGACCAGTAATCAATAGGAACTTGCTATTTTTGTGCTGTAAAATACTTTGCTCTAAAATGTTGCTTTCCCTTCCTGTGTTCCTTAGGGCAATGTTTCTCTGTCAGCCAAGTACCATTATAGCTGGGGTCTCAAGGATAGCTGGGGCTGTCTTACCAGTAAACTTCAGGCATGTCCAGGTACCTCTGGAACACTGTGGACCAATAAAAGGAGCCTATTTGAATGTTCATTTGCATGAGTGTCCAAGAAATTTATGGGAGAAAACTCCTAAAAGAAGAAAGGATTCGTGTGTGTGCACAAATGTGAGTGAAGGGGTGATTTTGAGTATGATGAGGAGTGCAGGGCTCACACTGCCCCGTGGATCCCCCTTCCTGCTGCCCCCACCCTTAGCTTTCCCCTGTAACTTCTTCCCGCAGTTCTGTAGCTAGAGTGGGGGAGGGAGGTTGAAATACAAAAACAAAGAAGAGGTGTTTCACTAACACCTCTGTAAGGCTGTAAAAGCAGAAAGATGCCATCCCCTATGGCCCATGTTACAGAGCACAACACAAATGGAAAATAGTATTTTATCCCCATTTTATAGGGGGCAACCTGTCAACTCAACATTGCCATCCAGAGCAGCAGAGCACCAAAGCCACCCAGCACAACCCAGTGCTATCTGAGTGGGGAAGGTGGGAGATCACAGGAGACATGTACAAAGCTATGGAAACAGGTTATGCCCAGGCTTCACCAAGGCTGCCGTCTCCCTGCATTCTTTGGGAATAACTCAGTTGAGGGGCAGGGGTAGCAGGAAAGATATGTAGCTAGAGTTGCTGAAATTGTGCCTAGATGCTGAGTAATAAGAAATTACTTTATTACTACTTCTGTGACCTGTTTCCCCCAGGTTTGATGTGTGGAGATCAAATTCACAGTTATGATAAAAATGCATTTATTCAATTGTCGGTGGGGTTTTTTTTCCAAAATATAATTTTGACTCTAAGTCACTCCATTTTCTAGTTCTTAAATGAGCTGATATTTGGAATTAGTCTGATTTTTTACTGGTCCCATAATATACACCATTTTAAAGAGGCTCCTAAAAGCGTGGAAACTCAAGGAAGGCCCAGAGATTATAATATTGGTTTCGAATTACAAATACACTTTCAATGGGACAAAGAGCAGGCCAAATCCTTCACCAAGCTTCTACTGGGTGTCCCTATTTTAAGACCGCAATTTGGATGACTGCAATTATTTGCATTTTTATTACTAATTGCTCCTGCCATTGGTGCAACCAGCCACTTTTGGGTGCAATTACCCCCTCATGGGAGCAATTACATATAAAAACAATTCTGCACGTGCAGCTCATTGTGACAAAACAAAAGGAGGCTGAGGAGAACAATTTGGCTCATCAAGTCCTATCCAACTTCATCCGTGTGCCAGCTATAAGGTAGAACAGCAGGGACAGGAAAGTAGCACCTACCCTGGGATTTGCAGGGTGGAGCAGTCCTTCCACTATCTACGAACATTTTTTTTTGAGACAGAGTTTTGCTCGTCACCCAGGCTAGAGTGCAATGGCACGATCTTGGCCCACTGCAACCTCCACCTCCTGGGTTCAAGCGATTCTCCTGCCTCAGCCTCCCAAGTAGCTGGGATTACAGGCACCTGCCACCATGCCCGGCTAATTTTTATATTTTTAGTAGAGACGGGGTTTCACCACGTTGGCCAAGCTGGTCTCAAACTCCTGACCTCAGGTGATCTGCCCACCTCGCCCTCCCAAAGTGCTGGGATTACAGGCATGAGCCACTGCACCCGGCCCTATGAACGTATTTTTAGAGGATTAGATTGTGGATTTATTTAATTAGAAAAAAGCAACTCATCTTGCTAAAGTGGATTCCAAACACCAAATCAAGCCATAGCCCTCTAATTAAGTACCCAGACTTCCAGAAAATGCCAGATTTTTATGAAATTCTGTTTTTTCACAAAGAGCAGTGACACATCCATCCCACTGAATTACAGCATATACACCAGTCTCCCTCCCCTTGTCTCTGCTAGACACCAACTTAACTGCTCCAACCCTAAGATTGGGAATGATGGTGTAATGAGCTGACACATGAAGTCTGAGCACCAGGAGGAGCAGCCCCAATTGCAAAATGCAGCAGGCATTCTACACAAACCATCTTAGGGTTTCCAGACAGCCCACAGACCAAATTGTCATATTACATCTCATCACCCAATTCAAATTTTAATTAGAAATGGGAAAAGGGAGTGCATCCAAGGCCACCATCAGCCTGTATACAATTACCTCATTGTGCCTCAATCTCCTCCTCTGTAAAATGGGGATAAGAATAGCCCTTGCCTCATAGGGTTTTGACAGTGATTAAAAGAGCCAATTCATGGAAACACTTAGAACACTGCCTAGCACTCCAAAAATGTTAACTATTTTTATCATTACCTGTGCAATTTTATTGCAATTATTTATTTCTAGATCTGTCTCCTCTTTGAGTTGTTAGGAAAAATTACACAAAACTGGAGATAGTCACATAGTTTTTGGCATCATACTCAAGCATCATTTAGCACACAGACCTAAAGGGAAAGTAACTTTGACTTATTATTTTTTTGTTAACTAGAGGCTGGATTCTGGAAAGTTAGATATTTGTAGAAGATTGATAAATTACAAATGATTTTTATCCAGGAAAGAGGCAAACCATTTTCTTCCAATCAAAAAGAATAAACCCAAAGATTTAGGGTTCTGAAGAAAGGACATTAACCTGTTTTGTACCTAACTTTGCCACCGTATTCCAGCATTTTCTTTTTTCCTATTGACTACATTTGTCAGTTTCCTCCTATTCTCCTTTGCTCCAGCTTTGCCATTTTGCTGGTCCCCTCATTAGTGAATTAAATAAATCTTTAACACACACTCACTATACATTTTTCTGAGATCCATGTTTTTACTTTTTGTAAAAAAAAAGTATTTGCCAGAAGCCATGCACTCACTGCAGGTGGAACTCTCTCACAGTCATCTTTGTGTGCTGCTTCAGTGTTTCTCACATTTTAATGTGCATCCAAATCAACTGAGTGTTACCACCAGCAAATCCATGTGGGTCTGCAGCAACCTCAATTCTTGCCTCCTAAGAAGAAAGAATTTGCTGAGGAGGTGTAAGGCAAAAGGAGAGGCTGAGGCAAGTTTTAGAGCAGGAATCAAAGTTATTAATAATTTAAAAAGCTTTAGGGCAGGAATGAAAGGAAGAGGGCCAAACAGGCGACTTGAGAGATCAAGTGTGTGCTTTGACCTCTGACTTCTAGGGTCTTGCATTACTTCCCTGATTCTTCCCGTGGGGTGGGCTGTCCACATAGGCAGTGGCCTGCTAGCGTTTGGGAGGGGAGCATGCGCGATGTATTTAGTGGAGTTGTAGGCATACTCTCTTGAGGCGTTCTCCCCTTCCCGGTCGAATGTCCGTAGAGGGTCATACACCATTTAAACTCTACCATTTTGCCTCTTAATGCTCATGCTTGAGCTCACTTGCCCAACTCCTGAGGTCTTATTGGGAAGCTGCTGATTACCAGTTTCAGGCATTTTCTGTCTATCGGGAGACTGCCTTTCCCTGGCACTAGCTGCAGCTGACCAATTATTATTTCGGAAAGACAGTTAACAACTGCCTGACCATCACCTGATGGTTGCCTGACATTCCTGGTGGGGGGTTGGGGGAGTCCTCTCCTGCCCTGAGCATGCCTGACTAGCTACCTACTGTAACATGACGATTCACTCATTCTGGGGAGAGGCCTAAAATACGAAATTTCCGCAGATGCTGCTGGCTTTAGTCCTGAGCACAAAGCCTGGACTTGGAAAATGCAGGTGCTTAGAAATGTCTGTAAACATCCACCTGTGAGAACAAATGACATGTCTTTCTCCTTATTGCTACCTCCTCCAATACATGTCTTTTATTTCCACAATGTATGTGCAGTAATGCAGAGGACCTGATTTGGGTGGGGGCACAATTAGTAGGGCTTGCTTATCATAATGCCGTAGTTAAATGAGAGCTCATTAAGAGGGTGAGGGAAGATGGGAGGTAGTTCAATAATGGGCAAACACAGTCAGTTAGGATGTAAAAACTATGCCACTTACAGTGGTTATGGTCCCCCCTATTGATGCCCCCATTGCAGGACTCTCAGCAGGACTTACACCAGCAGCATTGCCCAACCTCATTCCCCAATGACTGTGTGGATCCCCTCTCAGGCAATCTTAGGCTTAAGAAAAGTGAATCATAGTTGGCCTTAAAAACACAATGGGGACTTCTAACCTAGGCAGCAGACTTAGTGTCTAGCTTCTGTTGGCTCAGGGCATCCTACCTCCATGTGCCTTCATGTATATAAAATTAACAGGCAGTTAACTCTGCTACTAGAAAAATAAAGTAATCATGTAGCCCTTGTGTGAATTTAGGCAGAATTATAATTGTCTACCCCAGTGGTTCTCAAACCTGAGGTCACATTAGAATTGGGAGCTTGTATGAAAACATTCATATGCCTGGGTCTCACTTCTAGAGAGTCTGCTATAGTTAGCTTGGGCAACACATGAACAATATTCCTCTATGGCTAAAGAGGAGATGGCATTAGCTCATCAGCTGCGCTGTCATTGCCGTAAGTGAGAAGTTGTTAGGCACTGACTTCTTCTATCGTTCTCCAACACATTAAGGCAAAGGTGTCTCTAGTCATCTTAGAAGCACTGCAAATTTTTCAAAGAAAGTAGTTTTAATTTAATTCTCTGTACTTTATAATGTGAATACATTAGAACTGCTTGTCAGGGGGAAGTGCTAGATGCTGCGAAAGGTCTGGTATAAGTGGCATGAATCCTGACCATGAGGTGCTACTTCCCCAAGCACCCAGAAATAGGAAGAAAAATGTTTTACCTGAGGCTGAAACTAATACAGTCCACACATAATGGATAAAATTAAGCAATCAAATGATTGTAAATATATGATTATAAAGTTTTCTTTGGCTTTTAAATAGAATACTTTTATTATTGAAATAATATCTTTCTAAAAATAAATTACTTTGGAAAGAGTTATATGAGGTAAGAATGTAAAGTTTCCATTTCTACACCCTCTCTCACTCCCCATCGCCCCCTGCTCCCAGCTCCTCCTTCCTCAAAGAGAGTTTTCATTGAGTTTAGCGCATTTCCTTCCAGAGCTCCTCTGCGCGTGTACAAATGCATGCTCATGTGTATGTGTGTGTATAGCTTTTTCTTCTTTTTGCATCCTGTTTCCAAGTCTTCCCCACCATTCTCACTTAAATCTACTCTAGTCAGGTTTTCCTTTATCTCAGTCAACTTTATCACAGGCAACTTCAGCAAAGCTCCCACGGTGGTAAATCCTGTGGCAAATCTCTAGTTGTCACAGTGGCTCACTCCTGACACCACACACATCTGGTTTTCCTCCTGCCTCCAACTACTCCTTCTCAGTCTCCTCTGCAGTTTTTTTCTTTAATCCTCTCTCTGATCTTTAAATTTAGACACCTTCCCCCCAACCCCCAGTCCTCCAAGCCCTTTCCTGCTCTATGTGCACTCACTGCCTTGGTGATCTCCACAAGTCTCTTGGCTTTAAACACCGTCTGTACACTGATGACACCCAAATTTATATTTCCAGTGTGAATAACTCTCATAAACTTTATGTTTTGGTTTGGTTTTTGTTATTACATGAATATTTATTTGTATGCATATATCTTTTTTTCCTCCCCAACTTTTACTTTAAGTTCAGGGATGCATGTGCAGGTTTGTTACATGGGTAAATTACATGTTGTGGGGATTTGGTACACAAAGAATTTTGTCACCCAGGTAATGAGTACAGCACTTGATAGGTAGTTTTTCAATCCTCACTCTCCTCCTACCCTTCACCCGCAAGCAGCTCCAGAATCTTTTGTTGTCTCCTTTGTGTACATGTGTACTTAACATTTAACTCCCACTTATAAATGAGAACATGCAGTATTTGATTTTTGGATTCCTGCATTAATATTCTTAGGATAATGGCCTCCAGCTCCATCCATGTTGCTACAAAGAACATGATCTCCTTCTTTATTATGGCTGCATAGTATTCCAGAGTGTATATGTACCACATTTTCTTTATCTAGTCCACTGTTGATGGGCATCTAGGTTGATTCCATGTCTTTTTTTTTGGGGGGGGGGGGGAAGGGGTTGTTTTATTAATTTATTTTTTATTTTTTGCTTTAAATTTTTTAAATTTTTTTATTTCAATAGGTTTTGGGGGAGCAGGTGGTGTCTGGTTACATGAATAAGCTCCTCAGTGGTAATTTCTGGGATTTTGGCGCACCCATCACCCAAGCAGTGTGTGCTGTACTCAATGTGTAGTCTTATATCCTTTGCCACCCCCCACCCTTACCCTGAGCCCACAAAGTCCACTGTATTATTTTTATACCTTTACATCCTCATAGCTTAGCTCCCACATATGAGTGAGAACATACAATGTTTGGTTTTTCATTCCTGAGTTACTTCACTTAAAATAATAGTCTCCAATTCCACCCAGGTTGCTGTGAATGCCATTATTTCATTCCTTTTTATGGCTGAGTAGTATTCCATGGTGTATGTGTGTGCATATATATATGTGTGTGTGTGTGTGTATATATATATATAGATATATGTGATATATATCACTTTTTCACAAAATGACTTATTTTCCTCTGGGTAGATACCTAGTAATAGAATTGCTGGATCAAGCACTAGATCTACTTTTAGTTCTTTAAGGAATCTCCACACTGTTTTCCATACTGGTTGTACTAGTTTATATTCCCACCAGCAGTGTAGAAGTGTTCTGTTTTCACCGTATCCATGCCAACATCTATTTTTTTTTTATTTTTTCCTTATGGCCATTCTTGCAGGAGTGAGGTGGTATGGAATTGTGGTTTTGATTTGCATTTCCCTGATAATTGGTGATGTTGAGCATTTTTCCATATGCTTGTAGGCCATTTGTACATCTTCTTTTGAGAATTGTCTGTTCATGTCCTTAGCCCACTTTTTGATGGGATTGTTTGTTTTTTCTTGCTGATTTGTTTGAATTCTTTGTAGATTCTGGATATTAGTCCTTTGTTGGATGTATAGATTGTGAAGGTTTTCTCCCACTCTGTGGGTTGTTTGTTAACTCTGCTGATTATTTCTGTGTAGAAGCTTTTTACTTTAATTAAATCCTATCTATTTATCTTTGTTTTTGTTGCATTTACTTTTGAGTTCTTAGTCATGAAGTCTTTTCCTAGGCCAATGTCTAGAAGGGTTTTTCCAATGTTATCTTCTAGAATCTTTATGGTTTCAGGTCTTAGATTTAAGTCTTTGATCCGTCTCGAGTTGATTTTTTTAATAAGGTGAGAGATGAGGATTCAGTTTCATTCTTTTGCATGTGGCTTGCCAATTATCCCAGCACCATTTGTTGAATAGGGTGTCCTTTCCCCACTTTATGTTTTTGTTTGCTTTGTCAAAGATCAGTTGGCTGTATTAGAGTTTATTTCTCGGTTCTCTATTCTGTTCCATTGGTCTGTGTGCCTATTTTTATACCAGTACCATGCAGTTTTGGTGACTAAGGCCTTATAGTATAGTTTAAAGTTAGGTAATGTGATGCCTCCAGATTTGTTCTTTTTTCTGTCGTGCTTCTGATATGCAGGCTCTTTTTTGGTTCCATATGAATTTTAAGACTTTTTTTTCTAGTTCTGAGAAGAATGATCATGGTACATTGATGGGAATTGCCTTGAATTTGTGCATTGCTTTTGGCAGTATCGTCATTTTCACAGTATTGATTATACCTATCCATGAGCATGGGATGTGTTTCTATTTGCTTGTATCATCTATGATTTCTTTCAGCAGTGTTTTGTAGTTTTCCTTGTAGAGGTCCTTCATGTCCTTGGTTAGGTATATCCCTAAGTATTTTATTTTTTTTGCAGCTATTGTGAAAGGGGCTGAGTTCTTGATTTGCTTCTCATCTTGGTCACTGTTGGTGTATAGTAGAGCTACTGACTTATGTACATTAAATTTGTATCCTGAAACTTTGCTGAACTCATTTACCGGTTCTAGGAGCTTTTTTTGGATGAGTCTTTGGAGTTTTTTAGGCATACAATCATATCATCAGCAAACAGCAATTCTCTTTACTGATGTGGATGCCTTTTATTTCTTTCTCTTGTCTGATTGCTCTGGCTAGGACTTCCAGTATTATGATGAACAGAAGTGGTGAAAGTGGGCATCCTTGTCTTATTCTAGTTCTCAGGGGGAATGCTTTCAACTTTTCCCCATTTGGTATAATATTGACTGTGGGTTTGTGATAGATGGCTTTTACTATGTTAAGGTATATCCCTTCTATGTCAATTTTGCTGAGGTTTTTAATCATAATGGATACTGGATTTTGTCAAATGTTTTTTCTGCATCTATTGAGATGATCATGTGATTTTTGTTTTTAATTCTGTTTAAGTGGTGTATCACATTTATTGACTTACGTATGTTAAACCATCCCTGCATCCCTGGTATGAAACCCATTTGATCATGGTGATTTATCTTTTTGATATGCTGTTGGATTTGGTCACTAGAATTTTGTTGAGGACTTTTGCATCTATGATCATCTGGGATATTGGTCTGTAGTTTTCTTTTTTGTTATGTCCTTCCTTCATTTTAATATTAGGGTGATACTGGCTTCATAGAATGATTTAGGGAAGAGTCTCTTTTCTCTATCTTTTGTAATAGCGTCAATAGGATTGGTACCAATTCTTTGAATGTCTGATAGAATTCAGCTGTGAATCTGTCTGGTCCCGGACACTTTTTTGTTGGCAGTTTTTTATTACCCTTTCAATCTCACTGCTTGTTTTTGGTCTGTTCAGACATCCTATATCTTCCTGGTTTAATCTAGGGGGGTTGTATATTTCCAGGAATTTATCTATCCCCTCTAGGTTTTCTAGTTTATGTGCATAAAGGTGTTCATAGTAGCCTTGAATAATCTTTTGTATTTCTGTGCCATCAGTAGTAATATCTCCCATTTCGTTTCTAATTGAGCTTATTTGATTGTCTCTCTTCTTTTCTTGGTTAATCTCACTAATGGTCTATCAATGTTATTTATCTTTTCAAAGAACCAGCTTTTTGTTTCATTTATCTTTTGTATTTTTTCCCAATTTTATTTAGTTCTGCTCTGATCTTAGTTACTTCTTTTCTTCTGCTGGGTTTGGGTTTGAATTATTCTTGTTTCTCCAGTTCCATGAGGTCTGACCTTAGATTATTTGTGCTCTTTCAGTCTTTTTGGTGTGGGCATTTAATGAACTTTCCTCTTAGCACTGCTTTTGCTGTATCCCAGAGGTTTTGATAGGTTGTGTCACTATTATCATTCAGTTCAAAGAATTTTTTAATTTCCATCTTGATTTCATTGTTGACCCAACATTCAGGAGCAAGTTATTTAATTTCCACGTGTTTGCATGGTTTTGAGAGTTCCTTTTGAAGTTGATTTCCAATTTTATTCCACTGTGGTCTGAGAGAGTACTTGATATAATTTCAATTTTCTTAAATTTACTGAGACTTGTTTGTTGGCCGATCATATGATCTCTCTCAGAGAATGATCCATGTGCTGATGAATAGAATGTATATTCTAGGGCCAGGCATGGGGGCTCACACCTGTAATCCCAGCACTTTGGAAGGCCAAGGCAGGTGGGTCACCTGAGGTCAGGAGTTCGAGACCAGCCTGGCCAACATGTTGAAAACCCATCTCCACTTGATCTGAGCCAAAAGGCCGAGAAGCGATTGGAACCCCGTCTCTACTAAAAATACAAAAGATAAATAAATAAAAATTAGCCGGGTGTGGTGGCAGGCACCTGTAATCTCAGCTACTTGGGAGGCTGAGGCAGGAGAATTGCTTGAACCCAAGAAGTGGAGGTTGTAGCAGTGAGCCGGAGCCAAGATCATGCCATTGTACTCCAACCTGGTGACAGGAGATTCTGTCTCAAAAAAAAAGTATATTCTTCAGTTGCTCGGTAGACTGTTCTGTAAATATCTGTGAAGTCCATTTGTCGTAGGGTGCAGTTTAGATTTAGGTTCATTGTTTCTTTGTTGACTTTCTGTCTTGATGACCTGTCTAGTGCTGTCAGTGGAGTATAGTCCCCCATTATTATTGTGTTACCATCTATCTCATTTATTAGGTCATAATAATTGCTTTATAAATTTGGGAGCTCCAGTGTTAAGTGCATATATGTTTAGAATTGTGATATTCTCTTGTTGGGCTAGTCCTTTTACCATTATATAATGTCCCACTTTGTCTTTTTAAACTGTTGTTGCTTTAAAGTTTGTGTTGTCTGATATAAGAGTAGCTATTCCTGCTTGCTTTTGGTGTCCATTTGCATGGAATGTCTTTTTCCACCCCTTTACCTAAAGTTTTATGAGTCCTTATGTGTTAGGTGAGTCTCCTGAAGACACAGAAACTTGGCTGGTGAATTCTTATTCATTCTACCATTCTGTATCTTTTAAGTGGAGCATTTAGGACATTTACATTCAATGTTAGTGCTGATGAGTTACTATTGTATTCATTGTGCATTTGTTGCCTGAATACCTTGTTTTTTTTCATTGTGTTATTGTTATATAGGTCCTGTGAGATTTATGCTCCAAGGAGGTTCTGTTTTGGTGTATTTCAAGGATTTGCTTCAAGATTTAGAGCTCCTTTTAGCAGTTCTTGTGGTGCTGTCTTGGTAGTGGCAAATTCTCTCAGCATTTGTTTATTTGGAAAAGACTGTATCTTTCCTTCATTTATGAAGCTCAGTTTTGCTGGATACAAAATTCTTGGCTGATAATTGTTTTGTTTAAGGAGGCTAAAAATAGGTCCCCAATCCCTTCTAGCTCATAGGGTTTCTGCTGAGAAATCTGCTGCTAATCTGGTAAGTTTTCCTTTACGGGTTACCTGATGCTTTTGCCTCACAGCTCTTAAGATTCTTTCCTTTGTCTTGACTTTAGATAACCTGATGATTATGTGCCATCCTCTAGGATGTTCTTTTTGTGATGAATTTCCCAGGTGTTCTTTGAGCTTCTTCTATTTGGATGTCTAGATCTCTAGCAAAGCCAGGGAAGTTTTTGCCGATTATTAGCTCAAATATGTTTTCCAAACTTTTAGATTTCTCTTCTTCCTCTGGAACACTAATTACTCACCAATTATTTGGGACGTTTAACATAGTCCCAAACTTCTTGGAGGCTTTGTTTATTTTAAAAAATTCCTTTCTCTTTGTCTTTGATGGATTGTGTTCATTCAAAAGCCTTGTCTCCAAGCTCTGGAGTTCTTTCTTGTTGTTCGATTGTATTGCTGAGACTTTCCAGTGCACTTTGCATTTCTCTAAGTGTGTCCTTGATTTCCATAAGTTGCAATTGTTTTTTATTTATGCCATCTATTTCACTGAAGAATTTTCCTTTCATATCTTGTATCATGTTTTTGATTTCTTTAAGTTGGACTTTACCTTTCTCTGGTGCCTCCTTTATTAGCTTAATTCTGAATTCTTTTTTTGGGGATTCAGAGATTCTGTTTTGGTTTGGATCCATTGCTGGTGAGCTGGTATGATCTTTTGGGGGTGTTAAAGAACCGTGTTTTGTCATACTACCAGAAGTATGTTTCTGGTTCCTTCTCATTTGGGTAGACTACATCAGAGGGAAGACCTGGGATTCAAGGGCTGCTCTTCAGATTCTTTTGTCCCATGGGGTGCTCCCTTGATGCGGTGTTCTCCCCCTTCCCCTAGGAATGTGGCTTCCTGAGAGCTGAACTGCAGTGGCTGTTTTTGCTCTTCTGGGTCTTACCACCCAGCAGAGCTACCAGGCTCTGGGCTGGTACTGAGGAGTGTCTGCAAAGAGTCCTGTGATGTGATCCATTTTCAGGCCTTGCAGGCATGGATACCAGCACCTGCTCCAGTAGAGGTGGCAGGATAGTGAAGTGGACTCTGTGAGGGTCTTTGGTTGTGTTTTTGTTTAGTGCACTGGTTTTGTGTTGGTTAACCTCCAGGCAGGAGGTGCCACTTTCAAGAGTTTATCAGCTGTGGCCCTGTAAGGAGGATGCAAATTTGCCCTAGAGAGACCTGGTTAAGTATTCAGGTTTCTCAGGCAGTGGGCAGGGCCGTAGAGCTCCCAAGAGATTATGACCTTTATCTTCCACCACCAGGGCAGGTAGAGAAAGACCACCAAGTGGGGATAGGGATAGGTGTGTCTGAGCTGAGCCTCTCCTTGGGTGGGGTTTGCTGCAGCTGCTGTGGGGAATGGGTGTGTGGCTCCCAGTCCAAGGGAGTTATATTCCCTGGAGGATTATGGCTGCTTCTGCTGAGTCATACAGGTTGCCAGGGAAGTGGGGGAAAGCTGGCAATCACAGGCCTCACCCCATTCCCACTCAGCTCACAGTCCTAAAGGCTGGTCTGACTCCCACCGAGGCCCTGCAACAGCACCAACTCTATTTCCAGGCAGTGGGTGACCAGGGCTGAGAACTTGCCCCAGACCATGAGCCTCTCTGCTGAGAAAGCAAGTTGACTCACAGTTTTTCAGCATCTCAGGGAGCCTGCAGCAATGATCCAGTTTCTTCAAACTGTCTGTGGATTCTCTTGGCTTTCCTGGTATGTTCCTGAGAAAGCAAGTTTACTCACAGTTTTTCAGCATCTCAGGGAGCCTGCAGCAGTGATCCAGTTCCTTCAAACTGTCTGTGGATTCTCTCGGCTTTCGTGGTATGTTCCTGTGCTACAGGAATTGTAGCAAAAAAGCTCATGATGTGAGTCTCCACATGCTGCTCTCTCCATATGAGCAGGAGCTGCAAGCTAGTCCTGCCTCCTATTCACCGTCTTAATCCTGGTTTGGGCTGATTCCATGTCTTTGCTATTGTGAATAGTGCTGTGATGAACATACATGTGCATGTGTCTTTATGGTAGAACAATTTATATTCCACTGGGTACATACCCAATAATGGGATTGCTAGGTCAAGTGGTAGTTCTGTTTTAAGTTCTTTGAGAAATCTCCAGATTGCTTTCCACAGTGACTGAACTAATTTACACTCCCACCAGCAGTGTCTAAGTGTTCCCTTTTCTCTGCAACCTTGCCAGATGTTATTTTTTGACTTTTTGTTAATTGCCATTATGACTGGTGTGAGATGGTGTCTCATTGTGGCTTTGATTTGTATTTCTCTAATGATTAGTGACGTTGAGAATTTTTTCACATGCTTGGCCATGTGTATGTGTTCTTTTGAGAAGTATCCGTTCATGTTCTTTGCCCATTTTTTAATGGGGTTATGTATTTGTTGCTTATTGATTTGCCTAAGTTCCTTACAGATTCTGGATATTAGACCTTTGTCAGATGCATAGTTTGCAAATATTTTCTCCCATTCGGTAGGTTGTCTGTTTACTCTGTTGATAGTTTCTTTTGCTGTGCAGAAGCTCTTGGTTTAATTAGGTTCCACTTACCAAAATTTTGTTTGTTGTAATTGCTTTTGGAGTCTTTATCATGAACTCTTTCCAGGGCCTATGTCCAGAATGGTATTTCCTAGGTTTTCTTCTAGGTTTTTTATAGTTTTAGGTTTTACATTTAAGTCATATGTCTTTGTGTAAGTATTTATGAGTTGTAAATTTTTTTTATTTTTTTATTTTTATTTATTTATTTATTTATTTTGAGACAGAGTCTCGCTCTGTGGCCCAGGCTGGAGTGCAGTGGTGAGATCTTGGCTCACTGCAAGCTCTGCCTCCCGGATTCATGCCGTTCTCCTGCCTCAGTCTCCCGAGTAGCTGGGACTGCAGGTGCCCGCCACCACGCCCAGCTAATTTTTTGTATTTTTAGTAGCGACAGGGTTTCACCATATTAGCCAGGATGGTCTCCATCTTCTGATCTTGCGATCCACCCATCTCGGCCTCCCAAAGTTCTGGGATTACAGGCGTGAGCCACTGCCGGCCTATGAGTTGTAAATTTTTTAAGTGGAATTACGAATGAGAATGTGGCCAGGCACGGTGTCTCATGCCTGTAATCCCAGCACTTTAGAAGGACAAAGCAGACATATTACTTGAGGTCAGGGGTTTGAGCCCAGCCTGGCCAACATGATGAAGCCCTATCTCTACTAATAATACAAAAATTAGCCAGTTGTGGTGGTGCATGTTTGTAATTCCAGCTACTCAGAAGGCTGAAGCACAAGAATCGCTCGAACCTGGGAGACAGAGATTGTAGTGAGCCGAGATCACGCCATTCTACTCCAGCCTGGGTAACAGAGTGAGACCCCATCTAAAAAAAAAAAAAAAAAATGAGAATGTCTTAGAATACCCAGGACTGCAATCAAGGTGACCTAAGCTTAATTTCTGGGAAGCAGATTTGAAAGTGAATTTAGTGAATGAAAACTGAATCAATTTTATCATGAGATGGTGAGAATGAAGCATGGAAAAAGAAAACCCAATGAGCAAAAAGTATACATTGTTGTCCAGCATGCTCAGTCAGTCCGAAAATATTTATTGAATATCTATGATAGAGCAGGCACAGTCAAAGAAGTGAGACACTGACTCAGACAAACAGGAATTCAGCCCTAGAAAGATTTTCTCTCTGAGGAGGCACTGCTAATCTATTGCTCCTGTCTAGGGCCTTGATCAGATTCCATTTTCACTGAGCAACTTCAGGTTTATGCCCTGATTCTGCACATTATACATGAATCTTTCAGGCATTTCAAAGAATGTCTCCCAATAAAACAACCACTTTCAGAATCATAATAGCAACATCAGTGTTTACTTTGCACCTGACAGCCACTAGACACTTCACAATCTAATTTAGGCTTTGCAGTTATTCTCTGAGGTACATAGTATCTCCGTTTTCTAGATGAAGAAACTGAGGCTCAGCAAGATTAGGTCAATTGTCCAAGATCACATTGTTCCACATAGTGGCAGAGTGAAGATAAGGACACAGTTCTGAGTCCAAAGCCCGTACTCATAATCCCTGAGCTATCCTGAGTCTAGGATTCTGGTTTAGACAATTGGTCCTTCATGGATCAGTTGAAACAAATCAGTGCTTTGCTGCCCATCAACTTTGAGTGACCTGATAAAGCTTAATTTTTGCCTAGCAAGGCTGACGAGCAGGCCTTGACCCAAGGTTACACAAATTCATGGCACCATAGTGAAAGGCTTAGCTTGGGAGCCAGTGCACATCCCAGAAGGACATCTATCTCACTTTTGCCCTTCTAATCCCAAAAGAGGTAAACAGCAACAAGGACCACGGTGTTTATGTAACAGGAAAAATGGCCCATGTGTGAAAGACATTGTATTCTTCCTGAGAGGTTTTATTCCATGCCACTGCCACTCATCCTTTACCAGGAACCATGCTACTGGCTTCAAAGGAATAAAGGAGAATTCACCCTGAAAGCTGCTTTGCATCAGCACCTCAGTCAGTGAAGGTGTTTTTGGACCACACCCATCTTTATCCAGAAGATTTCTTCCAGAGGCCAAAACAATGAAGAGGTCACAAATGAGGTGGAAGACATTTTGGGAAGCAAGACATAACACTGTGGAAAATGTCATTAAATACCAACAAAATAATGTCAAATACATACACCTATTTGGAAAGGCAGAGGTGGAGGAGGAGGAAATAACAGAAGAACAGCTAAAATACAGAAGACAAGCATAAGCAACGGCAAATGAACAGCGGCTAGTACGTGTTGGTCCTGTGTGCCAGGTACTTTATATGTGCTGTCTTAGATGATTCTCAAAAGGGCCCAATGAGGTAGGTCTCTCAGATGAGGTCTCTTTCCTGTAGTGGCTGCTGAATCAGGATTTTTCCCCACTTGGCCAGCTTTAGAGCATTTCCAATTTTGATGCTGGGGAGGGGAGAGGGCACCATGTGCCTGACGCTAGGTGCTACTGGAGGGATGGAGTGGACCCTGGGCACCTTGAGGATAGCACAGCCCCAAGAAGAGGAATGAGTGAGCCCAGAGAAAACAGCCAGACCAGGAACACCCACACTGGACTATGAGTGAGCAAGAAATACATTTTTGTTCGTTCATTTTACTTATGCATTCATTCATACAACAGCCACTTACATAGGTTTACTGTGTGCCAGGCACTACTCTAAGGGCTTCATATATATTCGCTCCTTAAATACACAAAACAGCATTGTGAGGCACATGCTAATATTATCCCCACTTTACAGATTAGGAGACTGACACAAGAAAAGGCTAAATAACTTCCCAAGACACAAGTATCTTACGAGGCTATTGATTAAGAGTTTTATTCATTACAGCAGTGAGGTTACCCTAATACAATATCACTGTGAAGATATTTTCTATTCAGACTTAAAAGACTAATTTTGCCAAGGAGTTTGCAAAGCCCAGAAGAGTAGCTTTAAAGACATTGAAAGTGAGGTTCAAAGGACAGCTCATATTTTGTTGTGGCTTCATTCAAAACATTTATGGCAATGATGAGTTTATTCAGATGATATGAGAGGGAATAATATTCTATTAATGATTTTTTGAAGGCATCTATACAATTTTATCTAAAAAATCTCTTGTGAAATTCACAGTCTTTAAACTAAAATGAATAGGCTTATCATTTGGGTTCTGATGCCTGTGTTCTCGTCTGCTGAATGGTGTGTTCTCATCTGCTAAATGAGGGGTAGAGATGAATGAGCCGGGAAGTACCTTCCAGCATCAACATTCTAGGCTAGCTCAACATGGGAAATTTAACTTAAAGTAGGAGTAATTGCTTTTCACAAACAGTTCAAGACTTAAGGATAAATCAAGCTTCTCGCCTGTCTTAACTCTGAGCTTGGAGCAGAAGTCATGAAGTGTCTGTGTAAGAACATGAGCATATTTACAGGCACCAGTTGATATAAAGGATTCTAGCTACATTTTAACTTGGCTATCATTTTTTTAAAAATCACATACACTGTATGACTCTACCTTAAATAAAATGATTAATTGAAGTATTTTTTTTTTAATGCAAAGTAGAGTACTGCTAGATCCTGGAAAGATTTCTAAGAGAAAACACATCAAGGCTCAGTGGCTCACGCCTGTAATCCCAGCACTTTGGGAGGCCAAGGCAGGCGGATCATGAGGTCAAGAAATCGAGAAAACACATCAGCTCAGCTAAGCCAATTTGACTTCCTCTTCCTTCTGTCATTTTCTTTGCCCCTTTGTTCTCTGTCCTTTGAACTCCTCATTAGAGCCCCTGGCTCTCTAATTTCGCAGTCCCACCATTTGACATTGAATTCACCTTTCCTTTTGACAGGACCTGCTGCTTTATCTTTTCCCTTTTCTAACTTTGCAAAGATAAAATCTTATTTCTCAATGAAAACTGAGACTCAGATAGAAGGTATACCCAAGAATTGACTTAATTGTCAAAGAAAATTAGTGATGAGTCAGATAACTGAGCTAACCCAAATCCAACTTTAAATCTGGCATAATAATGGTCCTTTTTCAAACTCAGAGCATAACCAAATCACTACTTTTTGAAGGCTTCATGAAACTCAATCAAGCATGCAGCAGGGTATGTGAAGGGCAATCTTTACAAGAATCATTAGTACCAGCCTGTCTTTCACTGGCTTGAACCTAACCAAGCTGGAACAACCTCAGGTGTAACTAGAAACTAAAATCTAAACAGCAAATTTCAAGCTTCTGCTCCATTGAGGGTTAAAGTAGCAACTGCAATTAATTTTATCAATTAGGCTGAGTAGTCTCTAAAAACAGATTTGAGAATTTGATTTTACTCTTCAGATAATTGGGTTCTTATTTATTCCATAAGCTAAAGTTAGACTCTAAATCTAATATTCTCTCTCTCTCTTTTCCCCCAGCTCTGTCTCCTCACCTCCTTTACCTTGGTCCTCCCACCTCCTTTTTATCTCTCCCTTCCCTGTCCTCCCTCTTCTCTCTCCTTTACCTTTGGTTGCTGGTGGGGGAATGTCCTCCAAGGCTCAGGCTTTTTTACCATTTCTCCTTTGAAGAGTCCAGTCCATTCTTGTGAATCCACCTCTCTTATCTCTGTCTGTGGTTTCTATTTTTGGTCTCTAGTTCTATTCTTTCATCTAAATTCCAGGTCTGCATGACACATTTGCATGAATATTGTAGCTTGTCTCCAAGAATGCTGCATCAATTTCTTCTCCTGTTAGTGGATTCTGTCCCCTCACCCCCTTGAATCTGGGTTGATGTGTGACTGTTGTAACCAACAGAAATAGTGATGCTGTGACACTTCTAAGGCTAGGATTTAAGAAGCCTTGCAGAGTCCACCAGGGTCCCTTGGAACACAAACTGTGGGAGAAGCAATCCCTGAAGAAAGCCAACCATCATAGAAGAAATCCAACTACCCTGAGACCAATGTGCTGTAAGGAAGACCAAGCCAGCAAACAAGAAGAAACCATGTCCGGGTGCAGTGGCTCACGCCTGTAATCCCAGCACTTTGGGAGGCCAATGTGGGTGGATCACGAGGTCAAGAGAAAGAGACCATCCTGGCCAACATGGTGAAACCCCATCTCTACTAAAAATACAAAAATTAGCTGGGCGTGGTGGCACGTGCCTGTAGTCCCAGCTACTCGGGAGGCTGAGGCAGGAGAATCTCTTGAACCCAGGGGGCAGAGGTTGTAGTAAGCCAAGATCGCACCACTGCACTCCAGCCTGGCAACAGAGTGAGACTCCATCTCAAAAAGAAAAAAAGAAGAAACCATATGGAGACAGAGATGTCCCACCAGTACCCAGATGTTTCAGACATCACAGCCCAGGCATCAGACACATTAGTAAAGAAGCTGTAAGCTAACCCCAGTCATTTGACTGGAATCATGAGGAACCCCGAGTGAGAACTACATCTCTGAGCTCATCAAGGCCACAGAATGGTGAGAGGTAATCATAAACGGTTGTTTCAAGCCACAAAGTTCAGCGGGGGTAGATGGTTATATGGAATGAATAACTAGCAGAGGTGTCTAACTTTCATTCAATCACTGACTCTTTCATTCAGCAATTGTTTATTGAACACTTACTGTATGTGCAGCAACTTGCAAGGCACTAGGAACAAGAATGAACAAGACAGGCCCAACCCCTACTACTTTTATGGGGTTGATGGTCTTTTGGAAAGACATTGAAAAATTGTTTGATTGATATTTCAACTTCTAATGCCTGTTCCCCTGTGCTCACTCTAAGCTAGTGACTTTTCTCATTTTTCACTGAGACTTTAGAAATAATCAGAAAGGAACTCCTTCGTCAACCTAGAATGTAGACTCCTAACCTACCAGCATCTATGTAAAATTCTCCACCTTTTCTTCTCTCTGGATGAAGTGTCTCCAGAGATTGCCCCATCCACTTGAGCCCTGGATCCCATCCGTTTAACAGTGACTTCTCTATCACTTTCATCAGAAAGCAAACATGCTCCAGATGATCTCAGCTAGGATCCTAGCCTGAATACCATCTTTGGGCTGATGGTCCTGGAACCCATATCTCCAGCCTTGATCTATCTGCAGAACCACAGACTTTTATATATTCAGCCTTCTACTTGGCCCCTCAACTTAGATATCTGATCTATCTCAAACTTAGCATGACCCAAATAGAATGCTAGATATTTCACCTGCAACCTGCCCCCCTCTCACATTCTTCCCTACCCCCATAAATGGCCTCTTCACCAATTCTGTTTCTAAAATAGATAAGTTATCCTTGATTTCTTTCTCCCCATTCCCCCCACATCCAACCTAGTAGGCAGTCCTGTTGACTCTACCTTCAGAACATATCCTGAATCCACCCACTCCTCTTCAGCTTCAGCATTTCTCTCCTGGTCTGAGCCACCATCCTCTCATTGAATTGCTGAAATTTCAAGCCTCCTAACTTGCCTGCCCCATTTCACTCTGACCCACACAACCTGAGGCTCCTCTTCATATGGGTGGCTGACTGGAAACATCCAAAGGGGACTGAAAAGGATGTTAACATTCTACTACTAGGTTTTAAGAACAGGCCTAAAGCAAGATACACTGCATGACTCACAGCAAATTACTCTAAAATCCCTCTCCAGCCATCCATGCCCGTCTCTACGGCAGCCACTCAGAAATCTCTCCTGGCTCCTTTCCCCACCCTTTCTTTGCAAACTCTCCCGCTAAACTCCTCCAGCGTTGGCTGTTTCCCTCTCCCCTCCCCACTTCTGCTCAGCTCTTCACTAAGGAGACCCAATTAGCTTTTGTAGGTCTCCTTCAATTCATTTTTTATTCCAAGCAGCAACACAAAGCCAGGCTCTAAGACTTCCTTAGAAAGAAAGGGGGAGGTTGCAAACATTTGTTATACTATTCTGTTTCTTTTTCACCCAGTCACAAATTCTCTCTAGTGAAAACTTTACTGTTCTCTGAAATGAGGACATCATACTCTCCAGGTCACCTTCCAGATACCCCAGCATACTTCTCCCAATCCTTTTCTCCTATTGGGTTCAGCCAGGTTCTGCTCTAACATAGGCCTTGTGGGGGTGGGGTGGAGGGCACTACTGAGGTTGCTGGTGAGGACCACATCCTCTAGACTTTCTCCTAGAAAAGTGACTTTCACACTTTTCTTTTGCGACTCATTGTAAGAAATACATTTCACATCTCAGCCAAGTGCACATATGTGTACACACACACATCTGAAGCAAAAGTTTAATATTACTTAACCTTCACTCTGATATTTTCTATTCTATGTATGTCATTTCAAAATGGTACTAATCATCTTTTAGTGATACATACCAAAATATTTATAGATGAAATGATATGAGGTCTGGAGCTTGCTTCAAAATAATTGAGACAGATGACTAGATGAAACAAGATTGGCCATGAGTTGATCATATCAAACTGGGTGATAGGCACGTGGGAGTTTGTTATACTATTCTAATATTTTATATATTTCATATCTTTAATAATAACAAATTTAAAACAAAAGAAAATTATTGGTCATGCCCCACTAAATTGATTTCAGAACCCAGTAATAGGCCAAGAACTAGTTTGTAAAGTACCTTCTAGAAAAATCTAGGAGTTGGGAAGTTCAAAATTAGATGGCAGGGAAACAAATCTATAACTAAATTTAATCTAACTCTCTCTTTACACCCCACTCCGTAATGAAGTCTATTTCTTCTTCCAGGGTTAGGAGGTAGGATATTTACTGAGTTTTCTGCCACCCTCAGAGTATGGTTTCATATCACATGTCATTATCTGCCAAAACTGAAACAAAGAGGTGATCTCCATCCACCAAGATTCAAGCCAGTTTCTCATGAACTGCAGTTTCCTAGACATCAGGGGATTTGTCCCTGGGGGCCACAGGGGCCAGCCACCTGGGAGATTCTGTGAGCAACCCAGTCATATTGGAAGCAAACTAAGGGATCTTGTCTGTGACCAAAGTCCTGGAAAGGATCTGGTAGGATCCTGGGCTAGGCAAGAAAGGCTGCTCAGTCTCTCCTCCACAGCCAGGCTGTTCACCACTTCTGGCTCATCAGCTGCTCCCTGGTGCTTTCCTGGTGTTCTCTGATGACCTCCATGGTCACCCCGTGCTCTTCTTATTTTTTAATTAGTTTCATGGAAGTAAGAGCTCAGGCAGCCCTTTAGTTTGTGGCCAAATATAAGGTTGTTTGGTATCTCTTGGTCACAAGGTTTTCCTGAAAGAGCCTCAACTCTGCTTCTCCAGAGCCCTCCATTGTGCTGAATGGATGCCTCAGCCACCTCTTGTGTCTGAAAGCACACATGGACCATTTCTCTATTCCCTTTGCTAGGTAGCTATGAACTCTACCTAGAAATCCCACTTTGGTTTAAAAAAAAGAAAAAAAAAGTATTTCCATAGCTAAAGCAACTCTGTCACAAAAACAAAGGCCCGCGAATTTTGAGTTCACAATGCTACTTGGCAACCCCAATCTTTTCCCCACCTGAGGCCTGTCACCTTCATAACTCAAGGTTCCCTTCTCCCATCTGGCCCACGGTTTCGGTAGTTTCTGAAAGCAAATAATTCCTATTAGTGGTTTCTAAACCCTTACCAACTGAAACACCACAGCAGCCCAATTCCCAGTGGATCTCAACACTATTATCATCTGTATGGATAAAAACGAATATGGTTCAGGGAGGAAAAACACAATGAAAAGATGGTAAAGACAGTCAAGGCAGTTCTGTCTGGTGTCTGTTTTAAGTGGGGGGAAAAAAGGAGGTAATCATTGCATTCCATCTAGACATGACAGTGAGATTTACTGAAAGTATTTCCAGTTGTGTTCATCTGCTAACCCTCCAGGAATGCTTGATAAAGTTTATATTTGATGTCAAGTTGCCAGCCACCTGGGATATGATCTCCATAGTTGAGATTATGTTTATGAAAAAAGGCAAGCTCCCAGTTGAGGAAGGATGGGCAGCACCTATTGCCTGTAACAGAGAGTGTGATCCCATGTACTATTTAGACCAGAAGGTTATAAAGCTCATTCTGAGGTTGACTCCACCATCCCAGCTTTCCTGAAAGGTATCTACTGGGTAGTGATAGACTTGTCTTGTGAGGACTCTGGTTATGGGGCTCCTGACATTATACCTGCAACACCCATTGACCTGTCAGATCTTCTGAGTGGGGACTGGCATAAAACTGCAGCAACATCTTTCCTGGAAACCATCAGCAAAAAATCCCAAGCCCGAGTCTTCTGACTCCTAAACAGAAACATGGAAAAGGAGGCCCCTAAATGCACTACTGATTTCTAAGATTACATAAACAACACTGCAGAAAGATACTCCTAACTTATAAAAGTATGGACCTCCTGGAAGAAATTAAAAGCTATCCCAATTTCCATAAAATGTACTATTAAAAGGTTGCTAACATCCTTCTTAATAACCTACATACATAAATAGCTGATTCCAGTGGTAACCTTCCTTCCACATTGGAAAATGTGGCAGTCTACCATGGCGGTGTGTCCAGAATTGGTGGGTTCTTGGTCTCGCTGGCTTCAAGAATGAAGCCAGCGAGACCACAAACCTGCCGGGAGGAACGAACTCCAGATGCACCGCCTTAAGAGCTGTAACACTCACTGCGAAGGTCTGCAGCTTCACTCCTGAGCCAGCGAGACCACGAACCCACCAGAAGGAAGAAACTCCGAACACATCCGAACATCAGAAGGAACAAACTCCGGACACGCTGCCTTTAAGAACTGTAACACTCACCACGAGGGTCCGCGGCTTCATTCTTGAAGTCAGTGAGACCGAGAACCCACCAATTCCGGACACGGCAGGATGACAGTGAACCTTATTTTACTGTACTTCTCTACTGGAACCTATTTCTCAACCTGCCTTTGGGTTGCTATCAACAGCTCTCTTGGAGACTCCCTGGTTGCGGAGCCCTCATGAGCATCAGTTCCTCCAATTGGCTGAGAAAACTGACCCATTCACAGTGACTCTGAGGAGTAAGACTCTGAACCCTGGTTAAAAAAAAAAAAAAAAAAGTCATACACACTCAGGAAGCTGCTTCTATAAGCCAAGACATGGTGATGCTGCTGCTTATAAAATGCACACTAGTCCAGCTTTTCTGGGGTCTCTAGCCACCAGAGATGGGGATGAGGTCTGGTCTAGGACTAGGCCACAGTACAGTCCCTTGGTATCAGGAAGCCCCGCTGTCAGAGTCTTTCATAACTACAGCAGAAAATGGTGTTGCCAGATGGTGGTGTTGGATGACCACACAGTGTCAGAGGAACAGCAGTCTGAGTGGTGGGACTCAGGAACCCACTGGCACTCCTTACACCCCTTACACTACCTACCCCATGATGTGTGCCCCTGACTTCCTTTTCTTTTCTGAAATGGATTCACATTTCCTGAAAAAACTTATCTTCATGGAGGCTCAAATAAAAATTTTTTAATAAAAAAAACCAAACAAGCCTATAAACTGACGAGGGAGTGGATAGTCTCAATCTAAAGCTGTCTTAAAGTCCCCATGCAAGTGTGACTCGATATCCATTCACCCAACTCTGAGTCAGACATTCTTGCAAAGATTGGTTCTGCAGTTTCAGAGTGGGTTCTATCACTTCCTGATGATTCCAAGGTGCTGCTCCATGAGGAGATCTGATGAGACTGCATGCATGTCATTTGCTTTGCATGTCAGTCTGCTGGCAGGCCCTTTTGCCGAAGGTGCCCATGAAGTTCAGTTCTGGGGGGACATTTAACTATATTTACAAATAAATATGTATGTTTATCTGGAACTGAGGCACTGGTGGGTTGCTGCTACTTCAGGGCCAAGGTCCAGGACACCTTCTCTCAATTTTGCCTTGTAGGCAACACACAGGAACTAAAACCAAAGAGAGGCTGGGAAAGGATAAGAGATTGTAACTTATGTTCTCTTGGTTTCCTTTGCAGCTCGTGGCAGAGAGTTGAGACTTAAGTAAGAGGCAGGATCACTTTGTGAATTTCTTTCTTTCTTTCTTTCTTTCTTTGAGACGGAGTCTCACTCTGTCATCCAGGCTGGAGTGCAGTGGTGTGATCTCGGCTCACTGCAACCTCCACCTCCCAGGTTCTAGTGATTCTCCTGCATCAGCCTCCCGAGTAGCTGGAACTATAGGCGTGTGCCACCATGCCCGGCTAATTTTTGTATTTTTTACTAGAGACAGGGTTTCACCATATTGGCCAGGCTGGTCTAGAAGTCCTGACCTCATGATCTGCCTGCCTCAGCCTCCCAAAGTGCTGGGATTACAGGCGTGAGCTACCACGCCCGGCTTTCTTCTTCTTCTTCTTTTTTTAAGTATTATTAAAAACTTTTATTTTAGGTTCAGAGGTGTATGTGTAGGTTTGTTGCGTAGGTGAACTCGTGTCACAGGGGTTTGTTGTACGGATTATTTAATCCCCCAGGTACTAAGCCTAGTACCCAATAGTTTTTTCTCTGATCCTCTCCCTCCTCCCACCCTCCACCCTCAAGTAGGCCCCAGTGTGTGTTGTTCCCCTCTTTGTGTCCTTGTGTTCTCACCATTTAGCTCCCACTTAGAAGTGAGAACATGTGGTATTTGTTTTTCTGTTTCTGTGTTAGTTAGCTAAGGATAATAGCTTCCAGTCCCATCCATGTTCCTGCAAAAGATATGATCTCATTCTTTTTTATGGCTGCATGATATTTCATGGTGTATATGTACATTTTCTTTATCCAATCTGTCATTGATGGACATGTAGATTGATTCTTTGTCTTTGCTATTTCTAATAGCACTGCAATGAACATATGCATGCATGTTTCTTTATGACACAATGATTTATACTCCTTTGGGTATATGTAATGGGATCGTTGAAGTGAATGGTAATTCTGCTTTTAGCTGTTTGAGGAATTGCTACACTGCTTTCCACAACTGTTGAACTAATTTACACTCCCACCAACAGTGTATAAGCATTCCCTTTTCTCCACAACCTTGCCAACATCTGCTATTTTTTGACTTTTTAATAATAGCCATTCTGACTGTTGTGAGATGGTACCTCATTGTAGTTTCTCTAATTGCATTTCTCTAATGATAGTGCTATTAAGCTTTTTTTCATATGCTTCTTGGGCACTATATTAATCAGGGTTCTCTAGAGGGATAGAACTAGTAGGATATATAGATAGATATAAAGCAGAGTTTATTAAGGAGTATTAAATTCACACGATCACAAGGTCCCACAATAGGCCACCTGCAAGCTGAGGAGCAAGGAAGCCAGTCCAAGTCTCAAAGCTGAAGAACTTGAAGTCTGATGTTCAAGGGAAGGAAGCATCCAGCATGGGAGAAAGATGTAAGCTGGGAGGCTAAGCCAGTCTGGCCTTTTCACGTTTTTCTGCCTGCTTTATATTCTAGCTGAACTGGCCACTGACTAGATGGTGCCTACGAAGATTAAGGGTGAATCTGCCTTTCCCAGCCCACTGACTCCATTGTTAATCTCCTTTGGCAACACCCTCACAGACACACCCAGGATCAATACTTTGCATCCTTCAATCCAGTCGTTTACACTCAGCATTAACTATCCCAGTCACATATGTATCTTCTTTTGAAGAGTGTCTGTTCGTGTCCCTTGCCTACTTTTTAATGAGGCTGTTTGTTTTTTTCCTGTAAATTTGTTTAAATTCCTTATAGATGCTAGGTATTAGACCTTTGTCAGATGCATAGTTTGCAAATATTTTCTCCCATTCTGTAGGTTGTCTATGTATTCTAATGATAGTTTCTTTTGCTCTGCAGAAGCTCTTAAGTTTAGTTAAAGCCCATTTGTCAATTTTTGTTTTTGTTGCAGTTGCTTTTGGCATCTTCATCATGAAATATTTTCCAGTTCCTGTGTCTTGAATGGCATTGCCTAGCTTGTCTTCCACAGCTTTTATAGTTTTGGATTTTACATTTAAGTCTTTAGTCCATCTTGAGTTGATTTTTGTATATGGTGTGAGGAAGGAGTCCAGTTTCAGTCTTCTACATATGGCTAGCCAGTTATCCCAGCATCATTTATTGAATAAGGAATCCTTTCCCCATTGCTTGCTTTTGTCAAATTTGTCACAGATCAAATTTGTCAAAGATCAGGTGGTTGTAGGTGTGAGACCTTATTTCTGGATTTTCTATTCTGTTCCATTAGTCTACATGTTTTTTCTTGTATTAGTACCATGGTGTTTTGGTTATTGTAGCCCTGTAGTATATTTTGAAGTTGGGTAGTGTGATGCCTCCAGCTTTGTTCCTTTTGCTTAGGATTGCCTTGGCTATTTGAGCTCTTTTTTTGGTTCCATATGAATTTTAAAACTTTTTTCTAGTTTTGTGAAGAATGTCATTGGTAGTTTGATAGAAATAGCATTGAATCTGTAAATTGCTTTGGGCTGTGTGGCCATTTGAATGATATTGATTCTTTTTATCCATGAGCATGGACTGTTTTTCCATTTGTTTGTGTCATCTCTGGTTTCTTTGGCAAGTGTTTTGTAAATCTCATTGTAGAGACCTTTCGCTTCCCTGGTTGGCTGTATTCCTAGGTATTTTATTCTTTTTGTGGCAATTGTGAAAAGGATTGCGTTCCTGATTTGGCTCTCTGCTTGGCTGTTGTTTGGTGTATAGGAATGCTAGTGATTTTTGTACATTGATTTTGTATCCTGAAACTTTGCCGAAGTTGTTTATCAGCTGAAGGAGCTTTTTGAGTTGAGATTGCGTGGTTTTTCTCCATATAGAATTATTTCACCTACAAACAAGGATAGTTTGACTACCTTTCTTCCTATTTGGATGCCCTTTATTTCTTTCTCTTGCTTGATCGCTCTGGCCAGGACTATATTTGGTACTGTGTTTGAGCAGGAGTGGTGGGAGAGGACTTCCTTGTCTTGTGCCAGTTTTCAGGGGGAATGCTTCCAGCTTTTGCCCATTGAGTATAATGTTGGCTGTGGGTCTGTCATAGATGGCTCTTATTATTTTGAGCTATGTTCTTTCAATACATATTATGAATTTCAAGGGCCCTTAGCACTGTTACTTCCCTAGGCTTCTTCCTTCATTAAAAATATTTGAAATTATATTTTGTCACTGCATAGCTGTAAAGACAAATATATTAGTATGAAAACATTTTCTTCAACCTAAAAGTTATTTTTTCTTCTAATTTTAAAAGAAATGAAAACATTTTCACA
Organism: Symphalangus syndactylus; assembly: GCF_028878055.3. Lineage (NCBI taxonomy): Eukaryota > Metazoa > Chordata > Mammalia > Primates > Hylobatidae > Symphalangus > Symphalangus syndactylus. Next base: position 51,813,907 of record NC_072439.2, on the reverse strand, counting down.
GACCTCTGAAAATGGTGTAGATCTTAGTTGCTGTACCTGTTGTGCCTGTTAAGATATGCCCATTAAGTATCTGTTAATGGATGGGTGAATGGATGGATGTTATAAAAAAGTTAACTTTAGGGGTAAGAACATGACATAGAAGAGAGATGGAGGTATGAGGAAATCACTTACTGTGCTTCCTTCTATCTGTTCACACTGCCCTGAGCTTCCTGTTCTCAGCCATGATGTCTGGATCTCCAATTCACTTTGAAGGATGGGAGCATTGATGTGAAGCCATTGATGTGAAGCTTCATTTCCCGCGTATAAGTCACCACAACACTAATACAAGATTATAGTTTTCAAATTTAAAATAAAATTAATTTAAGCACACTGACAGAAATATCAAGAATAAATTTTGTCTTCTACTATAAACATCACTGCAGATGTCTTAGCATTCATCATTAGAAAGACCATTCTAAAAGATGTTTAGAAAACTACCTTCAGAATCTTGGGCCTTATTATCATAATATTTTTCAGCTGTTGATAATTGAGTATCTAGTCTTGTGATCCACTGAGTCACAAATAGAAAGACATAAGATTGGCAATGGCTCCTACAATATTTCATATTTGTTATTTTCAGAACTTATCAACAAGAGAAAATTTATTATAGTATTTTTTGTTGATGTGGCCTTAATTTGCTTTTCCCCACTGTTCTACAGGTCTGCAATGGTGAGAATCTAAGATGGAATCCTGAAAATCCTATGCTTTTCAAAATATATTTTGAGTTCCCTTTAACCTAACATAGAGATGCCAAGTGGCGCATTTAGCAGTAGGCTGTGTGTGTCCTCAAGCAAGGATGGAGTGGCACACTAGAGAGTTTGAAAACGGCTCTTAATATTGTCAGAACTAAGTTAACTGAGTTATTATCTTAGAGCAGCAGTAGGCAAACTACAACCTGTGAGCCAAATTTGGCCCACCACCTGTTTTTATATAGACCAGGAGATAAAATGGTTTCTACATTTTTTCAATAGTTGGAAAAAAAGCCTAAAGAAAAATAATATTTTGTAACATGAAAATTATATGAAATTCAAATTCCAATGGAAGAATAATATTTAATGACATAAAAAATTATGTGAAATTCAGATTCCAGCATACATAAATAAAGTTTAATTTGGAACATAACTATGTCAATTTATTTATGGATTATGGCAGCTTTCATGCCAAAGAGCAAAGTTGAGTATTTGCAACAGAGATAATATGGCCCACTAAGCCTAAAATATTTACTACCTGGCTCTTTACAGAAAACACTTGACCCCTGTCTTGGAGCACAGAAATTCCTGAACAAGATCTGAACCACCAAGTTTCTTTTAGTAATCCCATTATGGGAACTTTTTTTTTTTTTTTTTTTGGAGTCTTGCTCTTGTCACCCAGGCTGGAGTACAATGGCACAATCTCAGTTCACTGCAACCTCCACCTCCTGAGTTCAAGTAATTCTCCTGCCTCAGCCTCCTGAGTAGCTGGTAATAGTGGTGCGCACCACTATTCCCAGCTAATTTTTTGTATTTTTAGTAGAGATGGGGTTTCACCATTTTGGCCAGCCTAGTCTCGAACTCCTGACCTCAGGTGATCCTCTCACCTCAGCCTCCCAAAGTGCTGGGATTACAGGCATGAGCCACCACGCCCAGCCCCATTACAGAAACTCTTATCCATGAATAATGCATAAATCATATTGCTAGTTCACCTGTGTTGATCTTTTACTATGTGCTTGGCCCCATATTAGATGTTTCCATTCATTATCTCATTTAATCTTCACAACCTAGTGAGGTAGATAATGTCAACATCTCTATTTTATAGTTTAGAAAAATGAAGTTCTAGGGAGACTACCTAACTTGCCCAAAGTCACTCTCAGCAAATGCCCTACCTGGGATTCAAACCCAAGACCATCTAATGTCAAAGTTTATGCCCTGAGCTATGTTATCATAATGACTTCTCAAGCCTTTCTTGGCATTATGGATGTTTGTCACTAGTACTTCCCCTCTGAGAAAAGACTGCATAAAACTTACTGTCTTAGTCCTTTTGGGCTGCTGTGCCATGGACTGGGTGATTAACAACAGAAATTTCTCAAAAATTGTGTAGGCAGAATTTTGGGAGATACAAAATCCAGGCATTGGCAGACCCAGTGTTTGGTGAGGGGCTGCGTCCTGGTGGAGAAAGAGGGAGCAAGCTCTCCCCTGTCTTTTATAAGGGCACCAACCCCATCATGAGAGCTCCATCCTCATGACCTAGTTATCTCTTAAAGGCCCCATCTCCAAATACCGTCACACTGAGGATCTAGGCTTCAACATATAAATTTTACAGGAATACAAATATTCAGTACATTGTACTTACTAACTACTGTGCAAAGTAATTCTTCCTTTTATTTGTCTTAAATTTGCAACTTTCAAGCTTCCCATGAGACTTACTCCTGGTGAGTTTGTTATCTAGTCACAGCTTTCTCTGCTGTATGTATTTTAATCTTATCCCCCTCTAGGCCTTTTTTCAGGGGAAATGGAGGGTCTCTGCTTTCTGTGTATGGAAGTCACCCCTGCTCTTCTTCAAGCCTGCTATGATTTGATTTCTTTGAATGCAATGACCAGAATAACACATGGTATTTCTAGGTTCAATAAACTGGCAAGATAGTGGTTATTTTCATTTCCTATGTCTTCTTAATGATTCATAGAATTTCACTGTTGTTTTAGTTCATCTTCTTGGGGCTACAGAAGCAAAATAGGTAAATGTTTTCAGCTTACAATTTCCCAATCGTATTCCTGGAGTATAACTTTGCTAAGAGCCAAGCATCTTATTATATTGCTCACATTAGTTTTCTCTGAATAGTTTAAATATCATTTTTCTGCAGAGTTAAAGGTTTTTGGTTCTCATTCTAGAGAGAAAGGCATAGTACAAATAGCGTGAGTGTGTGCCCCTGCACTGGGAAAGGCTGACCAGTGAGGCAGGAAAAACCTATATTTCTTTAAAAGAAGCAGAACTTCCACATTTTCCCAAGAGTAACAGATACAATCTAATCTCTGACAGACTCTGTTCCTATGACTCATGACTCTAGATACATCTTGTAACAATCAAGCTTTATCTCAACATGGATGAGAGTATCTATCACCTGAGCAATGCAGATAAAGCAGATCTTTTTAAAGGCTTCTATGTCTTCCAAAGAAGTAGAAACAATATTTTGATTCAGATATATCTTATGCCTATCTTCTTAAATATATTTTTGCAAAACATATATTTCTAACAGGTTTGCAGGTAAATTTGCATGTAAGCTTTAGTGTAATTGCCAGTTGGTGGTGGGGGGTTGACCCTGACACAGCTCCTGACAGTACATGTCTAGGCTCTCTAAGGTAGTCAGTCTCATGGGCTGTATAATTTGAGATGATGCCATTCATCAACCTGGCTGAGAAAGACTGTAATTCCTGCCTAGCCATTCATCTCCACAATGAAAGATTCTATTGATGAGGCTCTTTCTGGACATTCATGCAACTTTTTCAAAGTCTTCAGAGTTTTTCATGACCTCTCCCCTCCATGATATTCATGTTTATTCTGTCTAGTCAGCCAGTTCCTTTTGTACTAACTTCTCCAGTCTCTTTTTAGAAAACCTAATAAAAATTTCACCCACTCTCACTATTTAACACATTTCCCATTCTATATGTGTGTGGTTTTTTTTGTTTTATACAATTAAGTTTAGAAGCCAAGAAAAATACTTTTGTGATAAGGGAAACCAAGTGTGTGGTATCCCTGTTGACTGTACTGGGCACCTTTCCTCAACCAAGGTAAACATCACATTGTCCTGAGTTCTCCCAGGTTCCCAACACCTCACGGCAGAAAGAAGAGTGGACCCCTTCTGCCTCCATGGAATAAGTATAAATTGTGAAGAATGAATAATTAATTAGGATATTGCTTTAGAACTTATTTTTATAACTATTATAGCAAATGAATATAATAAATCCATGTGTGAAGATAAAGTACAAACAGAATACATTTTATTTGCTTAACAATAATCTATACTATAGAGTAGAATCATGTCTTACCCAGAACATAGACTCTAAAATCAATCTGTAATAAGAAGATTACATATAATCCAATCTTCTCTTGAAAAGAATCAAACACAGTATTCATGGCTTTGGACTTACAACTTTTTGCTGTGTGTGCAGGATGGACAGACTATAATAAAGAATACACATGCCAAATATATTTACAGTATTTTATTTCCACGAAGGTAGTTGAATTGGACTCACAATATGCACATATTATGTGATATTATGTGACTCTAGTATATCTCATCTCTTCTGAATAGTAGTAGTACTGATGATGATGATCATGATGACAATGATTATGCTAAAATTGTGCAGCATGGTTACTGGTAGACACTAAAGCCACCTGAGATCATCACAGCACCGCTCAGATCTCCTTCCATGTTGTAGGGTCAACCTTAGCCAAGGACAAAATGGTGCCAGCCAAGTTCAAAGGTAAACTAATTTAGCATATTTCAAATGTCTTAATACAATAGCCAACCCAAACTTTTGGAACCTGTGTTCTACTTATTATCTTGCTTTCCATACAAGCAAGTAATTTGCTTGTATGGAAATATATGGAAATCACTTAGTAATTTCCATGTCTCATTAATGGTCTGAGATTGGACTCAGCACAGACCTGAAGAAACAGCTTTCTTTGGCATTTCTTCCTGTAACCTCTCCCTGCCATCAAACACTTCCACTGACAAGGAGTGTACCCCAGGGTGCGTCTCACTTGCTGACTTTAGGCTTTACTCCATACTCAGCCTCTCATGTATTTTGTGAGTGGAGATTCCCCACCCACCCTACCCTATGACTGACTATGAGATTGACTCATAGTCAGTCTCCATGAGACAGAGATTAACTAATGTGAGAATTACTAATTCATCCTTCTTATTACTCTTCATTAGATAAGACATAAAGAGAAAAATAGTAATTAGATACTAATGTTCATAATTCACATATAGAAGTCAGCTGGATTACATTATCTAGAATGCACAAACTCCAGGCTTGCTGAAAGGCTAGAGAGGGTGACAATGTCACACATTCCTCAGGTGGTCATAATTCCACAAAAAGGGGCTTGCTTACTAGGCTTTTTAGAACTGATACAATTTTATCAATAAAATTTCACATATTGACAAACAATTTATTTAAACTTGGTGTAGATATTGTGTCACAGCATCAGCCAATGTTCTCAGAGGAGGATCCAAAGCATTTCTGGACAATCAAAGCTCAGGAACGATGGATCAGGTTGTCTGCAAGACCAGGTGTGACCTAAGCCCATGGAGCTCACTGGGAGCCCAAAGTGAAAAGAGCACTGCCATTCCCAGGCTCTAAATGGGTCCTACAGGACAGAGCCTGAAATTGAACTAATGCTTAGTTAAAACAAGAGCAACCAGCCATATTTGAGGCTTGCATCAGGGTAAAGGGGCCGTAAAACTGGTAGAGCTTGAAAAAGACAAAGCTTTTAGCCCATGTCAAAAATAATTATGTAATGCGAATCTCCAATCTTGTAATTATCTATACTAAATAAAATACTCTAGAACTAGAATTATTTCTAATTTATTTGTAATTATTTCTGTATCTAAACAGTCTGTGATCATGAGCTTTCTATGCATGCCAAATGTGCAGTGAGGTGTTTGTGAGAGGAGAGAGAGGACAAAAGGTTATAAATCTCAGGCTTGTATCTTTTAGAGAAGACCTTCTTGGCCCTTTTCAGAATCGTGGAATGTTAGCTATCACCTAGAGAGACTGCCCTAGATAGGGCACTTTTAATACATTAGGAACCCAAGAAACCAGGAGAAATCTTACTTTAGGAGAGTAGGTTGCAGGTAGCCCTTGAAACAAAGAATTTCTACAGCCAATTTTGGACTCTCCCTGTTTTATTAAAATGCAGTATACATGTGAACTCTTGCCTATTTTAAAAAATTCTGAACCACAGAATATCACAGTAAAAAGCCAGAAAGAAGAAGGTAAAATGAAACCCTGCATTTTGTTATGTAGTCATTCTGGTTTCTACAACAACTGGAGAAGAAACAAATTAAAAATTACCAGTGCTTCTTAAACGTTTTCAAAATTCTTATTAAAAGTTTTTCTCTAGTTTTACATCCTTACTGATTCCCCAAATTGACCTCATTATTGATAATGTAATGGAACACAAACAGGGAAATATAGTCATGAATAGGAAACATTTGTACTTAAAAATCTAGTCTGAACCATCATAGTTTTATACACTATGTTCATCAAAATATAATATCACATGTCATAATGTCAGATTTTGGAAAGAAAAATATTTTTATCAAATAGCATTAATCCTTCTTTTTCCTAGTTGAAATCTTATTTTTGAAGCAATTAGTACTTTGTATAACTCACATAATTTGTCAGTTGTTCAGTAGGCCGCCAGGAGGGCAAATCCAAAATTCAGACCATAGTGTCATCTATCATAATCAAAATTAGTTATTTTCTCTAGGAAAAAAACTAATAAAAAATTAACTTGCTACTTTATTTTTAATTGATACATAATACCTGTAAACATTTATGGGGTACATGTGATATTTTGTTATGTGTGTACACAGAATGTGTAATGATCAAGTCAGGGTATTTAGGGTACCTATCACCTCAAGTATTTATTATCATTTTTATGTGTTGGGAATATTTCAAGTCCTTTCCTCTAGCTGTTTTGAAAGATACAATATATTGTTGTTAACTATAATCACCCTACTGTTGTCAAACATTAGAACTTATTTCTTCTATCTAACTGCATGTTTTTACTCACTGACCAAACTCTATTCATTCTTCCAACCCCCAACACCCTTCCCAGCTTCTCGTAACTATCATTCAACTCTCAATCTCCATGAGATCAACTTCTGTAGCTCCCACAGATGAGTGAGAACATGTGATTATGTCATATTTATTTTTCTGTGCCAAGCTTAATTTCACTTAACATAGTAACCTCCAGTTCTATCCATGTTGCTGCAAATGACATGCGTTTATTATTTTTATGGCCAAATACATTCCATTGTGTAAATATAGCACACTTTATTTATCCATTCACCTGTTGAGAGACACTTAGGTTGATTCCATATATTGACTATTGTGAATAGTTCTGCTGTAAACATGGGGGTACAGTTATCTTTCTGATACACTGATTTCTTTTCCTTTGGATAAATATCCAGTAGTGGAATTGCTGGATCATATTATAGTTCTGTTTCTATTTTTTCTGTTTTTTGATAAATCTCCATACTGTTTTTCAAAGTGGCTGTACTAGTTTATATACCTATCAACAGTGCATAAGAATTCCCTTTTCTCCATATCCTCACCAGCATCTGTTATTTTCTGTCTTTTTAATAATAGCCTATTTAACTGGGCTAAGATGATATCTCATTGTGATTTTAATTTGCATTCCTTGATGATTAGGAATATTGAGTATTTTTTCATATACCTGTTGACCATTTCTATGTCTTACTTTGAAAAGTATCTATTCATGTCTTTTGCTCACTTTTTAATGGGATTGTTTGGTTTCTTATTGTTGAGTTGTTTGAGTTCCTTGTATATTCTGGATATTAGTCTCTGACTGAATGAATAGTTTGCAAATATTTTCTCCAATTCAACAGATTTTCTCTTTATTGATTGTTTCTTTTGCTGTGCAGAAGCTTTTTAGTTTAATCGAGTTCCACTTGTCTGTTTTTGTTTTTGATACTTGTGCTTTTGGGGCCTTAGGCTTAAAATATTTCCCTAGACCAATGTCCTGAAGTGATTCCCCTATATTTTCTGCTAGTAGTTTTATAGTTTTGGGTCTTACACTTAAGTCTTTAACATATTTTGAGTTGATTTTTGTGTATGGTGAGAAATAGGGGAACATTCTTCTGCATATGGATATCCAGTTTTCCCAGCACCATTCACTTTTTTAAAAAGACATATTTATTCAGCATCATGTTCAGACAGACCATTATATTTGGCAATTAACAGCATGAGTGGAAAAAATCTACATTAAACGCCTTTTGTTGGGATGCTTTACACTTTCCACAGAACAGAAACATTAAGCTGTTATACAATTAGTCACAACTACAGTCCTCAAGTTTTTTTCTAATACAGATGAGTATTGTCTAAAATATGTCCCTTTGTGTGTGTGTGTAGTAGCTGGGCCCTGCCACCACTGTGCTTGGCCAAGTTCACAAATCTCTTGTAACCTGTAGCTTCCTTATCACTTCTCTAGCTTTCCTCTACTGCTAAGCTTTGTTTCCTGGCAGTAACTAAAATCTTCTGCTACTGCCATAGCTATTGCTGCTACCGGAACCACCATAGCCACCTTGGTTTTATGGTTTGGCAAAGTATTGGCCTCCCCCACCATAGGAACTAGAACTTCTGCCTCCAATGTTTTCTCCCTTCATGGATTCAAAATTTGAAGACTGACGGTTGTAATTGCCAAAATCATTGTAGCTTCTGCCACCTCCAAAGTTGCTTCCACTACTAGCACTAATGCTGCCTCTGCCTCCTCCATTGTTATAGCAGTCATAGGTGCCAATCCTGCCATAGCCACTGCCCTGGTTTCCATAATCCTGTTCACCACTTCCGTAGCCTCTGCTTCCTCCTCCGGAGTAACCAGGGCTTCCTCCTCCATATGCACCAACATTACAGAATTCATTACAACTATGCCCACTGCCACCATATCCACCACCACTGCAGCTGCCACTAAAGCAACACAACCACTGAAGTTTCCTCCATGACCAGAATTGTCATTTCCACCAAAACCACCTTCACAGCTACCACAAAAGTTTCCAAAACCACTGTGACCTCTTTGGCTCCATGAAGCCATCTCTTGCTTTGAAAGGGCTTTCCTTACTTCCCCATTATCTCCATTCACAGTATGGTGTTTCTGAATGACAGTCTTATCCACAGAGTCATGGTTGTCAAAGGTTACAAAAGCAAAGCCCTTTTTCTTGCCACCGCCTCAGACAGCCATGATTTCAATCATTTAAATTTTCCCATACTGTTCAAAATATCTCTTAGGTGATGCTCTTCAGTGTCTCCTTTAATAGCACCAACAAATATCTTTCTCACAGTTAAGTGGGCACCTAGTCTTTGGGAATCTTCGCTTGAGACAACTCCCTTTGTTTCCACAACTCTTCCATCTACCTTGTGTGGCCTTGATTCATGGCTTCATCCACCTCCTCTAAATTGGCATAGGTGACAAACCCAAAGCTCCTGGAGCACTAGGTGTTTGGATCTCTCGTTACCACACATTCTGTGAGTGTTTCCCATTGCCCACAATGGCTCCTCAGACTCCCGTTGGTTGTTTCACCAAGCCTTTGATGAAGACCTTCCACAGCTGTTTGGTCTCTTTAGGAGACCGTGACTTAGAGTGGCAGATGGCAGACAGCAGAATCAGACAGATGGCAGTGGGAAGATACTTTAATGATACTTTTTCCACAGGCAGAAAAGAGTAAGCTAACAAACATATATCTCATTTATTATTTGTTTGTTTTTATACATTTAAGAAATACAAGTGCAATACTGTTACATGGATATATTGTGAAGTGGTGAAGTCTGGGCTTTTAGTGTATCCATCACCCAAAAAATGTACATTGTACCTGTTAAGTAATTTCTCATCATCTACCCTCTCACACTCTTCCACCCTTCCCAGGTTCCACTGTCTATCAGTCCATGTATATACATTATTTAGCTTCCATTTATAAGTGAGAATATGCAGTATTTGTCTTTCTGTGTCTGACTTGTTTCACTTAAGACAATGGCCTCCAGTTCTATCCATGTTGCTACAAAAGACATTATTATTTCTTTGTATGGCTGTATAGTATTCCATTGTGTATATATATCACATTTTCTTTATCCATTCATCCATTGATGGACACTTAAGTGATTCCACATCTATGCCATAGTGATTGTAATTTTGTGCTGTGATAAACATGCAAGTGTAGGTATCTTTTTGATATAATGATTTGCTTTCTTTAGGGCAGACACCCAGTAGTGGAATTGCTGGATCAAATGGCACTTCTATTTTTAGTTCTTTGATACATTTCCATACAGTTTTCCGAAGAGGTTGTACTAATTTACATTCCCACCAGCAGTGACTGGCATTCCCTTTTCTCTATATCCTTGTCATCTGTTATTTTTTGTCTTTTTAATAATAGCCATTCTGACTGGTACAAGATGATAGCTCATCATGGTTTTAATTTGCATTTCCCTGATGATCAGTGATGTTGAGCATTTTGTATATGCCTCTTGGCCATTTGTATGTCTTATTTTGAAAAATATCTGTTAATATCCTTTGCCCACTATTTAATGAGATTATTTGGGGTTTTTCTTGTTATTGATGAGTTGCTTGAGTTCCTTGTAAATTCTGAATATCAGTCTCCTGTTGCATGCATAGTTTCCAGATATTTTCTCTTTTTCTGAAGGTTGTCTGATCACTCCGTTGATTATTTTTTCTCTGCAGAAGCTTTTTAGTTTAGTTAAGTTCCATTTGTCTATTTGTTGTTTTTGTTGCTTATGCTTTTGAAGTCTTACTCATAAAATCTTTCCTAAACCAATGTCCTGAAGTGTTTCCCCCCTATTATCTGTTAGTAGTTTTATAGTTGCAGGTCTTATATTTTAAGTGTTTAATCTATTTCGAGTTTATTTTCATCTATAGTGAGAGACAGGGGTCCAGTTTCATTATTTGCATATAGATATCCAATTTTCCCAGCACCATTATTGAAGAAGATGTTCTTTCTCCAATGTCTGTTCTTGGCATCTTTGTTGAAAATCAGTTGGCTGTAAATATGTAAATTAATCTAGATTTCCTATTATGTTCCATTGGTCTATGTGTCACCAATACCATGTTATTTTTGTTACTATAGCCTTATAATGATGCCTTCAGATTTGTTCTTTTTGCTTAGGATTGCTTTGGTTATTTGGGTTCTTTTTTGGTTCCATATGAATTTTAGGATTGTTTTTTCTATTTCTAAAAATAACATTGATATTTTCCTAAGAATTGCATGGAACCTGTAGATTGCTTTGGGCAGCATGGCCATTTTAATGATATTAATTCTTCGAATCCATGAGCATGTGATGTCTGTCCATTTGTTTATGTCCTCTTTAATTTATTTAATCATAGTTCACTAGTTTCCATTATAGAGGTCTTTCACTTCCTTAGTTAGATTTATTCCCACATATGTCATTATTTTATAGCTATTATAAATGGGATTACATTTTTATTTCTTTTTCAGCTGGCTCAGTATTGGTATATATTAATGCTACTAATTTTTGTATATCGATTTTGTATCCTGCAATATTACCAAATTTATTCATCAAATCTAATAGTTTTTTGGTGGAGGCTTTAGGCTTTTCTAGATATAAAATCATGTCATCTGAAAAGAGGAGCAATTTGACTTCCTCTTTTCCAAGTTGGATACCTTTTATTTCTTTCTCTTGCCTGATTGTTCTGTCTAGGACTTCCAGTACTATGTTCAATAGGAGTGGTGAAAGTGATCACCCTTGTCTTGTTACAGATCTAAAGGCCTTCAATTTTCCATTTAGTATGGTGTTACCTGTCATATTTGGCCTTTATTATTTTGAGGTATGTTCCTTCTGTACCCAATTTGAGGAGGGTTTTTTTAATCATGAAGAGATGTTAAATTTTACCAAATGCTTTTTCTGCTTTTATTGAGATGATCATATAGTTTTTGTCCTTTATTCTGTTGATGTGTGTATGTTGAACTGTACATGTATCCATGAGATAAATCCCAGTTGATAATGGTCCACTGCTGGATTTTTGGGGGTTGTATTTGTTGAGGAATTTTGCATTTAAATTCTTCAGGGATACTGGTCTGTAATTTTCTTTTTTATTGCAAACTTGTCTGGTTTTGATATCAGGGCAATGCCAGCTTCATAGAATAAGCTATGGAGAAGTCCCTCCTCTTCAATTTTTGGAATTGTTTGAGGTGTTAGTTCTTCATTGTAATTATGGCAAAATTTGGCAGTGAAGATAATCCAGTCCTGGACTTTCCTTTGTGGGGAGACTTTTGATACTGAATCAATCTCATTACTTGTAATTGGTCTGTTCAGATTCTCTCTTTATGATTCAGTCTTCATAGGTCATATGTGTCCATGAATTCATCTATTTCCTCACAGTTATCTAGTTTGTTAGTGTATGGTTGTTCATAGCAATCTCTGATTATCTTATGCATTTCTGTGATAACGGTCGTAATGTCTCCTTTTTCATTTCTGATTCTATTTGTGTCTGTTTTTTCTTAGTCTAGCTAGTGGTTTGTTGATTTTGTTTATCCTTTCAAAAAACAGACTTTTCAGTGTGTCGATCCTTTGTATGGTTTTGTAGTCTGTTTCACTTAGTTCTGCTCTGATCTTTATTATTTCTTTCCTTCTTTTCTTGCTCTTCTAGTTTCTTAAGGTGAATTGTTAGAACTTGGTGGGGATCTTTCTACTTTTTTGATGTCAGATTTATTGTTATAAAATTCCTTCTTATCACTGCTTTGGTTATATCCCATAGGTTTTGGCATGTTGTGCTTTGATTTTCATTTGTTTCAATTTTTTTTGAATTTCTTCCTAATTTCTTCCTTGACCCAGTGGTCATTTAGGAGCATGTATTTAAATTTCCATATAGTTGTACAGTTTCCAAAGTTCCTCTTCTTACTCATTTCTAGTTTTATTCCATTGTGGTCTGAGAAGATACTTGATATGATTACAGTTTTTAAAAATCTGTTGAGACTGGTTTTGTGTCCTAATACATGGCTTATCCTGGAGAATACTCCATGTGTTGATGAGAAGAATGTGTATTCTGTAGCTGTTGGATGAAGTGTTCTCTGTCAGTTTGGTCCATCTGGTCTAATGTGCAGCTTAAACTCAATGTTTCTTTGTTAATTTTCTGTCTAGATGATCTGTCTAATACTGAGAATGGGATATTGAAGTCCCCAACTATTATTGTGTTGGAGTTTATCTCTCCCTTTAGATCTAATATTTGCCATCTGTCTGGGTGTTCTGGTACTGGGTGCATATATGTTTAGTATAATTATATCCTCTTGCTGAGTTGATCTCCTCATCATTATATAATGACCTTGTCTCTTTTTACTGTTTTTCACTTTAAAGTTTGTTTTGTCTGACGTAAATATAGCTATTCTTGCTTATTTTTGGTTTCTGTTTGCATGGGGTATCTTTTTCCATCCCTCTATTTTCAGTCTATATGTGTCTTTACAGAAGAGATGAGTTTCTTGTTGGCATGTAGTTGAGTCATGTTTTTTAATTCATTCAGCCACTCTATATCCTTTAAATGGACAGTTTAATTCATTTACATTCAAACTTTTTATTGCTATGTGAGGGCTATTCCTGTGATTTTATTAATTGATTTCTGGTTGTTGGGTATATCCTTTGTTCTTTTCGTTCTCTCGTATTATTTATCATTGTGGTTTAGTGGTTTTGTGTAGGAATAACATTTGAATTCTTTTTCTTATTTATATGTTTGCTCTACCAGTGCATTTTATACTTTTGTATGTTTTAATGAGGATAGATAACATCTTTTGCTTCCACATGTGGGACTTCCTTATGCATTTCTTTTTCTTTTTTTTTTTTAAATTTTATTTCTGTTTTTGTTTTTTAAGAGATAAGTGTCTTGCTATGTTGCCCAGGCTGGCCTTGAACTCCTGAGCACAAGTGATCCTCTGGCTCGGCCTTCCTGGTAATTGTGACTATAGGTACGCACCACCACATCTGGTCGAGTATTTCTTGTAGGACCAGTCTTATGGTGAAGACTTCCTTTAGCTTTTGCTTCTATAGGAAAGACTTTATTTCTCCTTCACTTATGAAGGATAACTTTGCTGGGTGTAATATCTTTGGCTGACAGTTTCTTTTTTTCCTTTCAGCATTTTGAATATATAATCTCATTCTCTCCTGAGCTATAAAGTTTCTGCTAAGAAATCTGCCATTAGTCTGTCGAGGCTTCCTTCATAAGTAACTAGATACTTTTCTCCCGCTATTTTTAGAATTCTCTCTTCATCCTTGGCTTTTGACAGTTTGACTATAATGTGCTGTGGAGAGGACCTTTTTGAATTTTATCTGTTTGGAAATCTCTGAGCTTTCTGTTTCTAGGTGTCTAAATTTCTTGCTAGACCTGGGACGTTTTCAGCTAAATTTCATTAAGTAAGTTTACTATCCCTTTTATTTTCTCTTCACCTTGTGGGACATCAAAAATTCAAATAATTTGGTTGCCTTATGGTGTGTTCCATATGTCACATACGTTTTGTTCATTCTTTTTTCCTTATTTTTGTCTGACTAGGTGATTTTAAAAGACTCTTTTTTGGCTGGGCATGGTGGCTCACTAATCCCAGCACTTTGGGAGACCAAGGTGGTTGGATCACCTGAGGTCAGGAGTTCAAGACCAGCCTGACCAATATGATGAAACCCTGTCTCTACTAAAAATACAAAAATTAGCCGGGTGTGGTGGCGTGTGCCTGTAATCCCAGCTACTCAGGAGGCTGAGACAGGAGAATCACTTGAACCGGGGAGTTAGAGGCTGCAGTGAGCTGAGATCGCACCATTGCACTTCAGCCTGGGCAACAAGAGCGAAACTCCATCTCAAAAACAAACAAACAAACAAAAAACCTTTTTCAAGTTCTGAAATTATTTCTTCTGCTTGGTCTAGTCTATTGTTAAAGCTTTCATATGTATTTTATATTTTATTCAATACATTCTTACATTACAGAATTTATATTTGGTTCTTTTTTATGATATCTGTGTCTTTAGTAAATTTCTCATTTATGTTCTGAATTTTCTGATTTCTTTGTATTGTTCCTCTGAGTTCTCTTCTGCCTCACTGAGCTTGTTAAATATTATTTTGAATCATTTTGAATTATTTATCTGAGATTTCATAAATTTCTTTTTCATTGGAATCCGTTGCTGGAGAATTATTGTGTTCCTCTGGAGGTGTCATATTTCCTTGCTTTTTCATGTTTCCTGTGTTCTCATGTTGATATCTGTGCATCTGATGTAATGGTCACTTCTTCCAATTCTTTGAATTTGCTTTCATAGCAGAGGACTTTTTCCTGAAGATGTCCCTATGGCATTGGTTGGTAGGGTACTTTGGCTTTGAATTAGGGTGTGTGCAGTAGTGTAGTTTCTTTTTGATTTCTTCGGCTATAAACAGTGTCAAGAGTGTCTGTAGTTCCCTCAGTGGCTTAGGATGTAATCATTAACAGAGGGCGTGGTGAAGTTTTACTGGAGACAGGGACATCAGGTGGGCCAGCCATTGGGTTCCAATGGTGGTGGCAGCATGCCAAGCATGCCTGTCCTTTGCTCCCAGGGAAGTATACACTGGCATTGTTTTTAGCAGGTACAGGTGAGCCAATTCTTGGGCCTCCAGGCTGCTTACTTGGGAGCCAGTAGTGGCAGTGGTGGGTCAGGCTGGTGGGTGGGTCCTTGGGCGTCTAGGCAGTGGGTGTAGTGTGGCCAATGACAGTAGCAGTAGTGGGACAATTCTCTGGCTCCCAAGTGGTGTTGACGGCTATGATAGGCTGGGTGAGCCAGTCCCCAGGCCTGAAGGTGATACATATGGGTGAATGCCAGCCATGGTACTAGCAGCAGGTTGGGTGGTCTGTTCTCTGGCCCCCAAGAGGAGTCCTCACATGCCAGTGGTGGTAGATGGGGAAGGGAGATCCCCAGGTTCCTGAAGGGCGTGCCTGGGCACTGGTGGATACGAGCTAGGCCGTGTAGACCTGTCCTCAGGCCCCTTCGAGGTGCATGCAGATGCTGGCTGTGGTAGGCAGGGGTGAGATGATCACCAGCCCTCTGGCTGAAATGCTCAAGTAGGGGGAAGCTGTGGCTGTGCTGCAACTCTGCTCCTGTGAAGAGCAGGGTTGCTTTCAGTGGCTGCAGTCTTAAATGTATAGCAGGGGGGCATGCACACTTGGGCCCTTGGTGGCAGATTTAAGGAGGATAGCCTGTCCTCAGGGTGCTTTCAAAGCAGCCATGCTACTAGGAGTGGCAGGGTTGCTCCCAATAGCTTGCACTTCAGCCCTGGTGGCAGCAACTAGCAGCAGCACCTGGCTGCATGCAAGGTATGTCAGTGGGACTCCATGGATATGGAGATGCAAGGGCTACTGAGCCCCAGGGCAGGATGCAGGCTGGTAGGAGCTGGACTCTCAAATTGGCACTTTGCTGTAGCTGCTTAGGACTCAAGGCATCTGTGGGACCCCTCTCTGAAGCAATCCTGTTATGCAGTCTCCAGGCAGATCCCTATGTTAGTCTCAGGGCCCTCATGAGTTGAGGGGCTCTCCCATGGCTAGGATTGGGAGAGTCTGCAGTGAGAATGTAGACCACTGGGAGTCACTCACTTACTCTTCCCCACATTGAGGAGCCTCTGCAGACTCCCAGCTGATCCTGTCATCCCTGAGCTGACTATCTCACTCCCCTCTGCTTTGTCTTAGTTGTCTACTGTCACTTCTTTGTTGAATTCCAGTGTTATTAGGTGATCTGTTAGAAATGTGATTATCGGCTGGGTGCGGTGGCTCACTCCTGTAATCCCAGCACTTTCGGAGGCCGAGGTGGGTGGATCACGAGGTCAGGAGATCGAGACCATCCTGGCTAACACGGTGAAACCCTGTCTCTACTAAAAATACAAAAAATTAGCCGGGCGTGGTGTCGGGCACCTGTAGTCCCAGCTACTCCGGAGGCTGAAGCAGGAGAATGGCGTGAACCCGGGAGGCGGAGCTTGCAGTGAGCCGAGATCACGCCACTGCACTCTAGCCTGGGCGACAGAGCGAGACTCTGTCTCAAAAAAATAAATAAATAAAATAAAAAATAATGTGATTATCTACTCACTATTTTGGTTCCTCTTTGTGGAGGAGGCAAGCAGCAGATGCCTCTAGTCAGCCATCTTGAAGTCCCTTCCTATATTTAACTTGCTACTTTATTATCAAATGTTGACTCAGAGATGGGGTTTCTTTGATTTTTGTTAATAAAATCCTTTCTGATATTAATATGCTAATACCTCTATCAATGACTTATTTGGATACTGTCTTAATTTAAATATAAAATTCAATTTAGAATTATATTCTTGGTAATGGCAGAGAAGCTTATATCTGACAAATCTTCCAGCAGATACAATAATAACCTTTAGACAAACTACAAAAAAAAGCTGCTATTATAAGGTACAAAAGAACAAAGTTGAGCACAAACTTAAGAGAATAAGGATGGATAAGAGCCACATTTATATAGTTTTGTCCCCAGAGGCACATCCCAGTTCAAACGATGCAGAGTTGGAAGACTAAATGTTGGAATTGGTAGACAAGGACTTTGCAGTGGCTATTATAAATATGTTTAAAGACTTAAAAGAAAAGTTATCATGAGGATGGAGTAGATGGGAAATACCACAAAGAAATGGATACTATTAAAAAGAAATATGAAATGGAAATTCTAAATCTGGTAACAAAATATCAGAAATTAAAGAAAATTACTTAACAGAATATTGGAAGCAGAGAAGAAAGTATAAATAAAATTAAAGACACCAATAAAAATGATCAAATCTGAAGAATACAAAGAAAACAAGTTTTAAAACAATAAAGAGTCTCAGGGACCCATATGACAATATCAAGGGGTCTAACACACATGCAACTGGAGTCTCAGAAGAAGAGGTGATAGAGAATGAGGCAGAAAAAAATATATATTTAAACAAATAAAGGTTAAAAACATCAATTTAGAAATCCAAGAGTTTAAGCAAACAACAAACAGATAGATTCAAAGAAAATGCCACCTAAAAAAAATGGTAGAAACTAATGATAAAGAGTAAAATCTTTAAATCAGCTAGCAAACAAGGGGCATATTATATACAGGAGGACAACACCACAAATGGCAGTTTACTTCTCATCAGAAAAAAAAAAATAAAGGCCGGAAGACAATAAAATGGCATCTTTAAAGTGTTGAAGGAAAATAAAACTGTTAAAACAGACATTTTCAGATGAACAAAAGCCAAGATAATTTATCAGTAACAGATTTGTACTACAAGAAATATTAAAGGAAGTTTTTCTAGCTGAAGGGAAGCAGCACCAAAGAGAAATTTTAATTTATAGAAAGGAAATAAGAACACTACACATAGCAAATATTTGGATAAGTATAAAAGGCTACTTTTTCTTCTCTTTACTTAAAAGACAACTGGTTGTTTAAAGCAAAATTGTAACATTGTATTGTAACATTTATAATCTGATCTACATAAATGTAAAATACATGACAATACTAGTACAAAGAATAGGGTGGCATAAATGAAATTACAGTTAAGTCTTCAAACCTCAGTGGCTTCTTGGAAACTGTGACTGTATGTGAAACAACATATTAGGAAACTAATTTTACCATAGGCTAGTTGATATAATCAAGAATTATGTTCCTATAGACTATTTCTGGTAACAAAAACATCACTAAACTTCTAATTAAAGACCCAAAACACCTCTAATATTAAACACTGGATTAAGTGTGAGCTATACATACATTTAAGAACAATTAATAAAAACAAGTCAGATATCAATGCCATTTTTGGTGATGAGTGAGTGACAGTGGTCATACTGGTAGTGGGTTGAATCCAGGAATAAATGTTTGCAAAGTGAAAACTATAAGGAACACCACCTACCAACATACATTTCAAAAACAATCATAAATATGGCAGCTTGCTAAGTGCTTTTGTACCCCATCGTTTAGTGTTGTGCATTTGTATGATTATCGTACACTTAATGAATTTTTGTTTTATGATAACTTGTATTCATTCATTCATTTTCCAACCTGCTTACTCCAGTTTAGAGTTGTGGGAGGCTGGAGCCTATCCCAGCAGTTCAGGGCACAAGACAGGAACCAGGCCTGGACAGGATGCCATTCTGTCACAGGGTACACTCACAGACACACCCAGACTCACTCAGGCTGGGACCATTTAGACACGCCAATTAACCTAACATACGTCTTTGGGATGTGGGGGGAAACCGGTGTACCCGAAGAAATCCCATGCAGACATGAGGAGATCATGCACACTCCACACAGACAGTGGCCTTGGTGGGGGATTAACATTTTTCTCATCAATGTTATAACAAAATGACGTGTAATGAAACAATATTATTTGAGGACCTGCTGTACACTGTTGTAAATTCATATATTTTGAATGAAGTGGTACAATTTTAACTGTAAGTAGACTCTGATGAGTTATGATGCATATTGTAATCCTTAAAGCAACCAGTAACAAAATGCAAAGATATATCTAAAAATGGAGGAATCTAAATGGAATACTCAAATATATTTGATTAACCCAAAAGAAGGCAGAAGAGGAAGAAAGGAGGATAGGACAAATAGAAAATAAATAGCAAAATGCAGACCTAAATCCAACAGTATTAATTATATTAAATATAGATGATTATACACTTCAATTAAAAGGCATAGAATGTTAAGTTGCATTTTTAAAAAAGCAAGACCCAACTAGATGATCTCTAAAAGAGATAGGTTAACATCTAATATATCACTGGAAAGATGTTTCCTAAATTGTACATAACAAAATTGGAAATATTCCTGGGATTTTTGTTTGTTTGTTTGTTTTTTTGAGGCAGTCTCGCTTTGTCGCCCAGGCTGGAGTGCAGTGGCGCGATCTCCGCTCACTGCAAGCTCCGCCTCCCGGGTTCACGCCATTCTCCTGCCTCAGTATCCCAAGTAGCTGGGACTACAGGTGCCTGCCACCACACCCAGCTAATTTTTTTGTATTTTTAATAGAGACTGGATTTCACCGTGTTAGCCAGGATGGTCTCAATCTCCTGACCTCGTGATCTGCCCGCCTCAGTCCTGGTTTTAACTAAAAATATTTAAGTTACAATTTCCTCTAAGAGTCACAACTGACTGAAAAGATAAAATTTGGAATTTTATAGGACAATTTTGTTTCTCCTGCTGCCAATCATTTGTTCACTTCTCTTCCTGCTCCCTCTATAACTATATGCATTAATACATCATCTTTAAACTTCAGACATGGTCTAACACTTCAAGCCATTTTTAAGCATATAACATCATGGTTTGAAATTCGAATGTCTTTAACAAGGAGAGGAATCATTAGTTAAGTGAACAAATCATTAGACTGAGAGTCAAGTGTCCCACAGTGAGACACCTGCTAAGGTAGAGAGACACTGTGCAATGGTTAGAAGGTAAGGGCACAGGCAGTCCCATAAACCTTGCTTTAACCCCTGTCTCCTCCTCTTATTGGCTGTGAGACCTGACAGTTTCACAAGTTAGCTAACTTTTGGTTTTCTCACCCACTCCCTCCTCTGTTTAGGAAGATGATTAAGTGCCAAACTATGTAGGTTCAATTCAAACCATCTCCTAACTAAATAACTTTAGGCAAGTACTCACCTTCTCCATACCTTAGCTTTCTTATCTGTAAGATGAGTAACACCAACCTTATATGATTTACGTGGATTAATTGAGTGAACATTTGTAAAGCACTCAGAATAATGCCTGGTATGTAGAAGGCATTATATAAGTGTTTGCTAAATGAAATAAATACTTCATTGATTTATTTTAACAATTAAGATGACTTAAATAAATCACTTACTATTATGTCTGACAAATACTAAGTAGTCAGCAGGAGTTGCCATTACCGTTACAGGAGGTGATGTGGTGCCCATTGCTAAACATTTCTTTACTAGTAGACTTTCAATCCTACACTGGGGAGAAGTCTGTTTGCTCATTAATAATGAGAGTTCATAACCCTTATGCAGTTTTTCTCCTTATAGGCCACATAATCAGGTAAAACAGTGATGGTAGGGGAAAATTTGTTCACAAAGAGATCCCGCAGGAGTTTAAAAAAAAAAATGAGGGGTGGTAATATAAAGTTGTAATTGTCAGGACTGTTCAAAGCTGATGAAAATGTTAGCGAAGAACCAAGGCTTTACCTTTAGAGTGGGCATAATTAATAAGGAAGAAATCAAGCTTTCAGAGCCTTTGCCAGAGACTGGCAGCGACGGCATCCCCTGGGAGCTTGTTAGAAATGCAGAATATTGGGCCCTCCCAGAATCAGAATTAGCAAGATCCCCAGGTGGTTCTTATGCAAATTAAAATTTGAGAGGCATTGTTGTATAATATTTTTACTTTCCATGTTTTTTTCCTGTATTTTATTTTGAATATGCCATATCAATAATACTAACATTTTGGCCATATTAAGTCTTTTTTAAAGTGATACATGTTTCTTTGAAGGTGTGACTAAAATTTGGCTACATGCAATGATTTTAGTATATCCCAGGGACAATTTTTTCTAATCAAAAGTCACTTCTGGTTTTATAATGCAAATAAGCATGAAAGGAGGCACCATGCATGTTTTATAGCAAATGTCACTGGCATTTCTCAGGTTTATTACATGAGGGATGCATGTTTTTAAAAAAATCATCTCCGAATCACCAGAGTTCAGAATTTTATCACTTTTCACTGTTCACTCTCGCTTCACCTGAAGGTGAAAAATGAAAACAGGTCTCTGATTCAGGCTTCTTCTGCTATAATGAAGCCACAACTCACTGACTTTTAAAATAGAATGTTTCAAGACCAAATATTTTATTTGGATGTATCTGAGGGGCTAAAATATTTCTATTGAAACTCTCTGTGAGAAAACATTCTAGATATGAAACATCTGTTTTTGGTCATTCCAGTTAAAGACTAATATTTGCACAGGGCAGAGAGGCCCATGGTAATACTGTGTTGTTCTAAGTACAGTATTCCCATGATTCAATATTCCTGAAGGATTGGGTCAAAGTATTCACCCAATTAATATGGCTCAAACATTCCCAACATATTTGTGAATATGTACATCTGCAAATATATTAAACACACTTCCCACTTCCTCTTTTTCTTTCTTTTTGGGGATAGAGGGTGGGGAGAGTGTGGGTGGGGGTTGGACACAGCTATGGAAAAACTCTGAAGCTCAAGATTGTGGTAAAGTGCCTGGAAAGAGTCAAGGGAGACAGGAATGTCAGATTTAGTGTTTCTCAGTAGGAGTCATTACAACCAGTGGCTCTTTCAGATGACCCTCTGGGTCAGAGTGAAGATGATCAAGACACCTGCCATTTACTATGGTGTGGCTGTGGGGGCCATTCGTCCCCACCTTTTGCAGAGCAAGAGGTCAGAAAGTTCCATCGTCTAGTCTAACTTTGTTTGTGTAGGGTACTGGAGCTCAAGGCCTTGTGATCGAACCTTTATGTTTTCAACCTTGGCTGCACAGTTGGAATCACTTGGGGAGCTTTAAAAGTTACTGATGCCCAGGTTTCACCCCCAGACATTCTGATTGAATTGTTCTTGAGTACAACCTGGGCATTGAGATTATGATGACCAGTGTGCAGACAGGGGCCTCTGTACCACAACCCTTGGGGCTCCTCTCTCGCTTCCTCAGCATACACCCTCCTCTCTGATTTCTGCTCCTCATATCATTCAATTCCTTTTCTATACCCCCAGAGTTTCCATCGCAGATCCTTTCCAAGGCTGGGTTCTTCTGCCCACAGTGTTTGAGCTGTCAGTCTCTTGGTTCTTGGAAATCATTATGAGCTGAATTGTGCTCCCCAAAATTCACACATATGTTGAAATCCTAACACCCATCCAGTACCTTAAAGATGTGACTATAGAGTCAGGGCCTGTAAAGAGGTAAGAGGTAATTAAGGAAAAATGAGCTCATATGGGTGGGCCCTAATCCAATATAACAGGTGTCCTTACAAGAGGAGGACATTAAGAGACAGATAGGCACAGAGGAAAAACCATGTGTTACTATAGAGAGAAGATAGCCATCTACAAACCAAGGAGAAAAACCTCAGAAGAAAGGAATCTTGTCGACATCTTGATGTCAGACTTCTAGCTGCTATAATTGTGAGGAAGTAAATTTCTGTTGTTTAAATCCCCCAGTCTGTGGTACTAGATATAGCAGCCCAAGCACACTAAGACAGAAATCTTCCCAGCACAGAGGGTGCATTTTGAGTCATGGTCCTTCTCTCTGCAGAGACTGAGTTTGCTGGCATGTAGATTAGCCTTTAATGTCTGAGAGAGTTTTTGCATAGAGAGGAACACTCACAATTATATGAAACTTAATGTCAGTGGAGTGAGCATTTAGGTATTGATATAAAATTTGATTAAACTCCTTTAAACAGCAATTGCAAACTTAGTATGTCTGATTCTTTTGAACATTTCAACACCTTAAAATACAAAATACACAAAATCTATTTTGTAGACAAAACAACAAAACTTATTACAACATTTAACCTTAAACTATCCCAAACATCAAGTACCATGTGGTGAATTTATGTCTTCCTTAAAGTTGTTTAATACCTTTCTAGGATTCGAGATAAACTTATTTTGATTTCTTCCTAATGTTTCAGTAATATTAGTTGGATACCTTCTGGGTAATAATTTTTACTCAACCCCAAATTCCCTGGATTCCCTGGGGTCCTGGATTTTTTTTTTCTTTTTTTTAGATGGAGTCTCACTCTGTCGCCCAGGCTGGAGTTCAGTGGCACGATCTCAGCTCACTGCAACCTCCGCCTCCCAGGTTCAAGCGATTCTCCTGTCTCAGCCTCCTGAGTAGCTGGGATTATAGGCACCCACCACTACACTCAGCTAATTTTTTGTATTTTTAGTAGAGACGGGGTTTCATCATGTTGGCCAGGCTGGTCTCAAACTCCTGACCTCGTGATTCTCCCACCTCAGCCTCCCAAAGTGCTGGGATTACACAAAATTCAGTTTTTTCTTCTAAAGTGACTTAAGCCTAAGACAATAGTGAGCCTCTCTTTCTTATTATTAAACTTTGTTGTTAGGTTGCTTAAACTTTTTAAAGTCAACTCCTTTCTATAGATTTTAGTTTGCCCCCAGAACTCGGTGTTTGTTTTCTGAAATAATGTATTTTAAAGTCTCACTTGGTCAAGATGATATAATATATTACCCTATATTGGGGTAGATTGATCTGTTATATTAGGGTTTTAAACAACATATATGTTCTTATTGGTACTTCATTGCCTTTGCTGGAACCACCAGAGTTTCATTACCTCAGTCTGTGTGCTTAGCAAACCTCTGTAGGACATTTAGGAAATTTATTGTTTTGGAATATATGAATGGACCTCTTTTTTATTTGGTTATGCAACTGACCCCTGGTGCTAATTAACAATCCAATTATTCTGTACTTTTTGTTAACTCATTAGTTAGAAGCTCACAACCCTTCATAAACACCACTTGTTTCAATTTAAACTTATTCTGTTTTTATGCTTATACCACCACATAATGACTAGGGCCTATCTTCTGCTTGAGCTTGAGTGACATGACAAGCAAAATATCTTCTAATTAGTTAACCTTGGAAGATGCCATTTTCAAAGCTTCCTACCCAATCCATGGCTTCCTCACATTCTTACTTCACCTAGGGGAGCAGGGAGAAGGGCAGTTTTGGCCACACACACAAATGGGATCTTTTGTGTTGAGCTGATGAATAGAAATAGGATGGCATGTCTTCTTTTTTGGCTGATTTTGAACCTTTTTGGAGAGGCTAAAAGCAGACACAGTCGAGTGGAACTTTGTGAGATTTACCCAAGCTGAGCTGCTTTGGAGGCATATGCAACAAAGAATGGCCCAGAGTTAAAGGAAGGTTCTCCTTGTTTTTTTGGAGACAGAGTCTTGCTCTATCCCCCAGGCTGGAGTACAGTGGTATGATCTCAGCTCACTGCCACCTCTGCCTCCCAGGTTCAAGCGATTCTCATGCCTCAGCCTCCCAAGTAGCTGGGATTACAGGCATCTGCTACCACACCCAGGTAATTTTTTATTTTTAGTAGAGACGGGGCTTCACCATGTTTGGCCAGTCTAGTCTTGAACTCCTGACCTCAGGTGATCCATCTGCCTTGGCCTCCCAAAGTGCTGGGATTACAGGTGTGAGCCACCTCGCCCAGCCCCCCTTGTTTATTATAATGATGATGATGATGACAGCTTTTTATTGTCTGTTGTACCAGAGCCTGTGGTCCTACTTTGTATATTTCATATATATTTTATATAGTCCTCCAAATAATCTTCATTTAGTCCTCAAAATAGTCTTTTGAGCTAGGTATTACTTATTGGGCTATTATAAATAATGCTGTTTTTCAACCTCTTTTAAAGGTTTTTTGGTGCAAAAAATGTGAACATGTTTTTGTTGCATGTATACCTATGCTTGGAATGGATAGGTCCTAGGGTATGGGTACGATCAGCTTTGGGAGATTTGATATATATCACATCATAGGAGCTAAAGACTAGCCTGGGCAACATGGTGAAACCCTGTCTCTACTAAATATACAAAAAAAAATTAGCCAGGCATGGTGGCGGGTGCCTGTAGTCCCAGCTACTTAGGAGGCTGAGGCACGAGAATTACTTGAACCTAGGAGGCAGAAGTTGCAGTGAGCTGAGATCACGCCACTGGATTCCAGTCTGGGCAACAGAACAAGACTGTGTCTCAAAACAAACAAACGAATGAACAAACCCCAAAGATACATATTTATCACATATCAGCAGGCACATTGTATCAACATGACTTATTATTGTTGATGCTAACTTTGACCCACTTTCAAGGTCATGCTTGCCACTCTTCTCTTGCTATTTTTCCCTTTTCATATTCTATTCATTAGAAGCAAGTCACTAAGTCCAGCCTACACTCAAGGGAAAAGGAGTTAAACTCTACCTCTGGAGGAGGGTATATGAAGGACTTCATAGGCTTATGTTAAATGACCACAGTAATTAATAAATATTTAGAAGGAGATACTTTGAGGTTATGCAAATATCTCACTCATCCTAAACGTTTCACTCACTAATTTTAGCATTCATCAGTGGATCTTGCTCATAGTAGCTATTACTGTGATGTTCTAATGGTGATTTTCTATTTCTCTCATTCCTTCTATATTTAGTACTTGCAATTCTTCTGTAGGGAAGATTTGTCCTTCTTACCCATTTATGTATGTATGTATGTATGTATGTATGTCAGTATGGAGTCATGAATATCATGAAGATTCTATTTTGTGGCCTTAATCCAATACTACCATTAATTTGTTGCTCAAATTGTTCCAACTTTGGACATTGGTAGCACTTTCAGTTGGTTCTTGTGTGTCTTCAATATATATCATCCTTTTTTTTTTTTCTGTCTTTTTTTTTTTTTTTTTGAGACGGAAACTCGCTTTGTTGCCCAGGCTGGAGTGCAGTGGCACTATCTTGGCTCACTGCAACCTCCACCTCCCAGGTTCAAGCGATTCTCCTGCCTCAGCCTCCCAAGTAGCTGGGACTACAGGTGTGTGCCACCACGCCTGGCTAATTTTTTGTATTTTTGGTAGAGATGGAGGTTTCACTGTGTTAGCCAGGATGGTCTTGATCTCCTGATGTCATGATCCCCCCGCCTTGGCCTCCCAAAGTGCTGGGATTACAGCTGTGAGCCACTGTGCCTGGCCTTTTTTTTGTTTGTTTTATAGAGCACTTTCTTCTTAATCAGCTTTGTGGAGGTATAATTTATATACCATAAAATTTATTGACGTGTATGCACATGTTCAACTTTCATACTCATCACATCAAGTGGTACATGATATCAATATGAATTTTAGTATATTTACAGAGTTGTAAAACTAATAGGACAAGCTAATTTTAGAATACTTCCACCATCCTGAAAGGAAGCCTCATCTTCATTTGCAGTCATTTTCCCATTCTTAATCTCAGCCATAGGCAGTCACTAATCTAATTTCCATCTCTATAGAGTTTT
Organism: Symphalangus syndactylus; assembly: GCF_028878055.3. Classification (NCBI taxonomy): domain Eukaryota; kingdom Metazoa; phylum Chordata; class Mammalia; order Primates; family Hylobatidae; genus Symphalangus; species Symphalangus syndactylus. The sequence continues at coordinate 51,787,126 of NC_072439.2, read as the reverse complement.
TTTCTGGACACTTCCTTTCTGGCACTATAAGATGCTCCAGGCTCACATTGTATTTACTCTGCTCTAGATCTAGAAACAACTATTTCTTTAAGGAGCACTGGTTCTGTTTGTTGGAAAAAGGTATTTAGATTTGGGAGGCCGAAGCGGGTGGATCACTTGAAGTCACGAGTTTGAGACCCTGGCCAACATGGTGAAACCCTGTCTCTACTAAAAATACAAAAGTTAGCAGGGCGTGGTGGCGCGTGCCTGTAATCCAAGCTACTCGGGAGGCTGAGGCAGAATTGCTTGAATCTGGGAGGCGGAGGTTGCAGTGAGCCAAGATCGCGCCACTGCACTACAGCCTGGGCAACAGAGCGAGACTCCGTCTCAAACAAACAAACAAACAAACAAAAGGTATTTAGAAATAAAGATCTAAGTAGTATGTGTACTTGTTACTACTTGAGTGTCATTGCTTCAGTTTCTGTTAGTGAACAGAGGTAGGAGCTATATGTATGTATACTAACCCAGGTATCTACAATACCTGTATTTATGCTCATGTATCTGTATACATATTAATATAAATTCATGCTGATAAATATGACTCTAATCCAGCACCACAGGGGTCATTCTAACCTTTCACTCTTATTTGTAACTTCTTTCTCATGTCAGTGAGAAACCTGGATCTCATTATTTACAATATATTTTCTTATTCAATTTTTATTTTTTGTTAGTTTTTATTTCATGATCATAAATGTAACTCTGTAATCCAGCTAGACATGGAAGGGAATAAGGAAAATATGGAACCTAAAGAATAGCAGAGATAGCACAACGATTATAGGATACTGTGAGCAAATGGGTTGGAGGGGTGCTCTCCTGAGCTACAGAAGCAATTCTCTTGTAGTTAACATAAAACACGATTCAAATTTGTTAGCGTTTTCCACAGTCAGCAATGATCTTCTTGCTGGTCTTGCCATTCCTGGACCCAAAGCATTCCATGGCTTCCACCTTATTCATGCCCTCTTTCACCTTGCTGAAGACCACATGCTTGCCTTCCAACCACTCAGTCTTTGCAGTGCAAATGAAAAAATGGGAACCATTTGTGTTGAGTATAGCATTTGCCATGGACAAGATGCCAGAACCGGTAAACTTCAGGATGACACCCTTATCATCAAATTTCTCCCCATAGATGGACTTTCTACCAGTGCCATTATGGCATGTGAAATCACCACCCAGGCACATAAATCCTGGAATAATACTGTGAAAGCAAGAACTCTTAATAACCAAATCTTTCTCTCCAGTGCTCAGAGCATGAAAGTTTTCTGCTGTCTTTGTATTAATAGCTTTGTCTGCAAATGGATCTAAGGAAATGTGACCCAAGGGCTCGCCACTGACAGTGATGTCAAAGAGCATGGTGGGGTCGACTATGGCTGGTGTCAGGGGCTCTGGGCAGTGACAGTGTTTGCAAAGCACTTATTCAAGTTTTATATACATGTGTATTAGGTTGATTGGTGATCCTCAAAAATATATGCCTATGTCTTAACCACTGGAAGCTGTGAATGTAACCTTATTTAGAAAAGGGGTCTTCACAGACATAATCAAGCATCTCAAGATTCATTTACATTAGATTATCCCGGTGGGTCCTAAATCCAATGACAAGTATCCTTATAAGAGACACGCAGAGAAGAGAAACATAGAGGCAAGAGGAGAAGACCAGGTAAAGACAGAGGCAGAGACTGTAGTGAAGCAGCCACAAGTCAAGGAACACCTGAAGTCACCAGGAGCTGGAAGACACAAAGGATTCTCCCCTAGAGACTTCAGAGATAACGGCGGCTCTGACAACACCTTGATTTTAGACTTCCGGTTTTCAGAACTATGAAAGATTAAATTTCTCTTGCTTTATGCCACCAAGTCTGTGGTAATTTGTTACAGCAGCCTTAGAAAACACAACATGTAAAAGAGTTTCAGAATTGCTAACCATGCTCCTATGAGAAACAAATCTACCAACCAGAGTGTAGTTTGTATACAGTTTTGTCTGCCTTGTAGTATCAAGTCAAAATATTGCATTTCAAAGCTTCTTAGGTCAGCTCTATCAGTAAGTGCTCTTTTGTGGTGGGGGGTGGTCTGGCTTCTTTCATTAAGCATGATTCACTGTTGTTGGATGTATCAGATGTGTTTTTTTAATTGTTGAATAATATTCCATTTTAGGAATACATCACAGTTTTCTAATCCATACCTCTGCTGATGGACATTTGGTTTTTTACCAGTTTGGGGTTATTACAAATAAAGCTGCTAAAACCATTTTTTGTCCAAGTGTTTGTGTAAACATGTGATTTAAAGTTCCACGATAAATACTTAAGAGTACAATAGCTCAGTCATATGGTGGGTTTGTGTTTAAAATTTTAAGAAACTGCCAAGTTGTTTTCCAAAAGGCTGTACCATATTTTACATTCCCATTATCAGTGTATGAGAGTTTGTCATATAAAGAAAGAAATTAAAAACTTTTTGATAAGGTCCAATTTATCATTTTTTTCTTTTGTGATTCACGCTTTTCTGTGTCCTAATTAAGAATTCTTTGCCTAATTCAAGGTCACAAAGACTTCTTCATTTTCTTCTAGAAATATTATTATTTTAGCTCTTACATTTAGGTTAGGATCCCGTTTAATTTTTTGCAGAGAGTGAGATGTAAGGTTAGAGGTTCATTTTTTTTGCACAAATGTCCAGTTGTTCCAGCACTATTTTTTGAAAAAATTATCTTCTCTCATTACCTTGACATCTATTTGAAAAAGTGATTGACCATACATAGATCTATTTCTGGAGTCTCTATTCGGGCCAACTGACCTATATGTTTATCCTTGTGCCAATATTACATATACTGTAGACTTGATAGGCAATAGTAAATGTCCTCCAATTCTGTTGTTCTTCAAGAAACACTTTCTTGGTTATTCTAGGTCCTTTGCATTTATGTATGAATTTTATTAACAGTTTGCCAATTTTTTTTTTCTCTCTCTCTCTCTCTCTCTCACTGTCTCTCATACAGACACACACACATGCACACACACATAACTGTTGGGATTTCAAAATTTCTCATTTTAATTATGACACAAATACAGAAAATTGCACCAGTTATAGGTATATAGCTTGATGAATTTCCAGAGTTAACACATCCATATAAATAGCCCCCAGATCAAGAAACAGTACTATAACACTACTCTAGGGCACCCTTCAAATAATCCACCCAAAGGATACACACTGTATGTTTGTGAGTTTCATTCATATGTTGAAAATAGTTACCATTATGTTTATTCTCACTGCTGTATAATATTCCATTGCATGAATATAACATTTATTATCCATCCTATTTTTGATAGGCATTTGCGTGTTTCCAGTTTGGAGTTACTATGAATTGTGCTGTAAACATTCTTGCAGTCTTTTAGGGAAGACATGGCAGCATTTTTACTTGGATTTATATCTAGGAGTGGAACTGTGAAGTCTTAGGTTTGTGTATGTTCAGTTACAGTAGACACTGCAAACATCATCCAAAATTGTTGTACTATTTTACGCTTCTAACAGCAGTCAGTGTATGTGTTGTTCTGATTGGTAACACATGGTATTTTCTCTCTTTTTCATTTTTGCCATTCTAATAGGTAAATAGTGATATTGCATTGTGGTTAAACTTCAATTGTGGCAAAATACACATAACAAAACTTACTATCTTAACCATTTTAAAGTGGTACTGATCTGTAGATCAGTAGAATGAATTCTATTCACATTACTGTGCTACCATTACCATCGTCCACATATAGAACTCTTTTCATCTTCTTAAACGGAAACTCTGTACCCATTAAACAATAATTCACTTCCTCCTCCCTCCAGGCCTGGTACCTCCATTCTATTTACTATCTCTATGATTTTAACTAATCTAAGTATCTCACATAAGTGGAATCATACAATATTTGTCGTTTAGCGACTGACTTATTTCACTAAGCATAATGTCCTCAAAATTTATCCGTGTCTTAGCATGTGTTAGAATTTTCTTCCTTTTTAAGGAAGAAAATTTCCACTTTCCACTCCTAGATATAAGCCTTCCTTTTTAAGGAAGAAAATTTCCACTTTCCACTCCTTGATATAAGCCTTCCTTTTTACGGCTAAATAACATTCCATTGTATGTATATACCACCACTTGTTTATCCATCTGTCATGGACACTTGGGTTACTTCTACGTTTTGCCTATTGGAAATAATGCTGCTGTGAACATGGGTGTGCCATATCTGTTTGAGTTCTTGCTTTCACTTCTTTTGTTTATATATCCAGAAATGATACTTCTCGATCATATGGCAATCGTATTTTTAATTTTTTGAGGAACCACCTTACTATTTTCCATATTGGTTGTACCATTTTACATTCCCACCAAGAGTGCACAAGGATTCCCATTTCTCCACATCTTCTCCTGTGGTTATTGGCTTGTAATCTCTTTTGTAGATTTTCCATTCAAGCCTTTGCCCACTTTTCTTACAAGTTGTCACCCTTTTTCTATTGTCCTGTAGTTTATTTACATATTTTGAATGAGTACTGTATTAGTCTGTTCTCACACTGCTATAAAGAACTACCTGACACTCAGTAGTTCATAAAGAAAAGAGGTTTAATTGACTCACAGTTCCACAGTCTGTACAGGAGGCATGGCTGGGGAGGCCTCAGGAAATTTACAATCATGGCAGAAGGTGAAGGAGAAGCAGGCACAATCTTCACATGGTGGAGCAGGATAGAGTGAGTGAAGAGTGAAGTGGTACACACTTTCAAACAACCAGATCTCATGAGAACTCTATCACAAGAAAAGCAAGGCAGGGAGTCCACCCCATGATTCAGTCACTTTCCACAAGGCCCCGCTCCTGACGTGTGAGGATTACAATTCAACACGAGATTTGGGTGGGGACACAGAGCCAAACCATATGAAGTACTTTGTCAGATGTATGTGTTGCAAATATCTTCTCTCATTCTGTGGGCTGCTTTTACTAGTGGAAGGGGGAATCAGTGGCTTATTCTGTCTCTATGATTTTGAAAATCAAACTTCAGTTCTACCCATTCCTTAAGGTCTAACAGTACTTGGGTCTTTTCTATGAAACATTGTTTTATTAGTTTCTTATAACTCCAGCCTCCATTAATTTTCACCGTCTCTGCCCTTCTAGAGTGTTTACCATCTGATTTTGTGATCTAATGGTAATATAATTAGTTCATATCCTTGTTTGCCTCTCACATACTCTACAGCCAGACCACATTGCTTACGTGCTTTGCATGCATTACTTTCCTGCCTGACTTTAAATCAGAGGGCAAGGACCTTTTAACAAATGTTATCCTTAATACATACCAAAAAGTACAGCTGTAGCAAGAGCTACAATACTTGTTATCTGTAACAAGAGCTATAATACTTGTTATATGTAACAAGAGCTACAGTACTTGTTATATGTAATACTTGTTATATGTAACAAGAGCAAGAGCTCAATACTTGTTATATGACTTGAAAAATGTAAGTATTACCAGGAATATCTACTATCCACTAAAAGAACTGATAGCAAATAAATTGTTCCAATTAAATATTTTGTTCAAGAGGTCTTTAAAACAGAGCCACATAAGTCATCAAGAGAGTCTAACCTCTACAACATAAAAGAATTGCATTGAAAGTGTTTCACTTTAACCTCCCTGGATTCTATTTGGAATTTCAGTTATTAACAGTCCTGCATACCACCTTCATCATCTACTTCATCTAGTTACTCACTTCTAAAAATACTTAACTTTTGACCTCAAGTTGGTAAAATTAGCCTACTCTCATATTTGTTTATGCTTTTGTTCTGCTGCTGGTCTCTTTGGTCAATGTCCATCTATTTGTATTATGGGTTTGGATCAGCCTGAAATGGTAAAGTGGGATAAGGCGTCAACATGATCTTTGACAGTCTTATTATGTGCATAATTAGCTACCTAATATAAATTTCTCAATAAGAATGGGGGTGCTGTAGCTAAATCAAATGATTTAGTCTTCTATATATTTGACATTCACTTTTAAAATGCTTGTAATGGAACACAGCCATTGCTCAATTTACACTTTCCTTTTAGTTCTCTATCAGTACGTTTGTGAACCCAGGAAGAATTTTTCCCAGAAGTGATATCTGAGTTTCACTGGGTAAAAACAAAAGATTTTAAAAGCCTCATTTAGTACTTTTTGGGGGGAAACAGCTACTTAATTTTATTATTTGTCCTCTGGGACTGAGATGAAGAAAAATTAGACATGTAATCTCTTTGGGGGGTGTTCTGATGGATTGCCTGCATTCCTCTCACATATCAGATAACAAGATGGCCAGTGTTGTTATAGGCTTTGTGCCTTTACCCTTGGAATTGTACAAAAAACATCTCTCAAGTTCACGTATAACTTGGAATTAAATGCTCCACATGTGCTTCCAGAGTTCTCTTTTCTGCATCAAATCAGAAAAAAATCAGTCATAACTCATAAGGAATTTTCTATCAGCTAATGTGATATTTAGGGAGGTACACGAAATCCTTGAAGCCTCTAGGGCACTATTTAATGTATTATTGCCAAAAAAAACCCAGTAGAGCAATTTTCTATGATATGGCTAATTCAGTCATTATTACAATAGGGATGCAATAGATGTAAAGCGTTTCCTCAAGAGCTTAACTCATTATGGAAAAGCAAAACTGGATAAACTAGAATGCTTAGAGACCTGAGGTGGGATAGCAAAATGGATATTCTAGTTAGAGCAGGGTCTGTTTGCACTTAACAGAGGCTGATTACAGTACTTTAACCAAGTAAGGAGTTTATTTACCCAATGTAACAAGAGTCTGGGGGTAGGAAATGTATGGATAGTGAAGGCCCTTAAGAGAACAGGCCCCTTTCCCCTCCTGCTCCACAATGCTCAGCACTTACGAATGACTGCCCCACTTTGACACTGAATCACAATCTGGACAAAAGACAGGTTAAAAGTAGAAAGCTTATGCCAGCTGAGCAGTCCTTTATAGAAAGATACAGGTATCAAGGAGAAAACAGCTTTCCATGAAGTAGCTTTTGATCTAGTTTATTGGCCAATGGACTAGATGATCACCCTAGCTGGAAGGGCATTTATGGAGGTATTTTAAATTATTTACTATTATCTCAAGCAAATTCAAGATTCTGTTAGCAAGGAAGAAGAGTACATACTGGATAGGCAAGCCAGCAATGTCTATCACATTTGATTAACTGAATTAAGTGCCACACTTCATATTTTAAATCTTGTCATCAGACATTTAAAAGAATGTATTTCATCCATTTCCACACAATTCAAAGTCCACCACCACACAGATCATAAAGAAGTTTTCTTTTGGTTATTGTTTCTCAACTTACCTGATATTTCAATAAGAAATGATAACTTATGATACAGCCACTTGATGGACTACTGCATAGTCATTAACAATGAAAAATATGTAGCAAAAGATTTGCACAAGCACTTCACAAAAAAGTATCTAAATGACTAACAACATGAAAAAGATGCTTACCTTTGTCATTGGAAATATGCAAATTAAAGCCATAATTAAATACCATCATACACCTAGCAAAATGTTTAAAATTAAAAAGACACACAATTATCAACTGTTGGTGCATATGTGGAGCAACTGAAATCCTCATAGAGAAATTATTAGAAAAATCTTCAAAATACCCTTTTCCCGCCAAATAAAGGGAAACAAATCTTGAGCAAAAAGCAGAGCTGAAGTCTGTGTGCAACCAGGAAAAATGGGGCTAGTCTGAGTGCAGATGCCAGTGGCAGCTATGTGAGGAGCTGAATCAGATACTCCTGCATTTAGGGGGCACTACAGAAAGGGTTAAAGTGCCCCCAGGTTGCTAGCACTCCGGACATATAGTAGAAGCAGATACAAACTGTTTTTTGAAGAAATGTCTCCACATTTTAGGCCATTAAATTTCCCACATATTCCGATCAATGAAATATCATTCGCAGTCTTTAAGATCACCAAGCATACAAGGAGGCAAGCCACTATGGGTGAGGTAGATTAGAAACAACATACAACTTGTTTATATATTGGAATGGTTTCATTGGGCAAAAACAAAAGATTTTAAAAGCCTCATTTAATACTGAGTACTGAGATATAGATACAGAGTACAGAATAAGTAGGTAAGAAACATTTAAAGAAATGAAGTATGGAACCACAAAGATCGGGAAGAAATACAAGAGTATCAGGAATAACTGGGAAGATACGCATAACAATAAAATGGAACTTCTAAAATGAAAAATAGACTTTTAGAAATTAAAAAAGTCTCAATGTATGGGTTTAACAACAGATGAAACATAGTTGAACACTGATCTGGAATACACATCTGAGGAAATTACTCAGAATAGAGCACAGAGAGTAGTAAGAAGATGAAAAAGATGAAAAAAGCTAAGAGATATGGAGAACAGAAGAGGAAACAGAAAATATGTATTCTGAACTCTAAGACAGTAAAGAGAACTGAGAAAAAGGAATTAATTGAAGAGATAGTGATTGAGAATTTTACAGAAGTGATGATAAATACAAATCTATTTTCCTAAGTAGAATAAAAGAAACCCAAATGTAGACACATCATAGTGAAACTGTAGAAGAGCAAACACAAAAAGGTTCCAAAGTAGCCAGAGGAAAAGAGACAAATCATCCATATGATACAACAGCAGTGACAAAAACCAAAATGAAATGGAATAACATCTTCAAAGTGTCCATTTTGCATTGTAGATCCAACCCATTGTCAGAGGATGAAAGTGATATAAATACATTTTCAGATAAACATAGTTTCTCACCAAGAGACCTCTATTAAAGGAACTTCTAAAAGATGTACTTTAGAAAGAAAGAAAAATGATCATAGAATGATCTGAGATACGAAAAGGAATAGTAAGTAAATAAAATACAAACATGTAAGTACATATATATATACACACATACATAAACATCTGTAAGATAAGTAAGTGTCCAGATTTAAAACATTCTAAGGTTTTTGGATTGTCTAGAGGTAGTGTTTAAGATATTTAACTTAAAACTTTATTGTATTAAATATGCAAGGCAAAAATTTAAGGGTAACACTAAGAAAAATTTAAGGGTAACACTAAGATAAATTTGAAAAAAATGTGGAAGAATAAAACACACATGCCCCACATTTTTTTAAAGGCAAGGAAGAAAAAAGCATAGAAAACAAATGAGACTAATAAAATTAGTTCAAGTCCAAATATATGTCAATAATTACAATGAATGTAAATGGAATAAACTTGCCAATCAAAGGTTATACTGCCATATTGGATAAAAAAACAAAATCCAGCTGTGTGAAGTTTATGAGACACAAAATAAAAAGGACAGAGAAAGGTTGAAAGAGAGGTGGGGGAGGGAAAAGATATATGAGGTAAACACCAATAAAAAGAGAGCTGGGATATTACTTTAATATTTGACAAAAATTTTAAGACAAAAAGCAGTATTGGTGATAAAGAGGGCAACTACTAAATAATAAAGAATTCATCAGAAAGGAAACATACAACAATTTAAATTTCCATTTTCCTAATAGCCTGAAAATATAAAAGCAAAAATTCATAGAATTTCAGGGTAAAATGGCCAAATGCAGAATTATAAGTCCTCCTTGTTCTTTACTGTAAAAATCATAAATAAAACAGTGAATACATTCAAAAGATATTTGTATTAGCTTGTAGGATTAAGGATTTTTCTCCATTTTCTAAACTTTATTGCTGTGATATTGCTTTTATAATTCATATACTTTTTTCAGAAATGAAGTATGCAGGTGAAATTTTTAAATAACCAATGGTTAATTATGGTTTTACTAAATTTGGGGGTAATTACAGTGTATAGTTTTAGATTCTGCCCCCAATGATTATCAGGTTGTGTATATTTTAAAGATAATTTCTTGTTTGTGTTTTGCTAGAATTTCAAATGATTTTTACATGGACTCAAGTGGTTCAGACACCACTTACACATTTAAGAATGTGGATTACTACACAGTTTCTGCTTTACTCGGTAAGAATAAAATAATTCTGGAAAGAATGCATAACAATGCACTCCAAACTTAAGTATGCTACTGATTGTTAACGGCTACATTATTCTGGATATTTGTATCAACAACACAGTCACAACTTTTCTAAACTTCTGCCCAGATATTACAATTATTATCCTAGGGATTACTTACTCTCAGAAAAGTAGAGAAAGATACAAATTGGCAATTCTTTTTCTCACATTGATACTCCTTTGGACTTAAGTGAACCAATATTGTGATTACTAAAGCTCAGTATTCCACCTCCATTTATACTTTCTGAAACATACAAGCAACACTTAGATAAAATAGGAAGAGATCACTGTACACAAATGGAAAATAAAGCAGCATGCAAGGAAGCTGGCTCTAAAGAAAACAAGCACAGGTGGCCGGGCATGGTGGCTCATGCCTGTAATCCCAGCACTTTGGGAGGCCAAGGCAGGTGAATCACAAGGTCAGGAGTTCGAGACCAGCCTGGACAATATGGTGAAACCCTGTCTCTACAAAAAATACAAAAAATTAGCTGGGCATAGTGGCGGGCGTCTGTAATCCCAGCTACTTTTGGGAGGCTGAGGCAGGAGAATCGCTTGAACCCAGGAGGCGGAGGTGCAGTAAGCCGAGATCATGCCACTGCACTCCAGCCCTGGCGACGGAGTCTCATCTCAATAAACAAAAAAGCACAGATTACTTTATTACAGTACTGAAAACCGAGACAGCACATGGACTCTCTTTGAATATATAACCTAAAAATTGAAACTGTAAAATTTAATCTATTATACATTAATCATTATATATTAATCTATTTTTTATAGTTGTTTAAATTTTACTGTTTGCAATTCTAGAAAAATAACATCATGTTGGAAAAGTAAGCAGTAATTTAAAATGAATTATATTTTGAAAAATATAGAAAAATGACAAGAATTCTAAATTTTTGTGAATATGTTACCCAAGAAATGTGTTTTAGAATCTTTTGAGATATGAATTCGAAAATATTGTTGGTCAAATTCTTTCACTGTTTAAAGCCAACAATAAAAGAATAGGAAAAGAATGTAGTTATTTCCAACTCTGTGCTATAACAATAAGATAATAACGTCTAGAAATTATATCTTAAAACCTTCAGAGTAAATTAATAAAAATTCAACATCAAGTTATCACTTTATTTTTTCTATCATTACCTTTTTGTTTACTGTTTCAATTTACTGAGTTATACATACAATGAAGAGCACAATAATAATGTACATACAGCTTGATGAATTCTCACATAGTGAGCCTGTTACAAGTAATCTATTATTAACTTTTAAGATGATACAGTGCTATGATCGAAGGACTAAAATGATCAACATCACCATAAAAGGCAGAGTCATAAACAAGAACAATTAAGTGTAATTAAATCAGGTGGGAGGCACACTTACAAAAATGAAACAATTTTTGGCTCACATTTCACACAGGTATTCTGTATCTTTAGAACATGAGAAAATACATATTCTCAGTCTGATAGGTCTCTGACTTGGGGGTTCTTTTACTGTACTTTTTTTTTTTCTCTCTAGTAGCTGAACATTTTAAAGCAATCAGCAGAAAAAATATAAAACTTCAGAACCCATTAGACTTTTAAAAGCAACGTTCTTGTCCTTTCCAGAGATACATTCCTTAATTCTCCTACAAATCATGACCTTACACGATAACTTTAAGGGTGAACATCAACTTATCTACATTTTGGTGCTTTCTTTCCCTTAAGTGGCAGATGGTTTCTATTAACCTAAAATTGAAGTCATTGTTGGGGGACCCCTAATTCCATGTCTAGTCCTAGTGCCCAGAGGCTACCAAAGACGATACGAATTTCTCAGGCACTCTACCCACCGTTTACCTTGTTAATACAAATCTTTCCCAGACCTGGGTCCCGAAATTATTTTACCCTGCAGAGCAGTAGTGTTATGGTGTTCATTCAGTGAACTCTTCCCTAGTTTTTAATCTTTGTGTTTTCTGCATATACTTGAAGCCACCAGTAACTTTCCCAGTTACAAAGAAAGTGTAACACAGGTCGCTATTTGTTTTGTTCGGAATTTACGAGCAATTTAACCACACGTGATTAGCAACATTAAGGGGGCTCCTTCAGGCAAAGAATACACAGAATGAGAGGCCCTTGGTACCCAAATAAAGCAACAATGAAAGATCGGCGAAGCTCAGCAAGGTGCCTGAGCGCCACGGACGCCTGCTCTGATTTCAGGTTGCCGGCGCGCGCCCGCGGGTCTGCCTTTATGTACGAGGCGCAAGAGGGGTCCAGGAAAGAGGGTGCCCTTAAGAGACTCGGAGATTAGCGTGGGCAACCCTGCCACCAGCCGCCCCTGCCACCAGCCGTCCCCACCACAAAGAGGAGGAAACGCTCCACATCCCGTCACCAGGGCAACTCTGCAACCCGACACCGAGGCTCAAGATTCCGCATCCCGGGCAGCGGACACAGGAGGAAAGCACATCGCGGCGCGGCCCGGCCGCGGGGCTCCAAGGCGTCCTTGCCGCCGCTGTTCCTGGGGTGCCGAGAGCGACGCGGGGGCAACCCTCTCCGCCGGCCTGGGGTCTGAAGCTTGGCCCTCCACCGCAACGCCACCGCGCCCAGCCGGCGCCTCCCGCACGTGGCGGCCGTGATTGTCCCGGGGCGGTATCCCTCCGCGCCCCCGCCTCAAGTCTCCCCCCGCCCTTCCCGGGACCCTCCGTGCCCGGGCGCCGCGGAAGGATCGCACGCACGCGCGCGCGCACGCCCCGTCGTGTCCGCGGAAAACGGAGGGCGCTGCGGTAAGGAGCAGCCGCCGCCGCCGCCTGCACAGCCGCTTCGCAGCCTCCTACCGCTGGTTTGTCAGCCCCGCGGCTGCGGGCGGCCGGGCGGCCGAGCGCGCTCTGAGGTTCGTCCCTCATCGCTGAACCCGCGTCCTCCCTCCGCAGCTCCTCGGGGAGGGGGGCGGTCGGTGCCTGCGCAGAGCCGCCTCCTCTCCGCCCCCGCCCCGCCTCCCCCCGCGCCGCCGCCGCCGCCGCCCGCTACCGCCGCCGCCGCCGCTGCGCCTGCTGCTCCTCGCCGTCCGCGCTGCAGTGCGAAGGGCTCGAAGATGGCCGGTTGGCAGAGCTACGTGGATAACCTGATGTGCGATGGCTGCTGCCAGGAGGCCGCCATTGTCGGCTACTGCGACGCCAAATACGTCTGGGCAGCCACGGCCGGGGGCGTCTTTCAGAGCATTACGGTGAGGACCAGTGGCGGCCGGTACCCTGGTCCCTGCGCCGGAGCGGGGTTGGCCGGCTGCGGGGGCGCCGCAGCGCGGGGCTGGAACACTGAGGGCCGAGCCCGCAGGTGTGCTAGGCAGCGGGCGCCGAGGATGCGGCTGCCGGGCGGGCGGGGAGGCCGAGGCCCGGGGACGCCCCCTCACCCGGGGGTGCTCTGACAGGCGGGGGGCGGCGGCCGGACTCCTCGCTGGCCCTGGCTGGGCGCCCCCGGCGTTCCCAGCGTCGGTCCAGGTGCCCAGGTTGGGGGAGGGGGCACGCACCGGCCAGGGCAAGGGGAGGGGTTCCTTTTTTCCTCCTAGTGCGGTTCCCCTAGGTTCTCTTGAAGCCCTGAGGTTTGCTATGCACGTCTTGGGGTGGAAGCGGGGGTCGGGGATCCGGGCTGGGGAGCGCGGGCCCCGGGTGGAGGTCCCCAGGCTCTCTGGTCTCTTCTTGCTCCGCGGACAGCGCGCCTCCGGCTGTGGGAGGCGGCGGCCCCGGCCCGGCCCCCGGGATTCTCGAAGCGACTTTGCGTAGGTTTGCCGATGTCCAGGCCTCTGGGGCTTGCGAGAGATGTACGCCGACCGCGTAGGTGGATTCGTGAATCTCGACTTCAGCTCTGGCTCTATAGGTTGTTTTTTTTTTTTTTTTTTTTTTTTTTTTTTAATTCTCCAAGATGGCGAACTGCCATTGATTTCTCTCCTCTTATGGAGATTCATCGATATACAGTTATCCCCAGTTACGCAACACAGCTCAAAAAAAGGGGTGCTTTTCGGGGGCTTTGAATTATCTGCGAAGACCAGGAGCACACTTCACTTCTCCAAGTCCCTCCCTCTTTAGTGGTGGCAGTAAAGGAACTAATGCAGTTTTATGCTTCACATTGCCTGATTTTCTTGAGACTTGATGGTTTTGAGTTGGTTGCAATATGTTTGGGGAATATTTGCCACTAAGCCTCCAGCTTATTGTTTTGCCTGTTTCTGCCCAAGGCTGTTTCTAAAATTATGATAATTGTATGATAATTGTAAATAAGAGACCATTCCCTTAATTTCTTAGCACCACGCTCCCTTCCCATTAAACACCAAAATTCAGGTCCCCTATTAAGGGTGCTAATTATTCTTTTACCACTTAACATGGTTTAAAGTCTAAGTTTAGAACTCAGTCCTTGATAGTAGTACTTTAAGGTCTCGTATGCCCGCAGTGGACTGCAATTCTTGTAGGGAATTGGCATCTGGTCATCAACTTTTTTCCTGCAGTCCTCCTGTCTTTGTGTGTGAGTTCCCGCTGTCTGACTAGGAAGATTGCGGGAGTGTGCTTGGAAATGGCTGGGGCCTGCTATGACTCTGCAGTTCTGATGGGGGCGACGCCTTCCTTCTTATTCATGGAATGTTAGAATGCACGTTTTCTCCTTTCCGGTTCTGGTGGCTACCTCAGTTTCTTTCCCAATCTCCTTCCATTTTTTCTGTTTTACTATTGCCTACCGCAGTGCTGTAGACAGAATCCACTTTGCGTTTGCCCAGAAAGAAAACTGATTACTGAGATGGGAGGGGAAGGGAAGTTGGAAAGAAACAGGAGTCGTGGCTAGAAAAATAGGAGGGAAATATGAACTCGGAAAAGCACTGATGTCCAGAGATTGAAGTCCATATCATCAGGTTTATTTCTAGTTATTCTAAGCAGAGAAGTGAACAAATCAAAGAACAGGCTTTATTTTGGGAGACTTTGAAGCAACTTTAAATTTGATGAAACATGATTTACTGTAATGGGACTGAATATCATAGACCAGCTGTGTTCAAAGAGTTGATAGCTGAAGTTTTACCATTATGTGAACACTTTCAGGCACCAGCTGACTTAATACAGTTTATAAATAACTCTTTAATAAAGTTTGCACTTTGTCTAGTGTCAACTATCAACTCTTTAGAGTTTCTTTGTATAGACTGGTCTTGGTTAAGAGACGACACCGTTAACTGAAGTCAAATCAACTGATGTAAAAGATGTGATTATATAGGATTAAGTAATTATTTAGAAAAGACTGAATCTTGGTTTTACATTAGTGAAATATGGCTGTCTGGCAGTGGTAGTATAAGCCTAGCACACAGCCTTTCCTGTTACATCAAGCCCTAAAAGGAATTAACTACAACTTAATGTTTTTTTTTTTTTTCTTTTTGGTGGGGGGCAGCCAATAGAAATAGATATGATTGTAGGAAAAGACCGGGAAGGTTTCTTTACCAACGGTTTGACTCTTGGCGCGAAGAAATGCTCAGTGATCAGAGATAGTCTATACGTCGATGGTGACTGCACAATGGACATCCGGACAAAGAGTCAAGGTGGGGAGCCAACATACAATGTGGCTGTCGGCAGAGCTGGTAGAGGTAAGGAAGGCGTTCTTCTGGTTAAAGTTGCATGCACATTACAACTTATTAAGCAGTTTCTTTTAACATTTTGAAAAAAAGTTAGTCCATAATGGCTATTAAGGTGGTTTTTGTGAACTGCCCAGCACTATGGAAAAGCACTGCTTTCGTTTTACCTACTCTACAGCATCTACAACCTGGCCTCTTAAATCCTGATTTTGTTCTAAGATAGAATATTCGTATCAACTCACTTTCAGCTTTATTAAACTTAAAAGTCTCCTAAACTGCTTGACATGTCAAATAATCATCCTGTGGTGTTTCTGATTGTTAAATTGTTCAAATCACTTGGTTATTTTAGTCCCTTTCAGTGTGTGTTTGATCTTTGGATCTCTTTTCTTGCTTGTATTCTAACCATTTCACTACTCAGCATAAAGAAGGAAAAATTAACATCAGTTCATTTTTCAGTTAGGAACTTTGCTGGGGAAAAGATAATTAGATGAGGATTCTGGAGTAAGTTGTCCATTCACTGAAATATTTTCAAAGATTGTGTCTGAGACTTAGATTTGAAAAGTAGGAAATTACATTTAGTTTGTATACTTGGTCCAAAAATTCAGGTGTCTCCAGACTGTTGTCAGCATTATAGAAACTCCTAATTGTGCTAAAGAAGTCTCCCTACTTTTTCAAAATAAACTTTTGAAATTGAGGTTTATTATAATATCTCATTGATATACAAATACATTTTAATATGTTAATGCATACGAATATTTTGTAAATAGAGAGTGCTTCTGTAGCCTCACATAGCTGACTTGGCACATCTAATTTTAATAACAGCTCTACCATGTGAGGGGACTTGAAGCTGCCGTGAGTTATAATTAATGCTATGGCTCTACCACCTCCCTGTGATTATCCCAAAAGTTACTTGTATTCTGGTGTGAGTTGATGTTTATAAGTATTTATGAGAAAATTAGATGACTTTGAAATAGTGACAAATCTCTTTAAACCTTAGCTGCACTATACGCTAAAAAGAAGCGTCAAACACAAGACAAAAAACCAGAATATTTTATACGATACAGCACTACTGACATCTAGTGGTAGTGAATATAAAATTTGACATACACATATATTTTGGGTTATAGACCTTTGAATTGCATCATAGAAGAGCAATTAGAAATCGTAAACCTATTTTTTTAGACGCAATTAAAAACAAGGCTACTACGGTGAAGTTATCAGTAAGCAAACACTTAAATAATTTAATTTGGCCTTTTCTGAATGATACTGAGTATGCTACTTAAAATTTGATCTTCATTTTCCTCTGGAAATAATAGATACATTTAGCCTCACTGGTAAAACTTAATAGTTTAAACTTATCAAGCATGTTAAAATTTGGGGAGAGTTTGTAAGTAACTCTCCAGGTTTACTAAGTTTATATTTTTGGGGCAAGTAATAACATGTACTTGACATCAGCCAGAATTTTTTTGCCCTTAAATAGAAGACAAATGACACTTTTTTTTTTTTTTTCTGTATCTAGTGTAAAGATAGTTGTATAGAACTTTTGTTTGCATTGATTGGCTTCTAAGATGCAGTCAAGTTTACTATTTTCTGTTTAGTATATTACTAGTTTGAAAGTTCTTTTTGGAAACCTACTTGACTTCAGTGCTTGGCAGTTCATGGAAAACTAACTTAATGTTAACTTATTAATCGGGGTTCTGTCTGCTAAAACTTATGTGACTTTCTTGATTAACACTTCTTTTGAAACACTTTTCTTCTTTCTCTTTCAGTCTTGGTCTTTGTAATGGGAAAAGAAGGGGTCCATGGAGGCGGATTGAATAAGAAGGCATACTCAATGGCAAAATACTTGAGAGACTCTGGGTTCTAGCTGCTAGGCAGACTGTTAAGTATTAGGGGAAAATTGCTCTTAAACTTTCCTAGCTGTAAGCTTAAGTCTTAATTCTGGAAATTTTATTAGCAATGCAGGGTGATGGGGTATGAACCTGTGTCTCCTTTGTATCCCTCTGTTGGTGGGGAAAGGTGTCTTTCTTTCTGCCCTCCCCCCCCAAAATAATTCTGTTCACTTTTGTTTTGTTTCCTTGTGTACTCCAGCATTGGTTATAGTCATGGGAAAGGAAGGTGTCCACGGAGGCACACTTAACAAGAAAGCATATGAACTCGCTTTATACCTGAGGAGGTCTGATGTGTAAGCAGCCTCTCCCCATCTACCTAGCAACTGTCTTCATCAACAACCCTAATTATGGTCACAATGCTACCAAACTATAGATGGTAGCTAATTTTTCTCTACCTATTTTCTAATGTCATGATTCCTGTTTGCCCAATGGATCATTTGTATGTTAACCACTGTATGTAACCAACCCTTATCTGGCAACATAATTGCAGCACAATAATGATTTGCATGATACCTTGAAATTGGGGGGAGGGGGCATGCCAAGTTGGGCATCACTTTGTCTTAGCAATTAATGGGATATTGATTACTAAAATAAGTTAATATTAAGCAAGGTGCCGGTTGTACAATCTCTGATCAGTGTCTTTTCAGCACTTTGAGCATTTACTTGGCTCATTTAGTCTTCCTTTTGTAGCGCATGGTTGGGAGGAAAAAGTGCATGCATCTTTCCTTCACTCTTCTCTTTTTCCCGCCCTCCCCCCCCCCCCTTCGCACATAGGCATTTGGTTTGCTTCCATCTTTTTTTATGCAGTGCCTGTTTTTTTTAACCAATTAATATCCCTTTTGTTGATGAGCTATTGAGAGCTGCAGTAGTTTGCTTTTAGTATTGTTGTTGCACTTGAGTAGAGACAAACTTTTATTCATAGTGTCTACAGGACATATGAAGAGTGCAATGGCAAAACAAGAGCAAAAAGCACTTCCTCCCATGACCTTACAGTAACCATACTGATTGAATCCCCAGGGACATTCCATCATTGCAATAGCTCAGATTTTTCTTCCTTTTTCTTTGCACACCAGCTCTACTCTTTAGTAAAATTGTAAAAGGCTGCCATTATGGACATTAGGTATCCCAACATAACCATCTGGAGTGTGTCCAGTTTGTTCTTCATAGGACCAATTTTTATTTGCAGCTTGAGTTTTTATATGAAGTTGCATTGTTGTGGACTTGGCTGTCTTGTGATGAATTTTTTTCATATGTATTCTGTGCCATACTATTGTTAAAATGAACTGTTGCTATTGTGAGATGGATTTTAACTGACCTATTAAGGGTTTCTTTCGAATGGCACTACTTTAGGGACATTCTAGTATTTGCTTCTATTGTTTGGGCCTTGTGGATAATGTACAGATTTAAAAACAAATCTTGTTGCTGATTTGTCCATTTCTTTCCCTGCACTGTTACATCTGGGATACAGTCTAACTCATCTGATTTAATATGCATTTAAAAAAATGCCATAACTATTAAACACCTTGTTTACAGACAGATGAAATAAATTTATTCCAACCAAATACTCTAGGCTCCTGTTGTTTATATACATTATTTATATAAACTGTTAAAAGTTGATTTTTGACAATGGGAATACACAGAATAGGCCAAAGTCTGCTGCAAGCATAAAACTTTAACAATATTAGGTGATGGCCTACTTCAAGTAATATTACAGATAAAATTAGTGCCTGGGAATTTCTTTTTAATGGGCTTTGATCTGTTACTCATAGCTTTTAGTCATTTCAGGCTCATCTTCAGGCGTATGTGAGAAGCAACTGACTTATCTGCTAGAAAATAAGTATTTTCCTCTTCTTGCTGGTTTCTGGATGTGAAATCTAATAAACAGTAAAGGAAGTACCAAGAAGGGTTTCTGCACTATTGTGGATTTTTCTGTGTTGAAATGTCATATGACTTTAGATTTCGAGGCTGTGTTGGCAGGCTGAAGTCAGCCAGCTGGGGCCCTCCCACATAAGAGCAGAAGACATTCCTTAGGCAGCATATAAGATAATTGGGATGCTTTTACGTTTTTTGGCTTTGTAGTGACATGTTGACCATGGCTATGTAATAGATTTAAATCCAGAGGCCATAAAATCCCTGATATGTATTGAAGTTTGGTACATTTGTAAATTTAGGGCTATTTAGATAAATCATTATTACCAACAACTGTCAAGCAGACGCTTAGAGCCAGGGGTGCTCAAAAGTTAGTGGGTCCCAGTAAAACTGGGGAGCTGGTTATGAGGCAGATTATGGACTCTGGGGTTCCACTCTGGAGATGGAGAGTCCATAAGCCCAGGAATCCCTTTTCAGAAACAATTACTGGGTCAGTCTGATTCATTTTAAGTGGTGTATATGCTACCTTTTGAGAAACAATGGGTTAGGGAATAGGAATTAACCTGTCTTAAAATATACTATGCATAATGAAAGTTTTTTTTGACTAGTCAGGCATTGGTTGTGAATATGGTTGTACATAGGGATGTACAAGTATGGGAGATAAAGGATTTGGGGCTATTTTGGTAGTTGGACATAACCCAGAAATTGTAAAGCTATAATAAAAACCTGGTATCAGTTTCTTGACCTGTTAAGGCCAAAAGATTGGGCAAATGAAAATTTGGTGGTTGAGTTGTGATGATTTGAGATTTTACAATAATACACATTCACACTTTACATGTAAAGAACTATTAGGGTAACCAATTACAGAAAGCAGTGACCAAAATTCTGAAACTCTTAATGAATTAATTTGTAAGTAGGTGAGGGGGCAGTGTGTATGTGTGTGTTCAGAGAGGAGGTTGGGGGTAGAAGGTGGTAAAGGGTGACTGTATCACTAAAATAGTATATCATGAAACTATTCATTGGCTGTCTACCCACAATTTCATTAGAAAAATACTTAGCGAAATATATAACATGTGTACTTCGCTTTGTACTTAGTTCTAGGAATTTAGCATATGGAAATGAAGCTATACAAATTTGTATACCAGAATGTCCATCATGCTGCATTACTTATGACATGCAAACTTGGAAAATATCTACAAAGTTCAGCTTTTTAAGGGGTACGGTTTGAATAAATGATTTTAAGTCCATAGGACAAAATAGTCATTGAAGAATGACATGAGAATCCTTACCAATAAATGTTAATAATATGAGGATATAAACATGTCACATGACGGTGCACATACAGTGTTAATATACATGTATTTTACATTTGTGAAGGCAATATATTAAGGAATATATTATTCCTGGAGTGAAAGTTTCTAGGTGACTATATTTTGATTTCTAGTGTTTTAATGTTACTTTTGTATTCAAGAAAATTTTAAATTTGTTTTTTAAATAGAAATTAGATTTTAATTGCACCTACTGTCCTATTCAAAAAGCTATACCATGAAATTACAGAACATTTCAAGTGAACATTAACAGAACCTAGTAACAGTCCTAGCCAGTGCTGCTAAATAAGACACTTCGTAGATTTTTTTTTTTTTTACAATTAAAGTAATAATTTGGAATTTAAAAAAAAAAATTTTTTTTCCATAAAAACTCCTAACATAAAGGAACTAGGTCCTTGTTCTAAACTTTGGATTAAAGACTGAGGGAATATAACATCTAATACATACTTACCCACTACTGTGACTTTTTATTTTTTTCCCTTTTCCTATTTTAAAATATTGTTTTAGAAAGTTTGTTTGTTGTTATTTAATAATTATTTTGAAGGCTATTACTTATTGCGCATTTATGTGCCACATACTGAGCTCAGTGTTTTGTCCTCACACCCTCACTTAGGTTAAATGAAAATTATGCAAATGACCAAGCAGGTTTAAAAAGGTTAGGCCCATGCAATTATGTCAAATTCCAAACTCTGCTTAACTACCGTGGTAATCTTTGATGTCCTGTTTCTCAGGCCTGTGGTTCTTTAATAATTTTTTATAAAAAAGGGGAAGAGGGATGAGGTATCAGATAGGTGATGTTGAATTCAACCGTTTATTTTCCAAAGTAGAAATGCCTATTTTTTTCCTGATTATGAACATTATTTTTTAAAAGGCAATTTGGAAAGTGAAATTTTCCCTCGATATACCATAATTTACAACAGGGTACCAAAATGTACACTGTTTATTTTTGGAATAATTTTGGCAGCAGTGTAAACTTTTTGGGATATTACCTAACTGCATGTGAATGGTCAGTTACCTTGTATAAAATCCTAAGGTGATGTGATTTCTCTGACCTCAATCAATCATTATTCCTGTATAGGATATATATAAATAAGGCTAATATGGTAAGTAATACTACAGTAAAATAGACATTTACTGGATCTTAAAGTGGAAAACATGTTTATTAACATTCAAACTCCCCTCATACAAGGCCATATAAAAATCCTTAGCATTTTGATTATACATTAGTCTACATTTTCTACATAGTTACAATGATGTATAATTTAGCTTTTCATAATACAGTGTTTCAATACATCATTAGTTCTGTTAAACATGAGTCACTTTCAAATCCAATACTTGAACAGTTTCCTCTGTACATAGTTTAGCAGGGCTAATTAGCATAAGATGCTATTTATTAAGAGGTATATGATCTGAGTATTAACAGTTGCTGAAGTTTGGTATTTTTATGCAGCATTTTCTTTTTGCTTTGATAACACCACAGAACCCTTAAGGACACTGAAAATTAGTAAGTAAAGTTCAGAAACATTAGCTGCTGATCAAATCTCTACATAACACTATAGTAATTAAAACGTTAAAAAACAGTGTTGAAATCTGCACTAGTATAGACTGCTCCTGTCAGGGTAAGACTGCTTTGGAACAGAAAGGGAAAAGACAGCTTTGAGTTTCTTTGTGCTGATAGGAGGAAAGGCTGAATTACCTTGTTGCCTCTCCCTAATGATTGGCAGGTCGGGTAAATGCCAGAACATATTCCAACTCAACAACTGTAGGTAACTTTATGGAGGTGGAGGCTGGGTTAGTTCATGCTAGGTGGCTGTAGCACTGACCTCATGTATAAAACGCAAAACACTTAAATACTGTGATCTAGGTCTTAATTGCAAGCTATACTGAGGTTTTTTTTTTTTTTTTTTTTTAATGTTTTGGCTATACTTTCATTCCAAAAGAAGAGCTGAATTGATGCTTGAGTTACAGCACCAGTCTATTATTAGTGAATGAAGTATACTCTTGCAGATAAATACCAGATCAAAAGTCCTGTTTCAGTAATTAATTTGATTAAACTGTAGAATACTAAAACATAAGTTATTTCTACAGAAATCTTTGAAGGGAGCAAAAAATCAAATTACAGTATATACCTAAACATTTTAAAGGGAAATAAACCAATCATCATCTGAAAGTCAAACAGTATTTGCTATGTTGTAATCCCGTTCACCATTAGGCTGCAACTGGACCACGACATCATGTTCATTAATTTCATTTTCTGCATCGCTACTGTCGGTATCTTCATTGTCGTCTTCCTCATAGTCTGAAGATTCTGTCATGTTCTGATGTGAGCGGGATTCCGATAAAGCCCCAAATGACTGGGCACTGACAGAAGCTAAAGGTCTAAGTAAAGGGGTGTGTTCTGTCACTTCATTTTCTTCTTGACTACTATCTGTGTCAGAGTCTGAATCGCCTTGAGAAGGAACAACTTTTTGCTTGCACACTGGACAGGTTTTTTTGGTTTTAGTTAGCCAAGGATCTACACACTTGCAGTGATAAGCTGTTGAAGCAAAATGTACATCTTTAGTTAGTATGCTGCGGTTGATACTTTTATATTTAATCTCTTGCCATATTTATTCAGTGTTCTGTATGTATCACGTAGGGACGGGAAGAAAGTTTATAAATTATTATTATTTTTTTTTTTGAGATGGAGTCTTGCTCTGTCACCCAGGCTGGAGTGCAGTGGCGCGATCTCGGCTCACTGTAACATCTGCCTCCCGGGTTCACGCCATTCTCCTGCCTCAGCCTCCCTAGTAGCTGGGATTACAGGCGCCCGCCACCACGCCCAGCTAATTTTTTATATTTTTAGTAGAGACGGGGTTTCACTGTGTTAGCCAGGATGGTCTCGATCTCCTGACCTCATGATCTGCCTGCCTTGGCCTCCCAAAGGGATTACAGGCGTGAGCCACCATGCCCGGCCTGAAAGTTTGTAAATTTTTATAAATACACCTCCATCCCTGAATGAGACCACTAATTAGTACAGGGCCTGGCTTATGGTGTGCTAATAACTATTTTCCGTCTCTTCCCTTGGAATATGGAACCTAAATATAAATTAACTATATGAAAATTCAAAGCAGTATGTAATTACTCATACCATGGGAACAGGGAAGGATTCTGAGTTTGTCTCCATCTTCATACTCATCCAAACAAATGGCACATACATCATACTCATCTCCTGAAAACAGAAAATATGAGAACTGTTTTTTCACCTTTCAAACTTTTCAAGTTAGTCCTCAGTTATTGCCTTTTGATGTATTTATCTTTGAATGATGCCTTTTGCATCGGACTCAAGGATCTGCTTATCTAAGTCCTAGGACCTGAAGTTTCAATTTAAGTAATTAACATTTTACCTAAACTAGTTAAAAATTGATGAGAAATTTGTTTACCTTGATTATCTTTGCAAAATATTTTAATAAGACTCATAATTACATCAGTGTTTTACCTAACCAAATGCTAGTTTTGAAATATTTAATGCCAGAGAACAAAATTTCACTACTAAAATGTTCAAACTCTGAGTCATTTTTTAAATAAAAATGGAAACATGAGAATATACTCAAATGTTTAACTATATTAGCAAATAAAAACAGATTCAAAATGAGTCACACTGGGCTTCAAATCTCCAACATTTACCAGGCTCTGTGGCGCTTGGCAAGTTGCTTAGCCTTTGCCATCCAGTTCTTTAACAGTAAAAAGATTAACTTACCTTGCAGGTTATAAGGATGAAATGAGCAAAGGGCCAGACACATAGGTATTCAATAAAGGGTATACTATTAATATTGCCACTTTAATTGCCTTACTGTGGAATTTATCAGTTTTATAATCATAGAAATTTATTAATTCATAGCTCTTTTTGGAGTTCCAGTGTAGTTTTCTAAGTTTTTAAAGGAACTAGCAGTTGTTTTTTGTTTTGGAGACGGAGTCTCGCACTTTTGGCCCAGGCTGGAGTGCAGTGGCGTGATCATGGTTCACAGGAACTAGCAGTTTTTTAAATACAGCAGCTTTTTCAATTAATAGTGGCTTAGACACCACTGTGAGTGCTTGAAAGCACTTTTGTGAGTTTTTTTCCACTACATGAATATGTAGATAAAAACTTATATAAAACGTGTCAGAAATAAAGCCATTATCTGGATGGATAGTCTGGATGAACATGACACATAAAAAAGGTGCTGATAGTTCATCTGAAACAATCCCTTTGATGTCCTAGTCATTTAAAACGCACATTCAGGAGGAGCCAGAAATAGAAAGCTTTAATGAAAATTACTAATTTTTGTCCATTACCTTGAATTTGGTTACTATAGTATCTAAATTACATTCTGTAACAAATGCATGTGTACATATGTTAGAATCGTGTGTGTGGAATTCGGTGAGACTTACTAGACTCAACTATTAGAAGACTAAAGGACCTCTGATATATCTGTAATTATTGTGTTTAATTATAATTACATAGATCTATTTACATGGACTTTGAGGACAGATAGTTATGCAATTCAATCATGACTGATTTCTCATACAAATCAAACTTTTGAGTCACATCACCTTGTGAAAACGCCTACTAAAAACAAAACAGTTAATGTAGCTGAACAGGAACTGACTGTGGCTCAAAGCTGTGCCAAGGCTCTAAGGCTCATTTTATTGAGGTAGGGAGATCAGCCTGTATTATCCATGTGAGCTCAATGTGGTCACAAGGGTTTTGAAAAGTGGAAGAAGGAAGCAGGAAAATTCAGTCGGGGCGATGTGGCTACAGATGAATGGTCAGGGAGATGCAACTACTGGCTTCGAAGATAGGGGGAAGAAGGGTCACAAGTCAAGGAATGTGAGTGCCCTCCAGAAGCTAGAAAAGGTAAGGAAATGGATTCTTCCCTCGAACCTCCAGAAAGGAACACAGTCCTGCTGACACCTTGGTTTTGGCCCTGTGAGACCTGTGTCAAACTTCTAACCTATAG
Organism: Symphalangus syndactylus; assembly: GCF_028878055.3. Classification (NCBI taxonomy): domain Eukaryota; kingdom Metazoa; phylum Chordata; class Mammalia; order Primates; family Hylobatidae; genus Symphalangus; species Symphalangus syndactylus. Next base: position 51,761,428 of record NC_072439.2, on the reverse strand, counting down.
ATAATATATTTTTGTTGTTTTAGGGCATTAAGCTTTTGGTGATTTGTTATCAAAGAAATAGGAAACTAATACAGGTATATTTGTCTGGGTTATCTTTAAATGTATAGATTTGATTTGGAGTCACTGAGCTTCTTATCAATCCTTTGAATTGTTCCAAGTAGTAGATTTATATTAATATCCCATATTTTATTGCCATAGCACTTAGTTTGAAGATGACAGGTCAAGATTCCAAGGTACAGTTTGTGATCATGGACCAAACTGGAGCTTAGTGCTCTGTAGAAAATTAATTTTATGGCCTTGGACTTGTGATGAAATGGTAAAGCACATATTAGAATGCCTGGGGTTCCCATCCTGGTCCTTTCATTAACTATGTAACCTTCTGTAAAACACTTATCTTTATGTTTGTTTTCTCAAATGCAAAACACAAACATTAACATAATTATGTATTAGGGTTGTTGTGAAGATTAAAAGAGAATGCAAGTAGAGTAATTTACATGGTGTTTCGCACGTACAATACCTCTTAACCAATTTTTACCTAGTAAAACTAGCCGATAGGCATACTTACTTATCACATGGTAGAAGACTGTGGCTAGGAGGCTATTCTCTAACCAGCCCTATGCTTTTGTCCCACCAGATGATCAGCTGCATGCTTACAAAAGGCTAGTGGCAGTGGTCATTGAACCTGTTTGTTTTACTTAGGGTAATTATGTAATTTAGTTAAATATTCAGCAGTCCATAAACTGTGAGTGTAAAAGACTTCTGGTTTTATTTGAAAGCTAGGTTGAATGCATTAGAAATACTTAAAAAAAAAAAAAACCTAGTTGCTCCCCTCAACCCATCCCCACCCAAAAAGTGGTTAAAATGGGTATGGGACATATGTAGAAAGCAAGGATGAAAGCAGAATCCAGTTTTTCCCCCACTAAAATATTGAAACTAAAAATGGTAGAAAATGCTTCATGTACCATGGCAATTTGGAAATCCAGCCAGTGGATTCATACTCAAAAGGCTGTGGTCCAACATCAATTGTTCAGTGGATTTACAATTACATTTACAATAGAAATTAAAGGCATTTATCTATTTTTATGATTTATAAGATTTTAAACATAGGCTGGGCGCGGTGGCTCATGCTTGTAATCCCAGTACTTTGGGAGGCCGAGGCGGGCGGATCATGAGGTCAGGAGATCGAGACCACAGTGAAACCCCGTCTCTACTAAAAATACAAAAAAAAATTAGCCGGGCGTGGTGGCGGGCACCTGTAGTCCCAGCTACTCGGAGAGGCTGAGGCAGGAGAATGGCGTGAACCCGGGAGGCGGAGCTTGCAGTGAGCCGAGAGCGCGCCACTGCACTCCAGCCTGGGTGACAGAGCAAGACTCCGTCTCAAAAAAAAAAAAGAAAGATTTTAAACATTACCTACTGGCTCTGGTAGTATAAGATAAAAAGGCTATAACAAGTGCTTAATAAGTGTTAGTTTTGTTACTATTAGCACCATGAGTTTGGTTCTAAACTGGGGATGATTTTGCTCCCAAAGGACATTTGGTGATATCTGGAAACATTTTTGGTTTTCATAACAGAGTTGCGGCTGGCATCTTGTGGACCAGGGATGGTGCTAAACATCCTATAATGTACTGAACAGCCCCCTAAACCAAAGTACCCCATCTAAATGTCAGTAGTGCTGAGGGTGAGAAACCCTCATAGAAACCCCTGCAGGCTAACAAAGCTAGCGGATAAGATGTCAGAAGTTGTGGAAGAAATCAGATTCATGTCTGTTATATGAAACAACAGGACACACTTTTGTCTGGAATGTTTTTGGCACTGCTGTAAAGTTTCAGAAAAATTTCATGAAGGTACTTTTAAAGTAAATCTCATCAATCGGGGAACGTTAAAACATGTAGCTGGACAGAACTTAGATTGTCTCCTCTTCAAACTTGTTCATCCATGATTTTTCCCCATTTCAAGCCCAAAACTTTGGCTCATCAGATACAGAAAAGCATTGGCCCTTCATAACAAGATTCACACAAAGACCTGGGCAGCCAAGGCAGTGGCATGAACTGAATATCAGGCCTAGGCCTATCTTTGATGCCTCTTTTCCTTAGAGCCTTCATATAATCTGTCACCAGATCTTGGAACCTTTTATCTACAAAACATGTCCTGAATCTTTCCCCTTCTCTCCATCACCTTGATTACTCTGGTCTAATCTAGATTATGCTAAGAGCCTCCTCTCTGGTCTCCCATCTATTCCTGCCCCATGTAGTTTTTAGCACCTAGAGAGATCTTTTAAAAATGAAATATCACATCATGACATTCTAATTTAAATGGCTTCCCTGAGAATAAAATTTGATCTCCTTATTATGGCCTTCATATAGCTATATATGATCTGATCCCCCTACCCCCCCATCCTGTTTCATCTCATACCAATCCACCCTTCATTTATGCTTCATCCTTGTGGCCTTCTTTCAGTCTTTGAATAAATATGAAAGTAAGTTAGTTGGGGACCTGAATTTGGCCAGGCTGTAACAAAAACATTTGGACATAAAATTAAATTTAGGAAGAGGAATTACCATTTCTAAACAAGGCTTAAAACTGAGCTAGTTAAAATGGTCACAGTGCAGACAAATTGATGTAGAAGTTAATTGTTCAATTCTATACCAAACTAGTCCGGGTATCAAGTAAACCAAGAATAGGTTTCCTCAAAGTAAAAGATAAAAGAGATTGAAGATTCAGGGTTAAATACATATAGATTTCACTAGTTATACTGACTTTACATATGCATTATAAATAATCTGCCTAGGGATGATGCATCATTAGAGTCATGAGTTGCCACTTACTCGCTGCTTCTGTCAGTGAAGAAAACAATAGCAGCTTTTTTTCTTAGTATTGAATTCTTTTTAATTGCCCTGTAGTCCAAAAGTGTGTTTGGTATGAATAGCAGCTTTTTTTCTAGCAAATAAGAAATAAATGAATCTTATTTTTTATTCTTCTTTTCCCTGTACCAGTTGCCAAGGAATCTCAACAAAATACAACAGGATAAAATATTTTAAAAAGCCAATTTGCCTGAGAATTCTTTCTGATTATTTCCAAACCCTGGGCAAAGGAACTAATATTTATTATTAAGGTTAGATTAAAAGCTGTTAAAATGTAGTTATAAAAAAAGTCTTTAATAGCTAAAGTAAAAAGTTATAAAAATTAACTTGCTCCATTTTTATGCAATCTACTAAAATGCTATGTTGCTTTTTTTCAGTCTCTGAAATAAAAATCTTTCCCGTCCTGTACATATTATCTTCAAAAATCTCAATGATTAAGCCATAAAGGAAAAATGCCTGGTAACTTAAAATGTCAGATATGAAATCCACTTTTATCATTTATATTTCAGGGATCTGGCCGCTTTAACATACTAATGGGGCAAGGGAGACATCTCCCAGAGAGAGCTGCTTAATAGAGGGATGTTAAGTGAAAACATAAGGATTTTCCATCTGTTAGGAAACAGTGTGTGGTATCTAGTTCTTAGGGTTAGACTTGGAGAAATACAATAATTGAATGACACAGGAAATACAGGAAACCACATTTTGCTTGAAGAGCAATTTTTGAGGACAATAATGAGTAATGAAAAATGTGTAAGGATGCTGGCTGCTTCAGAAGCAAGAAAACAACTAAGAGGCTACTACTATATTATATGTGCTAGAAATGGGTAAGTTAATACTTAAATCGTTTAACTATTAATCAGCATGAACATTTCTGAAAGAACTTCAAAAGTGAAGATGAATAAGATAGGAAGATTTAAGATCCTGTCCCCAAAGTGTGGTAAATATGAAAGTTTACAGATACTATATTCAAGTTGTTTTTAAAAGTTTCTGTGAATTGTATTACAAGCTATGCCAATGGAAGATATTTCCAAATGCCAAATTCTTTTTGCTTCATTGGCAAGTATTTCCAAAACAGAAATACTTTTTAGCACAATGAAGCAGCTGATTACTAGAATAGTTTCTTTTTTCTTTTTTGTTTTTTTGCAGGTGAGTGGGTGAAGAGTAAGGGTAAGGGTGGTAATACAAATGCTATAGAGTCCCCTAATATTTTCACTACATTCTAAGCCTATAGGAGTTCTCTTAAAGACTTCCATGGTACTATCACTAGTATGAAAAGTACCCACAGACGTGTACTACACTTTCCTCTATGTTTTCAATTAGATGCAATAAGGAGAAAATTGCAACAACCAAAGGGTTTTTTTTTTCTAACATCTATGTGTATACCTTGTCAAAACCACTAGAGCACACCAGAACGTGGTATAACAAATAGACCTTTTACTTAAGATGTCAAATCTCATGATAACCAAAAAATTCTAAAACAAAAATACAACTAGCTCAAACTTACTGTTATTGAAATTTCAAGTGTAATGTTTTTATTTTCCAACTGCTTCATGATTTTGGCAGTCTTCTTTTTAATCATAAAATATGTTTAATGACTGAATTTTGATGACACTAATATTTTATGATTTTTATTTGAGATTCTTTTGCTTTTATAATAATAATTGCTACCACTTGTTGAGTTCTATGTGCCAAGCACTATTGTAGGCATTTTTCATAAACTGATTTAAATCCCTCCCACCACACACCTTGTGAAGTAGGTACTATTAGATACATTTACACATGAATGGGTGTTTGGCAAGGTTAAGAAACTTGCACAAGGTCACACAGCCAATAAATGGGGGATCCAGAATTCCAGCCCAGGTCTGTTGGGCTCTAAAGCCTTTGCACAGTCTTAGCTGTTATGTTGTATTATATTGCCTCCTAGGTTATGTATGTAGAATTTTTGGTCACATTTAAATATTCCCCTTTGATTCATAGTGTTAAGAAATATACTTAAGCAGCTACGTATTTACTGGGGATGAAAACGTTTCCAATTCATCAGCCAGAACACTTTTTTCTTCAGATATTTAACACGAAGAAGGGATGAAGACTATTTTTTATTCCCATCTCCCATGGTTTCATATTTTTATAAACATTTCTAGAATGCTACACAGTAGCAGCTAATATTCTGCAACTTTAATTAAAGGTCAAACATTTCTTACATATTCTGATGATAAGATGATAGTGCCTGGGCTAAAACAATCAGATGATTCCACTGAGGGAAAGAGCATTGCATTAGCAACTCTTTGGGAGAAATGTGTTAGTGAATTATTTCATGAATGCAGTGAGAATAAAATGATTGTCTTAGAGGCCATAAATAAATCCATTTAAGTTAAAACCCAGGTCTAGGAACTGATATCCGCTTTGGCCAAATTTAACTTTGGGTAATCTAGCTTAAAAAATAAAATCCAACTTTTCCCTATAGTATTTTAAATAGTCATTCTATATTACTCTGTATTGATTCTAACTTGGTTGATATTATCTATGCAGATAAACTACAACTGTACTCAAAGCCTTTCTGAATAAAGATTTATCATCCTGAGGAGAAAAACCAAAGCTAATGGGAGTTTTGGAATGGTAAATATTGTGCCAGACCTCAAATACTTAAAAAGCATTTCCTAGGCTAGGCATAGTGGCTCATGCCTGTAATCCCAGCACTTTGTGAGGTTGAGGCAGGCGGATCACCTGAGGTCGGGAGTTCAAGAATAGCCTGATCGACTTAGATAAACTCTGTCTCTACAAAAAATACAAAATTAGCTGGGTGTGGTAACGCATGCCTGTAATCCCAGCTACTTGGGAGGCTGAGGCAGGAGAATCACTTGAACCCGGGAAGCAGAGGTTGAGCCGAGATCGCACCATTGCACACCAGCCTGGGCAACAAGAGTGAAACTCCGTCTCAAAAAAAAAAAAAGCATTTCCTTTTACTAAGTACAGAAGGTTCATTATTTTTCTTTTATTATTCTTTTTCAGGCCACTAGGAAATGAGGGTGTACAACACCCTTCCAGAGCCAACTTCAACAAACTCAAATTTATGTACACCCTAATCTAAAATTTTTCTTTTCCTATATATAAAGGAAATTAAATTAAAAAAACCTGTCCATCTCAGTTACACTTGGGACAGTGGGCCTACATTATTTTTGCATAAAGCCCAATTGCTTCTAGATGACTTCTGCTTGTTGATTAGATTAGTCTAATATTTGTTGCAGCTCTCAGAGTGGCAAAGGTGACTATAGGAAGTCATACATAAAATTTCCTTCTAAATAGTGCATACAAATCAATAAAATAGTATGATCCTAACAGAAATGTGAACAAAGGGCATGCCAGGTTCCAAAGCAGAAATGTAAATGGATATTTTACCTTGTTAATGTAGAATATGATGAAATGAGTATTATATACTGCTAGTAGACTTGAACTTTCAGCAAATTAGTTTGTCTCAAAAATGGTCTTTCCTTTTCTCTTTGACATAGTGAGTTAGAGGAGAAGGAAAAGTAGGAGTGGAGTGGAGGCAATGACAAGAGAAGGAGAATGGGAAGAATGAAAGCCATGAAACGGTAGTGACTGAAAAGAGTACGGTAGTATTTACTAGTGTTTGGAATCAGGAGGTTGAATTACAGCCCTGCCACTTACCTTTAGCTGCTTGTGTATCCTGAGGTAATTTATTTGACCTTTCTAAGTCTCATATTCCTTATCCATAAAATAGACATGACAGTACTTTCCTAATTAGGCTGCTCTGAAAACGAACTGAATTCATGTATGCAAAGTACACAGTTTGCTTTCATACTACGTAATAGTATGTGTTACATGCTTATAAGACCTAAAATGCGAAATTATCAAATTTTGATTTGGTGCAATGCCCATCCCAATCCAACTTAATTCCAAATAATCCATTTGGTGCAAACAACACCGACTAAAGTAGAAAGAGGCAGGGGTGGACTGAAGCATGGTTTTCCTAAGCAAATACAGCTACAGGCAAATGATAAAAGAGTGCCACGATACAAATCAACCTATAGCACCAACTTTCTCAGTCTCCTTCAGTCAAAGCTATTACAGTACAGACCTTAGGATCTTTATCTCTGGACATGAGGTAATAAAACAGTTCCTTTTCAAATAACTCATGAATGCACTGATTTCTTAGGAACCATAGCCATGGTAGTAATTCCTCACCCAACTTGCATCCTCAGTTATTTCACTGCTTTGTGGGCCTTCTGAAAAGTAGTCCTTTAGAAGAGCTGAGAAACATTCCCTTTTCTGACAGACAGCAGATACAAAGAGTCACAACTTAACAGAAACCCTGAGTAAAAAACCACCATAAGAACCAGTACTGGTAGCAAAGCCTGAACTGTAATAAACAAATTGCCAGAGACTCAGTGTGGACAAGTCTGAGAGTTAAAAAACTTCCAGGGGACCCAAATGCTTTTTTGAGTTTTACCTCTTGAAGCTCTACCAGGAAAAATCCCCTCAGGTATTGGGGGTGGTCGGGAGAAGCATTATGTTCTCAACAAGGCCTTCCCCCAAGAAAAACTATTTTACCAGATCACAATCTACTGTGGTTTTAGAATCTAACTGACCTGGGGAAAGAGCAAAAATACCCAACTCCAATCAGCTCTAACCTACGTGGAACAGAAGATACCCAACTCCAGCTCCCTCCAGCCATCTGGTTCCACCTAAATTCTGGGAAAAGAAGTGAGGGGCACTTGTGAAGTTCAGACCACAGGGCCACAGGCTCACTTAAAGACTGAGACAGGCCAAGTGTGGTGGCTCACATCTGTAATCCCAGCACTTTGGGAGGCTGGGGTGGGAGGAGTGCTTGATTCCAGATGTTCAAGACCAGCCTGGGCAACAGAGAGAGACCCCATTTCTACCAAAAAAAAAAAAAAAATTAGCTGGGCATGGTGGTGTGTGCCAGTAGTCCCAGCTATTTGGGAGGCTGAGGCAGGAGGATGGCTTGAACTCAGGAGGTAGAGGCTGCAGTGAGTCAAGATTATGCCACTGCATCCTAGCTTGGGTACCAGAGTGAGAGCTTTGCTCTGTCCTAATTTTAAAAAAAGGTTCAGATATAATTATAAAATGATAGAATGCCTCCCCTTCCCCTGTACCTCACTACTACATGACTAATGGCCTATTTACTGCAATTCTTTTCACTTAGTATATCATGTCCAGCTTTCAACAAAAAATTACAAAGCATACTAAAAGGCAAAAACACAGCTTGAAGAGACAGAGCAGGCATCACAAACAGACTCAGGTATGGCAGGAATGTTGGAATTACCAGATCAGGAATTTAAAACAACCACCGTTAATATTCTGAGGGTGCTAGTGGAAAAATTAGGCAACATGCAACAATGGTTGGATAATGTAGGCAAAGAGATGGAAATTCTGAGAAAGAATTAAAAAGAAGTGCTAGAGATCAAAAACACTAACAAAAATGAAGAATGCATTTGATTAGCTCAGTATACTGGACACTTCTTGAGCAAAGTATCTTTGAGCTTAAGGACATGTCACTAGAGACTTACAAAACTGAAAAGCAAAGAGAAAAAAGACGGAAAAAAATGGAATAATATCCAAGAATGTGGAACAACTACAGAAAATGTAGCATATGCATAATGGAAACATCAAGAAAATTAAAAGAGAAAAGAACAGAAGCAATAAATAAAGTAATAATGACTGGGGATCTCCTGAAATTAGTTTCAGACACCCCACCACAGATCCAGGAAGTTAAGAGAACACCAAGCAGGATAAATCCCAAAAAAAGAAAGAAGAAAGAAAAAGAAAAGAAATGAGCAAAAAAAGAAAAAAAGAATGAAGGAAAATGAAGAGAATCTGAGGGACTTCTGGGATAGCATCAAATAGAAGAAAACATGCATTATGGGAACCTCAGAAGGAGAAGAAAGAAAGGGGTAGAGGACCTATGTGAAGAAATAATGGTTGGAAACTTCCCAAATCTGAGAGAAATGGATATACAAATTCAAGAATCTCAGATAATTCCAACAGAATAAATCTAAAGGGATCTAAGGGATCTACATTGAGACATATCATCGTATTATAATTAAACTGTCTAGTGACAGACATATTGAAAGCAGCAAAAAAAAAAAAAAAAAAAAAAAAAGCAACCCAGTACACACAAAGGAGCTCACATTAGATTCTCAGCAGACTTAGCAGAAACCCTGCAGTCTAGGAAGTGGGATGATGTATTCAAAAGAAAAGCGGTGCCAATCAAGAATGCTATGTTTAGCAAAAGTGCCCTTTCAAAACAAACAAAAACAGAAATTAAGACTTTCTCAGATAAAAATTGAGGGAGTTTATCACCACTAGACTTATTCTATAGGAAATTCTAAAAGAGCACCTACAAGTAAGTGAAAAGCTGATAAACAGGAAGAACATAAAACCATATATTAATAAAAACATAAGTCCCAGGTGAACTTAAATATATAGACAAATATAGAATCCTGTATTATTGTAATGTAGGTGAGTAAATCACTTATAAATCTGGTATATAATTTTTTTTTTTTTCTAGACAGGTCCTGGCTCTGTCACCCAGGCTGGAGTGCCGTGGCATGATCTCGACTCGGCAACCTTTGCCTCCCAGGCTCAAGCCATCCTCTTGCCTCAGTCCCCCAAGTAGCTGGGACCACAGGCACTCGCCACCATGCCTGGCTTATTTTTGTGATTTTTGTAGAGATGAGGTTTCACCATTTGCTCAGGCTGGTCTCAAACTCCTGAACTCAAGTGATCCGCCCACCTTGGCCTCCCAAAGTGCTGCGATTACAGCCGTGAGTCACAGCACCTGGCCCAGAATTTTTCTAAAAGCATAAAAAGTAACAATCTATATTAAATGATAAGCAATGTAAAAACAGGCAATTTGAGTCATCGATAACATAAAATGGGAGGCAGAGAAACAGGTAAAGCAGCATGGTTTTTATACGTGACTGAAGTTAATTTGTCAGTTTGAAATATTTAAAATGTCAGTTTAAAATAGATTGTTAGAACTTTTAAGATGTTTTATGGAATTGCAAGGGTAACCATGAGGAAGATATCTGTAGAATATATACAAAGGGAAATAAGGGAATCAAAACGTCACTAGAAAAAATCAACAAAAAACATAGTGAGAGGAAAGACAAAGCTGTAAGACAAAAAACAATGAACAATGAACAAAAGTAATACTAAGTCCTTTCGTATCAGTAATTACTTTAAACATAAAAGTATTAAACATCAAAGTAATACTAAGTCCTTTCCTGTCAGTAATTATTTTAAATGTAAAAAGATCAAACATACCAAGACATTGATTGAATGGCTAAAAAATATGAGATCCAACAATAAAGTGCTTACAAGAAAATCACTTTATATCTAAAAACACATGGAGGCCAGGCATGGTGGCTCACACCTGTAATGCCAGCACTTTGGGAGGCCAAGGTGGGCAGATCATGAGGTTAGGAGTTCGAGACCAGCCTGGCTAGCATGGTGAAACCCCGTCTCTACTAAAAATACAAAAAATTAGCTGGACATGGTGGCATGTGCCTGTAATCCCAGCTACTTGGGAGGCTGAGGCAGGAGAATTGCTTGAACCCAGGAGGTGGAGGTTGCAGTGAGCCAAGATCGTGCCACTGCACTCCTGCCTGCCTGGGCGACAGAGCGAGACTCCTTCTCAAACAAACAAACAAAAAACACACATGGGCTAAAAGTGAAAAGGTGGAAAAGATATTCTATGCAAATGAGAAACTGGAGAGCAGGAGCGGCCATACATATATCAAACAGAATAGACTTTAAGAAAAAAAAAAACTATCATAAGAGAAAAAGGGGGACATTATATAATGATATAATGGTAAATTCACCAAAAAGATATAGCAATAAATATATACACATCTAACATCAAAGCAGTCAAATATGTGAAGCAACATTGACAGAACTGAAGGAAGATAGCCAGGTGTGGTGGCTCACGCCTGTAATTCCAGCACTTTGGGAGGCCGAAGGTGGTTGGATCACCAGAGGTCAGGAGACCAGTCTGGCCAATATAGTGAAACCTCATCTCTACTAAAAATACAAAAAAAATTAGCTGGGCGTAGTGGCAGGCGCCTATAATCCCAGCTACTCAGGAGATTGAAGCAGAAGAATCACTTAAGCCCAGGGGGATGAGGTTGCAGTGAGCCAAGATTGCACTTCACTCAAGCTTGGGCAAAAGAGCGAAACTCCGCCTTTAAAAAAAAAAAAAAAGAACTGAAGGAAGAAATGACCAGCAACACAATACTAACAGGCGACTTCAATACCCCACTTTCAGTAAGAATAGAACAACCAGACAGAAGATCAAACAGAAGACACAGATGACTTGAATAACTCTTTAGACCAGTTGGAACTAACAAACATATACAGAACACTCCACCCAACAACAGGGGATACACATTCTTCTCAAGTGCACATGTAATATTCTCCAAGAGAGACTACATGTTAGACCACAAAAAAAGCCTTAAATGTAAGAAGACTGAAGTCATACAAATATATTCTCCAACCTCAGCACAATGAAACTACAAATCAATAGCAAAAAAACAAAACAAAAAAAAACAGGCAAATCCACAAATGTATAGGAATTAATGCAGTTTTAAACAACCAATGGGTCAAATAAGAAATCACAAGGGAATTTAGAAAATATCTGGAGATAAATGATAATGAAAACACAGCATACCAAAACTGATGGAATGCAACAAAAACAGTATTAAGAGGAAAGTTTTATTAAAAAGGAAGAAAGACCTCAACTCAACAATTTAACCTGACACTTAAAGGAATAAAGAAAAATAAGCTAAATCCACAACTAGCTTAAAGCAGAGATAAATGAAACAAATAGGAAAAAAGAAAAAAATACAACAAAACCAACAGTTGGTATTCTGAGAAGATGAACAAAATTAGCAAATCTTTAGCTGCAATAACTAAAATGGAGAGAAGATTGAAATAGCTAAAATTAGAAATAAAAGACATTCAACTGATGTCATAGAAATAAAAAGCATTATGAGGCTACTATTAAATTACAATCAAACCAGATAATCTAGAAGAAATGGATAAATTCCTAGAAACATACAGCCTACCAGTACTAAATCATGAAGAAATAAGAAATCTATGTGAACATACCTATAACTAGTAAAGAATTGAAATAGTAATTAAAAACCTCCCAACAAAAAAGGCCAGGACCAGATAGATTCACTGGAGAAGTCCATCAAATATTTAAATAAGAACTAACACTAATCCTTCTCAAACTCTTTGAAAGAATCAAAACAGAAACTCTTTGAAAGAACTGCAATCACTGATACCCTTTCTTCCAGTTGATCGAATTGGCTACCAAAGCTTGTACATCCATCATGTAGTTCTCATGCCATGGATTTCAGCTCCTTCAGGTCATTTAAGGACTCCTCTACACTGGTTATTCTAGTTAGCCATTCGTCTAATCTTTTTTCAAGGTTTTTAGCTTCTTTGCGATGGGTTCGAACTTCCTCCTTTAGCTCGGAGAAGTTTGATTGTCTGAAGCCTTCTTCTCTCAACTCGTCAAAGTCATTTTCCATCCAGCTTTGTTCTTTTGCTGGTGATGAGCTGCGTTCCTTTGGCGGGGGAGAGGCCCTCTGATTTTCAGAATTTTCAGCTTTTCTGCTCTGTTTTTTCCCCACCTTTGTGGTTTTATCTACCTTTGGTCTTTGATGATGGTGACATACCGATGGGGTTTTGGTGTGGATGTCCTTTCTGTTTGAGTTTTCCTTCTAACAGTCAGGACCCTCAGCTGCAGGTCTGTTGGGAGTTTGCTGGAGGTCCACTCCAGACCCTGTTTGCCTGGGTATCAGCAGTGGAGGCTGCAGAACAGCGAATATTGCTGAACAGCAAATATTGCTGCCCAATCGTTCCTCCAGAAGCTTCATCTCAGAGGGGTACCCGGCCGTGTGGGGTGTCAGTCTGCCCCTACTGGGGGGTGCCTCCCAGTTAGGCTACTTGGGGGTCAGGGACCCACTTAATGAGGCAGTCTGTCCGTTCTCAGATCTCAAGCTGTGTGCTGGGAGAACCACTACTCTCTTCAAAGCTATCAGACAGGGACATTTAAGTCTGCAGAGGTTTCTGCTGCCTTTTGTTTGGCTATGCCCTGTCCCCACAGGTGGAGTCTACAGAGGCAGGCAGGCCTCCTTGAGCTGTGGTGGGCTCCACCCAGTTTGAACTTCCTGGCCGCTTTGTTTACCTACTCAAGCCTCAGCAATGGCGGGCACCCCTCCCCGAGCCTCGCTGCCGCCTTGCAGTTTGATCTCAGACTGCTGTGCTAGCAATGAGCAAGACTCAAAAAAGAGCCCACATTGCCAGACAATCCTAAACCAAAAGAACAAAGCTGGAGGCATCACGCTACCTGACTTCAAACTATACTACAAGGCTACAGTAACCAAAACAGCATGGTACTGGTACCAAGACAGAGATATAGACCAATGGAACAGAACAGAGCCCTCAGAAATAATATCACACATCGACAACCATCTGATCTTTGACAAACCTGACAAAAACAAGAAATGGGGAAAGGATTCCCTATTTAACAAATGGTGCTGGGAAAACTGGCTAGCCATATGTAGAAAGCTGAAACTGGATCCCTTCCTTACACCTTATACAAAAATTAATTCAAGATGGATTAAAGACTTAAATGTTAGACCTAAAACCATAAAAACCCTAGAAAAAAACCTAGGCAATACCATTCAGGACATAGGCATGGGCAAGGACTTCATGACTAAAACACCAAAAGCAATGGCAACAAAAGCCAAAATTGACAAATGGGATCTAATTAAACTAAAGAACTTCTGCACAGCAAAAGAAACTACCATCAGAGTGAACAGGCAACCTACAGAATGGGAGAAAATTATTGCAATCTACTCATCTGACAAAGGGCTAATATCCAGAATCTACAATGAACTCAAACAAATTTACAAGAAAAAAACAAACAACCCCATCAGAAAGTGGGTGAAGGATATGAACAGACAATTCTCAAAAGAAGACACTGATGCAGCCAACAGACACATGAAAAAATGATCATCACTGGCCATCAGAGAAATGCAAATCAAAACCACAATGAGATACCATCTCACACCAGTTGGAATGGCGATCATTAAAAAGTCAGGAAACAACAGTGCTGGAGAGGATGTGGAGAAATAGGAACACTTTTACACTGTTGGTGGGACTGTAAACTAGTTCAACCATTGTGGAAAACAGTGTGGCGATTCCTCAAGGACCTAGAACTAGAAATACCATTTGACCCAGCCATCCCATTACTGGGTATATACCCAAAGGAATATAAATCATGCTGCTATAAAGACACATGTACACATATGTTTATAGCGGCACTATTCACAATAGCAAAGACTTGGAACCAACCCAAATGTCCATCAATGATAGACTGGATTAAGAAAATGTGGCACATATACACCATGGAATACTATGCAGCCATAAAAAATGATGAGTTCATGTCTTTTGCAGGGACATGGATGAAGCTGGAAACCATCATTGTCAGCAAACTATCGCAAGGACAGAAAACCAAACACAGCATGTTCTCACTCATAGGTGGGGATTGAACAATGAGAACACTTGGACATAGGAAGGGGAACATCACACACCGGGGCCTGTCGTGGGGTTGGGGGAGGGGGAGGGATAGCATTAGGAGATATACCTAATGTTAAATGACGAGTTAATGGGTGCAGCACACCAACATGGCACATGTATACATATATAACAAACCTGCATGTTGTGCACATGTTCCCCAGAACTTAAAGTATAAAACACACAAAAAAAAAGACAAAAGAAGGAACACAGTATGCTAGCCTGAAGAGGCAATATACTATATGATTCCAATTACATGACATCCTTGAAAAGGTGACTGTGGAAACAGTAACAAGGTCAGTGGTTGCTAGGGGATGGGGGAAGGGAGAGATAAACAGGCAGAACACAGAGGATTTCTAGGGCAGTGAACCTACTCCGTGTGATACTATAATGATGGACACATGTCACTATAAATTTGTCTAAACACACAGAACGTACAACACCAAGAATAAACCCTAATGTAAACTATGGGCTTTGGAGGATAACGATGTGTCCCTGTAGGTTCATCAGTTGCAACAGATGTACCACTCTGGTGCAGGATATTGATAATAGGGGAGGCATACAACACCAAGAGTAAACCCTAATGTAAACGATTGGCTTTGGAGGATAATGACATGTCCACGTACATTCATCAATTGCAACAGATGGACTACTCTAGTGCAGGATGTTGATAACTGGGGAGGCTTTGCCTGTGTGAGGGCAGGGAATATTGGGATATCTCAGTACATTCTACTCAATTTGGCTGTGAACCTAAAACTGCTCTAAAAAATAAAGTCTTAAGAAAAAAAAAGAAAGAACTGCAACACTTCCAAACTCATTCTATGAGGTCAGAATTACCTTAACACCAAAATGAGAGAAAGATGCAAAAAAAGAAAACTGCAGGCAAATATCCCTTAAGTATACTGATGTGAAAATCCTCAACAAAATACTAGTTAACTGAATTCAACACTACATTAAAAGGATTATACACCATGACCAGTGGGACTTATTCGTGGAATGAAAGGACGGTTTAACATATGAAAATAAATCTATTTAATACACCACATTAACAAGATGAAGGACAAAACCAGATGATCATTTCAATTGATGCAGACAAAATTCAACAATCTCATGACACAAACACTCAATAAACTAGGAACAGAAAAAGACTATCCCAGCATAATAAAAGTCATATATGAGATGGCTACATTTAACATCATAGTCAACAAAAGAAGACTGAAACTTTCCCTCTAAGAGCAGGAATAAGGCAAGGATGCCCACACTCACAACTACTATTCAACACAGTACTAGGAGGTCTATCCAGAGCAATTAGACAAGAAAATGAAATAGAAAACATACAGATTGGAAAATTAGTAACATTAATTCCCTTCACAGATGACATATTCCATACAAACTGTTAAAATTAGCAAATTCAGCAAAGTTACAGGATGCAAAATCAAAATTCAAAAATTGCATTTCTATACACTAACAATCAATTCACAAAGGAAATTATCCCTCAACCAAAGGAGCTGTAAAAAAAAAAAAAAAAGGTAATTAAGAAAACAATTCCATTTACTATAGCAACAAAAAGGATAAAATACTTTGGAATAAGCTTGAGCTTATTAAAAGGTTTCTACACTACAAACTAAACACTGCCACAAGAAATCAAAGAAGATAGAAATAAATGGAAAGGTATTCCAGGCTCATAGATTGAAAGACTTAACATTGTCAAACTGTCCATGCTACCCACAGTGATCTACAGATTCAATGTAATTCTTATCAAAATACCGATGACATTTTTTGCAGAAACAGACAAAAGCATCGTAAAATTCTCAAGGGACTATGAATAGCCAAAACAATCTCGAAAAAGAACAAAATTGGAAGACTGATTTCAAAACATTCTACACAGCAACAGTAATTAAGATGGTATGGTACTAGAATAAAGATAGATATATACGCCAATGGAACAGAATTTAGAGCCTAGGAATAAACACCTGTATATATGGCCAAATGATTTTTGACAAGGATGCCAAGATGACACAGTGAATAAAGGACAGTCTCCTTAACAAATGGTAGTGGGAAAACTGGGATATCCACATGCTTAAATAAATAAATAAATAAATATTAAGCTGGACCTTAACTTACACCTTACATAAAATTAACTCAAAAGGGATTAAAGACCTAAATGTAAGGCCTAAAACTATTAAACTCCTAGAAAAAAGTATAGGGGAAAAACTTCTGGATATTGGATTTGAGAATTATGTCTTGGAAGTGACACCATAAGCTCGGGCAACAAAAGAAAAAAATAGACAAATGGGACTACGAGAAACTTTTGTGCATAAACAGACATGATCGACAGAGTGAAGGGGCAGCTTATGGACTGGGCAAAAATAACTGCAACTCATGTATCTGATTTGGGGTTAATATCCAGACTATATAAGGAACTTCTACAACTCAACAGTAAAAAAAAAAAAAAAAAACTAATTTAAAAATGAGAAAATGACTTGGATAGAAAATTCTCCAAAGAAGATATATGAATAGCCAATAAATACTTGAAAAGATGCTCATCATCACTAATCATCAGGGAAATGCAAATCAAAACAATAAGACATCGACTCATACTCACTAGAATGGCCACTATCAAAAGAGCAGAATGTAAGTGTTGAGCATGTGGAGAGCCCTTGTGCACTGGTGATGGGAATATAAAATGGTGCAGGTAGTACAGAGAGCAAGCAGTAAGGAGATACTTCTAAAATCAAAAAGACAATTAGAATATGATTCAGCAATCCCACTTCTGGATATATATCCAAAAAGAATTCAAAGCAGGATCTTAAAGATAAATTTTCACCCATGTTCATGGAAGCATTATTTATAATAGACAAGGCGTAGAGTGGAAACAATCCAAATGTCTATTGACAACGAATGGAAAAGGAAAAATGGTATATACATAAAATGTAGTATTATGAAATCTTTAAAAATAAAAGAATATTCTGTCACATGCCACAACATAGGTGAACCATGAGGGCATTATGCTAAGCAAAATATGCCAGTTGCAAAGGGACAAATACTGTATCAGTCCACTCATATGAAGTATCTAAAGTAGTCAAATTGTAGAAAAGAAACAGCAGAAATGTGGTTAGCAAGGGCTG
Organism: Symphalangus syndactylus; assembly: GCF_028878055.3. Lineage (NCBI taxonomy): Eukaryota > Metazoa > Chordata > Mammalia > Primates > Hylobatidae > Symphalangus > Symphalangus syndactylus. Next base: position 51,743,808 of record NC_072439.2, on the reverse strand, counting down.
GAGAGAAGAGAAAGAGGGAATTATTAGTGTTTAGTGGGTACAGAGTCTTGGTGTGATAAGATGAAAAAATTCTAGAGATTGGTTGCACAATAATGTAAATATACTTAACACTATTGAACTGTACACTTAAAAATGGTTAAGATTGTAAATTTATTGTTATGTGTTTTTTTAACCACAATAAAAAATGCAAGCAAAAAAAGGTGAAGAAAAAATAAAAACTTTCATAAACACAAGTTGAGGTAATTTTTGCCCACAGAACTGACTTGTGAGAAATATTAAAATAAATTCTTTAAAGAGAAGAAAAATGATATAGGTCAGAATCTTAGATCTACATAAAGAAAGTAAAAGTCCTGGAGAAGAAATAAGTAAAAGTAAAATAAAAACTTCTACTTTTCTTATTCTTACTTGATTTTACTTGTGAACAAACAAATAGCAGTTTGTTCAAAATAATAACAGCAATAATATATTCAATTATGTATGCTATGAATGTATAACATACATAAGTGAAATGAATAACAGCAATGACATAAGGGATGGAGTAGAAATTAGGAATATTTTGTTATTATTAGGAACTTGCACTACCCACAAAGAAGTATAGTGTTATTTGAAAGTCAAATTGGATTAGTTGTAACTGTACAATGCAAATTCTAGGGCAACCACTAAAAAAGAAAATACATACACACACATAAATAACACTAATATGCTAAGAAGGAAAGTGGAATCATTATGAAATGCTTAATTAAAACCACAGATGGTGAAAAAAGATTGAAAGAGAAAAACAGAAACGGGGCAACAAATACAGAACAACGATAAATATAATAGATATTAACCCAACAATATTAATAATCACTTTCAATATCTATGTCCTAAATATGCTAATTAAAAGACAGATTGTCAGAGTGGATCAGATAAAAAAAAATAAGACCAGCTATATTTTTGTTGAAGAGAAACCCACTTTAAATATGAAGACTCATACCCTGGTGTGATTCCATCCTGCATGGCTGTTCCCTGGAGCAGCAGTCGTTTATCTCCATCCGCCTTCTCTCCCACCTAAGTGCGTGTCACCACCCCATGGAAGATTTGATGGACATGGACATGAGCCTCCTGAGGCCCCCGAACTATCTTTCAACAAAAGGCCAACAAAGATTATCACTTTAAGGTGGATAATGATGTAAATGAGCACCAGTTATCTTTAAGAACGGTCAGTTCAGGGACTGGTGCAAAGGATAAATTGCATATTGTTGAAGCAGAGGCAATGAATTATGAAGGCAGTCCAATTAAAGTAACACTGGCAACTTTGAAAATGTCTGTACAGCCAATGGTTTCCCTTGGGGGCCTTGAAATAACACCCCCAGTGATCTTACGGTTGAAGTGTTCTTCAGAGCCAGTGCATATTAGTGGACAGCACTTAGCTGTGGAGGAAGATGCAGAGTCAGAAGATGAAGAAGCGGAGTATGTGAAACTCTTAAGTTTATCTGGAAAGCGGTCTGCCCCCGGAGGTGGTAGAAAGGTTCCACAGAAAAAAGTAAAACTTGCTGCTGATGCAGAAGATGATGATGAAAATGACAATGATGATGATTTTGATGACGAGGAAACTGAAGAAAAAGCACCAGTGAGGAAATCTATACGAGATACTCCAGCCAAAAATGCACAGAAGTCAAATCAGAATGGAAAAGACTGAAAACCATCAACACCAAGATCAAAAGGACAAGAATCTCTCAAAAAACAGGAAAGGATTCCTAAAACACGAAAAGGACCTAGCTCTGTAGAAGACATTAAAATGCAAGCAGTTCATCAATTATGTGAGGAATGCTTCCGGATGACTGATCAGGAGGTTATTCAAAATCTCTGGCAGTAGAGGAAGTCTCTTTAGGAAAACAGTTTAAACAATTTGTTAAAAATTTTCCATTTTATTTCATTTCTGTAACAGTTGATATCTGGCTGTCCTTTTTATAATGCAGAGTGAGAACTTTCCCTACTGTGTTTGATAAATGTTGTCCAGGCCCTATTGCCAAGAATGTGTTGTCCAAAATGCCAGTTTAGTTTTTAAAGATGGAACTCCACCCTTTGCTTGGTTTTAAGTATGTATGGAACGTTATGATAGGACATAGTAGTAGTGGTGGTCAGACATGGAGATGGTGGGGAGGCAAAAATACACATGTGAAATAAAACTCAGTATTTTAATAAAGTAAAAAAAAAATGACACGTAGACTAAAAGTAAAGAGATTGACAAAAATATCATACTAACCCTAATCCAAAAAATGTGGGAGTAAGCATATTTTCAGACAGAGCAGACATCAGTGCAAGAAAAATCATCACAGATAGAGAGGCATTACATAATAATAAAGGGATCAATTCTCCAAAAAAAAATAAATAAATAACAATATGACCAGGCACGGTGGCTCATGCCTGTAATCCCAGCACTTTTGGAGCTGGTGGATCACTTGAGGTCAGGAGTTCAAAACCAGCCTGGCCCAACATAGTGAAACCCCATCTCTACTAAAAAATACAAAAATTAGCCGGGTGTGGTGGTCTGCACCTATAGTCCCAGCTACTCAGGAGGCTGAAGGAGGAGAATTGCTTGAACCTGGGAGGCAGAGGCTGCAGTGAGCTGAGATGGCACCACTGCACTCCAGCCTAGGCAACAGAGCGAGACTCTGTCTCAAAATAAATAAACAAAAATTTTTAAAAATTATATATCTATATATATAAAACAATATTTAATGTATATGTACCTAATAACAGAGTGCCAAAATATATAAGGCAAAAACTGATAGAACTGCAAGGAGAAAGAGATGAATCTGCTATTATAGTTGAAGACATGAACACCCCTCTATCTGAAATGGACAGATCCAGCAGGCAGAAAATGAGTTAAGGACACAGTTGAACTCAACAGCAGCACCAGTCAACTGGATTTAATTGACATACACACTACTTCATCATCCAACAAGAAATAGAATATACATTCCTTTCCAGCTCACATGGAACATTCATCCACTGAGAGACCACATTCTGGGACAGAAAGTATACTTTATTTTTTAAAAATAAGTCTTACAATATTACCATGCAGACCACAATGGAGTTAAACTAGAAATATATAATAATATATAAATACAGATAGCTGGAAAATCCCAAAACATGTGGAAATTAAAAAACACACTTCTGAGTAACAAGTAGGTCAAAGAAGAAATCTCAAGAGAAATTTTAAAATATTTTGAGCTAAGTGAAAATGAAAATACAACATATCAAAACTTGTAAAATGCAGTGATGTTACCAAAATGGCAGAGTAGAAGCAATCTGAGTTGATTTTCCCGTACAGAAAATGAAAAACAACTATACGGTGACAACATTGTCACCACCAATATTCCAGAACTCAAAACTGAGGCTGTGACAATCCTTGGTGTCACAAAGAAGTGAAAAATTATGGGAAGAGAGAATGGACTTCTCCATCCATGATTCCCCTCCCTTAAGTTATTAGGCACTGGGTAAAAAGGTCTCCCAAGACTCAGGGTTCCTATCCTGGAGAAACTGAGACTAAGGTAGACAGCCAGTTTCCCCACCATCTAGGGTTACTATGCAGGAAAGCTGTTCCTGCCTCAACCCACAGGAAACATTGCTAGTGCCTGTTGGAAGAAAATCTGAAGACAGCTATGGACAAACGTGGAAGTAGGGCTAGCAACTCCAGCAAAGGACACTTGGGGCTGCTCTTCATCTCAGCCAAAGGAGATGCCAAATCAGAGGGACAGTGGATCAGCAGCAGTAGGAGGCACATTCCACAGGACCTCTGCACACAAACTCCCAGCTAATTCCCTTCCCCACCATCCCCAGCCAGGGAATCCCCTTTGGAACATCCCCTAACCCAAGATGGTCAGTGCACTGAACTTTTGTGCAAGCCAGGCAAACCTGGGCTTAGGGTGCCATCTAGTGCTGAAAAGAAGGCAGTGATCTAAGTCTAAAAGAATGCAACAAACCACACCCGAAAGACCAAGAAAGGCAGATAGCAAAAACTAGAATAAATAACAAATCAATGTGAAGACATAAATGTACATCTGTAAGAAACAACATCAAACAGGGAACCCTGACCTTCCCAAATTTACAAAGCAAGGAGCCAGTGACACCCTACCAACCTGAGATGAAGGTGTGTAAGTTCTCTGATCAAGAATTCAAAATAGCAATTTTGGAGAAACCTGGGGAACTCCAAGATAGCACAGTAAAACACTTTAGAAACTTACCAGAAAAACTGAACAAAGAGATTTAAAAAATTAAAAAAATAGAAATCTTGGAACTGTGAAATACATTGGCTGAATTGAAAATGCATAAGAGGGTTTTGACAGAACTAATCAAGCGGAAGAAAGAATCAGTGAGCTGAAAGACAATTTGAAAATACATAAAGAGAGGAGACATAGGAGAATAAAAAGGAAGAACACATATAAGATCCAGAAAATAGCCTAAAAAGAGCAAATTTAAGAGTCATTGGCCTTCAAGACAGAGTTAAGAAAGAGCAAGGGGTACAGAGCTTATTCAAAGAAATAATAACAGAAAACTTTCCAGATCTATAGAAAGATAAATATCCAGGCATAGGAAGGTCAAAGATTATCAAATAGATTAAACCCCAATAAGACTATCCCAAGGCATACAATAATCAAATTTTCAAAGGTCAAAAACAAAAAGAGGAGCATAAAAGCAGGAAAAAAAGAAGCAGCATAACATATAAAGAGCTCTAATTCATCTGTTAATGGACATCTAGTAGAAACCATACATGCCTGAATGGAGTGGGATGACATATTAAAAAGCTAAAGGAAAAAAAAAATGCCAACTGAGAATAGTGTCCCCAGCAAAGCTATCCTTCAACCATAAATGAGAGATAATGACTTCTGAAGACAAACAAAAGCTGAAGGAATTCATCTTATAAAAAATGTCAAAGGTAGTTCTTCAATCTGAAACAAAAGGACACTAACATGCAACAAGAAAATATCTGAAGTTATAAAAGTCATTGGTAAAAGTATACAGACAAATTTAGAATACTCTAATACTGTAACTGTGGTTATCTCTAGTATGTAGACTAAATCTACCAAAATAAAAACTACAACAATCTGTTAAAAGTCAGGCAATATAAAAAGATGTAAATTGTGTCAACAAGAGGTCAAAATGTGTGTCAGGGGATGAAATTACGATGTAAAGTTTTTTGTCTTTTTCTTTGTGATCAACATTGAGTTCTCATATATTCAAAATAACTTATGTTTTTTGTAAGCCTCATAGTAACCACAAAGCAAAACACCTATAATAGGTAACACTAAAAATAAACAGCAAGGAATTAAAACATACTACCAGAGAAATTTGCACAATCATAAAGAAAGATGAAAGAGAAAGAAAGAAAAGTAAAAGAGGAGTTACAAAACAACCAGAAAACAAACAACAAAATGACAGGAGAAAGTTCTCACCTATCAGTAATAACAATGTAAATGAACTAAATGTTCTAATTAAAAGACATAGAGTGATTAAATGAATAGAAAAACAGAACCCAATTATCTGCTGCCGATAAGAAACTCACTTTACCTATAAAGACACAAAGACTGAAAGTAAAGGGGTGGAAAAAGATATTCCATGCAATTGGAAAACAAAAAAGAGCAAGAATAGCTATATTTATATCAGATAAAATAAACAACAAACACTATAAAAAGAGACAAAAAAATCACTATGTAATGATAACTGACATTTACAGAACACTTCATCCAACTCTGTGAAATATACATTCTTCTCATCAGCACATGGAACATTCCCCAGGCCAGATCACATTAGGAGAAAAAATAAGTCTCAGCAAACTCAAAAAAGTCAAAATCGTATCAAGTATCTTTTCTGACCACAGCAGAATAAAACCAGATTTTTATTCTTTTTTAAAGAGGAACTTTGGGCCAGGTATGGTGGCTCATGCCTGTAATCCCAGCAATCTGGGAGGCTGAGGCAGGCAGATCACTTGAGTCCAGGAGTTTGAGACCAGCCTTGGGCAACATGGTAAAACCTCATCTCTACAAAAAAATTAGCTGGGTGTAGTAGTGCATGCCTGTACTCCCAGCTACTTGGGAGGTGGATACTGCACTGAGCTGAGATTGTGCAATTGCACTCCAGCCTTGGGTCAAAGAGTGAGACACTGCCTCAGAAAAAAAAAAAAAGGAACTTTGAAAACTATAAATATGTGAAAATTAAACAACATGCTCCTGAATAAAAAATGGGTCAATAAAGAAATTAAAAAGGAAATCTAAAAATTTTTTTGAGCAAATGAAAACAGAAACACAGCATATCAAAATCTATGGGACAAGCAAAAGCAATACTAAGTAGGAAGTTCATAGCAATAAGCCTCCATCAGAAAAGGAGAAAAACTTCATATAAACAACTGAACAATCCACCTCAAGAAACTAGAAAAACAAGAATAAACAAAATCTAAAATTAGTAGAAAGAAATAATACAGATCAGAGCAGAAAAAAATTCAGACTGAAAAAATACAAAAGATAACTGAAAGAAAAAATTGTTTTTTGAAAAGATAAAGTCCACATACCTTTTGCTAGACTAACAAAAAAAGAGAAAACACTCAAAGTATAAATGAAAAAAATTATAATCAATACCCTAGAAATATAATGATCATTAGAGATTTTATGAATAATTATATCCAACAAATTAGATAACCTAGAAAAAAATGGGCAAATTCATAAACATGTAACACCTATCAAGACTGAACCATAAAGAAAGAGAAAGCCTGAACAGACCAATAGCAAGTAATGAAACTGAAACAGTAATTAAAAGTCTCCTATCAAAGAAAAGCCCAGGACTGATGGCTTCACTGCTGAAAACTACCAAACTGGAAAGGAAGAAGTCAAATTAACTTGGTTCACAGACAACATGATTGTATATTTTAAAAACCAAAGAAAACTCCATCAAGAAACTGTTAGAGGCTGGGCACAATGGCTCACGCCTGTAATCCTAACACTTTGGGAGGCTGAGGCAGGTGGATCACTTGAGGTCAGGAGTTTGAGACCAGCCTGGCCAACATGGTGAAATCCCGTCTCTACTAAAAATACAAAAATTAGCCAGGCATGGTCAAGGGTACCTGTAGTCTCAGCTACTTGGGAGGCTGAGGCAGGAGAATTGCTTGAACCTGGCAGGCAGAGGTTGCAGTGAGCCGAGATCACACCACTGCACTCCAGCCTGGGTAACAAAGCTAGACTCCATCTCAAAAAAAAAAAAAAAGAAAAGAAAAAAGAAAAGAAACTGTTAGAACTAATAGCAAATTCAGTACAGTTGCAAGATATAAAATCAACATACAAAAATCAGTATCATTTGTATATGCCAACGGCAAACAATCTGAAAAATCAAGAAAGTAATCTCATTTACAATAGTTACTCTGGAGAGCGCAAGCTGTAATCCTTGGTGGCTTCCATGTCGCATTAAGGCTGTAAGTGTGCAGCATTCAAAAGAATACAAGTGGGCTGTGAACCAACCACTTGCTAGATAGATTAGCATTACTAAAAGAGAGCCAAGTGCTAATATCCAATACAATTTTTAAAAAAAGCCTCAAAAGGCAGCCCCTCCCATCACAAGCCCAGAGGCCTAGGAGGAAAGAATGGTTTAGTGGGTCAGGCCTGGGGAGCCACTGCCCTGCACCATCTTAAGAGGCTGCTCCCTGCATCCTGGCTGCTCCAGCTCCAGCCTTCAGCTCAAAAGGCCCCTGGTACAGTTTGGGGCACTGCTCTGGAGAGCACAAGCTGTAATCCTTGGTGGTATTAAGGCTGTAGGTGTGCAGCATTCAAAAGGAAAGAAGGCTTCCCAGGTTCCAACTTAGATTTCAGAGGATGTATTAGAAAGCCTGGGTCCCAGGCAGAAGTCTGTCACAGGACATAGCCCCCACACAGAAACTCTGCTAGTGCAGTATTGAGGGAAAAGGTGAGGTTGGATCCCCAACACAGACTCCCTACCAGGGCAGTCTAGTGAAGCTATGGGAACAGGACTGCTACCCTCCAGACCCAAGAAGGGTAGAGCCACCAGCAGCTTGCACCCTCAGCATTGAAAAGGCACAGACACCAGACTCCAACCTGTGAGAGCCACAGGGATGGAGCTTCCCAAGGCCTTGGGAGCCCACCCCTTGCACCAGTGTGCCTTGGATGCGGGACACAGAGTCAAAGATTATGTTGGAGCTTTAAAGTTTAATGTCTGCCCTGCTAGGTTTCAGACTTGTGTGGGGCCTATTTCCCTTTCTTTTGGCCAATTCCTCCCTTTTGGAATGGGAATCTTTATCTAATACCTGCACCACTATTGTACCTTGGAAGTTAAGAATTTGTTTTTGAGTTTATGGTCTAATAAGTGGAAAGAAATGTGTCTTGAGTCTCAGATAAGACTTTAGACTTAGGATTTTTGAGTTGATGCTGGAATGAGTTAAGATTTTGGATACTACTGGGAAGAGATGATTGTATTGTATGACGCAAGAGGAACATGTGATGTGGTGGGAGAAAGGGGACCACTCGTACACTGCTGGTGGGAATATAAATTAGTATGGCTACTAAGGAAAACAGTACTGAGGTTCCTCAAAAAAGTAAAAATGAAACCACCATATGATCCAGCAATCCCATTGCTGGATATGTGTCCAAAAGAAAGGAAAATCAGTATATTGAAGAGATATCTGCACTCTCATGTTTACTGCAGCACTATTCACAATAGCCAAGATATGGAATCAACCTAAGTGTCTATCAATGGATGACTGGATAAAGAAAATGTGGTATATATACACAATGGAATACTATTCAGCCATAAAAAAATAAAACCCTGTTGGGGGGTGGAGCCAAGATGGCCAAATAGGAACAGCTCCAGTCTACAGCTCCCAGCCTGAACGACACAGAAGAGGGGTGATTTCTGCATTTCTGTTTGAGGTACTGGTTTCATCTCACTAGGGAGTGCCAAACAGTGGGTGCAGGACAGTCGGTGAAGTGCACTGTGCACGAGCCAAAGCAGGGCAAGGCATTGCCTCACTCGGGAAGCGCAAGGGGTCAGGGAGTTCCCTTTCCTAGTCAAAGAAAGGGGTAACACACCACACCTGGAAAATCAGGTCAGTCCCACCCTAATACTGCGCTTTTCCAACAGGCCTGGAAAATGGCACACTAGGAGATTGTGTCCCGCACCTGGCTTGGAGGGTCCTATGCCCACGGAGTCTCACTGATTGCTAGCACAGCAGTCTGAGATCAAACTGCAAGGCGGCAGCGAGGCTGGGGGAGGGGCACCCGCCATTGCCCAGGCTTGCTTAGGTAAACAAAGCAGCCAGGAAGCCACCACAGCTCAAGGAGGCCTGCCTGCCTCTGTAGGCTCCACCTCTGGGGGCAGGGTACAGACAAACAAAAACTCAGCAGGAACCTCTGCAGACTTAAATGTCCCTGTCTGACTGACAGCTTTGAAGAGAGTAGTGGTTCTCCCAGCACACAGCTGGAGATCTGAGAATGGACAGACTGCCTCCTAAAGTGGGTCCCTGACCCCCGAGCAGCCTAACTGGGAGGCACCCCCCAGTAGGAAAAGACTGACACCTCACTCGGCCAGGTACTCCTCTGAGACAAAACTTCCAGAGGAACTATCAGACAGCTGAATTTGTGGTCTCACGAAAATCCGCTGTTCTGCAGCCACCACTGCTGACACCCAGCCAAACAGGGTCTGGAGTGGACCTCTAGTAAACTCCAACAGACCTGCAGCTGAGGGTCCTGTCTGGTAGAAGGAAAACTAACAAACAGAAAGGACATCCACACCAAAAACCCATCTGTACATCACCATCATCAAAGACCAAAAGTAGATAAAACCACAAAGATGGGGAAAAAACAGAGCAGAAAAACTGGAAACTCTAAAAAGCAGAGAACCTCTCCTCCTCCAAAGGAACGCAGTTCCTCACCAGCAATGGAACAAAGCCAGATGGAGGATGACTTTGACGAGTTGAGAGAAGAAGGCTTCAGACGATCAAACTACTCCGAGCTACGGGAGGAAATTCAAAACAATAGTAAAGAAGTTAAAAACTTTGAAAAAAAAATTAGATGAATGGAGAACTAGAATAACCAATGGGGAGAAGGGCTTAAAGGAGCTGACGGAGCTGAAAGCCAAGTATCGACAACTACGCGAAGATTGCAGAAGCCTTGGTAGCAGATGCGATCAACTGGAAGAAAGGGTATCGCGGACGGAAGATGAAATGAATGAAATGAAGCGGGAAGGGAAGTTTAGAGAAAAAAGAATAAAAAGAAATGAACAAAGCCTCCAAGAAATTTGGGACTATGTGAAAAGACCAAACCTACGTCTGATTGGTGTACCTGAAAATGATGGGGAAAATGGAACCAAGTTGGAAAACACTCTGCAAGATATTATCCAGGAGAACTTCCCCAATCTAGCAAGGCAGGCCAACATTCAGATTCAGGAAATACAGAGAACACCACAAAGATACTCCTCGAGAAGAGCAACTCCAAGACACATAATTGTCAGATTCACCAAAGTTGAAATGAAGGAAAAAATGTTAAGGGCAGCCAGAGAGAAAGGTTGGGTTACCCACAAAGGGAAGCCCATCAGAATAACAGCTGATCTCTCGGCAGAAAACTCTACAAGCCAGAAGAGAGTGGGGGCCGATATTCAACATTCTTAAAGAAAAGAATTTTCAACCCAGAATTTCATATCCAGCCAAACTAAGCTTCGTAAGTGAAGGAGAAATAAAATACTTTACAGACAAGCAAATGCTGAGTGATTTTGTCACCACCAGGCCTGCCCTAAAAGAGCTCCTGAAGGAAGCACTAAACATGGAAAGGAACAACCGGTACCAGCCACTGCAAAAACATGCCAAATTGTAAAGACCATCAAGGCTAGGAAGAAACTGCATCAACTAATGAGCAAAATAACCAACTAACATCATAATGACAGGATCAGATTCACACATAACAATATTAACTTTAAATGCAAATGGGCTAAATGCTCCAATTAAAAGACACAGACTGGCAAACTGGATAAGGAGTCAGGACCCATCAGTGTGCTGTATTCAGGAAACCCATCTCACGTGCAGAGACACACATAGACTCAAAATAAAGGGATGGAGGAAGATCTATCAAGCAAATGGAAAACAAAAAAAGGCAGGGGTTGCAATCCTAGTCTCTGATAAAATAGACTTTAAACCAACAAAGATCAAAAGAGACAAAGAAGGCCCTTACATAATGGTAAAGGGATCAATTCAACAAGAAGAGCTAACTATCCTAAATATATATGCACCCAACACAGGAGCACCCAGATTCATAAAGCAAGTCCTCAGTGACCTACAAAGGGACTTAAAGTCCCACACAATAATAATGGGAGATTTTAACACCCCACTGTCAACATTACACAGATCAACGAGACAGAAAGTTAACAAGGATATCCAGGAATTGAACTCAGCTCTGCACCAAGTGGACCTAATAGACATCTACAGAACTCTCCACCCCAAATCAACAGAATATACATTTTTTTCAGCACCACACCACACCTATTCCAAAATTGACCACATAGTTGGAAGTAAAGCTCTCCTCAGCAAATGTAAAAGAACAGAAATTATAACAAACTGTCTCTCAGACCACAGTGCAATCAAACTAGAACTCAGGATTAAGAAACTCACTCAAAACCGCTCAACTACATGGAAACTGAACAACCTGCTCCTGAATGACTATTGGGTACATAATGAAATGAAGGCAGAAATAAAGATGTTCTTTGAAACCAACAAGAACAAAGACACAACATACCAGAATCTCTGGGACACATTCAAAGCAGTGTGTAGAGGGAAATTTATAGCACTAAATGCCCACAAGAGAAAGCAGGAAAGATCCAAAATTGACACCCTAACATCACAATTAAAAGAACTAGAAAAGCAAGAGTAAACACATTCAAAAGCTAGCAGAAGGCTAGAAATAACTAAAATCAGAGCAGAACTGAAGGAAATAGAGACACAAAAAACCCTTCAAAAAATTAATGAATCCAGGAGCTGGTTTTTTGAAAAGATCAACAAAATTGATAGACCGCTAGCAAGACTAATAAAGAAGAAAAGAGAGAAGAATCAAATAGATGCAATAAAAAATGAAAAAGGGGATATCACCACCGATCCCACAGAAATACAATCTACAATCAGAGAATACTACAAACACCTCTATGCAAATAAACTAGAAAATCTAGAAGAAATGGATAAATTCCTCGACAAATACACCCTCCCAAGACTAAACCAGGAAGAAGTTGAATCTCTGAATAGACCAATAACAGGTTCTGAAATTGTGGCAATAATCAATAGCTTACCAACCAAAAAGAGTCCAGGACCTGATGGATTCACAGCCGAATTCTACCAGAGGTACAAGGAGGAACTGGTACCATTCCTTCTGAAACTATTCCAATCGATAGAAAAAGAGGGAATCCTCCCTAACACATTTTATGAAGCCAGCATCGTCCTGATACCAAAGCCTGGCAGAGACATAACCAAAAAAGAGAATTTCAGACCAATATCCTTGATGAACATTGATGCAAAAATCCTCAGTAAAATACTGGCAAACCGAATCCAGCAGCACATCAAAAAGCTTATACACCATGATCAAGTGGGCTTCATCCCTGGGATGCAAGGCTGGTTCAACATACGCAAATCAATAAATGTAATCCAACATATAAACAGAACCAAAGACAAAAACCACATGATTATCTCAATAGATGCAGAAAAGGCCTTTGACAAAATTCAACAACCCTTCATGCTAAAAACTCTCAATAAATTAGGTATTGATGGGACGTATCTCAAAAGAATAAGAGCTATCTATGACAAACCCACAGCCAATATCATACTGAATGGGCAAAAACTGGAAGCATTCCCTTTGAAAACTGGCACAAGACAGGGATGCCCTCTCTCACCACTCCTAGTCAACATAGTGCTGGAAGTTCTGGCCAGGGCAATCAGGCAGGAGAAGGAAATAAAGGGTATTCAATTAGGAAAAGAGGAAGTCAAATTGTCCCTGTTTGCAGATGACATGATTGTATATCTAGAAAACCCCATCGTCTCAGCCCAAAATCTCCTTAAGCTGATTAGCAACTTCAGCAAAGTCTCAGGATACAAAATCAATGTACAAAAATCACAAGCATTCTTGTACACCAATCACAGACAAACAGAGAGCCAAATCATGAGTCAACTCCCATTCACAATTGCTTCAAAGAGAATAAAATACCTAGGAATCCAACTTACGAGGGATGTGAAGGACCTCTTCAAGGAGAACTACAAACCACTGCTCAATGAAATAAAAGAGGATACAAACAAATGGAAGAACATTCCATGCTCATGGGTTGGAAGAATCAATATCATGAAAATGGCCATACTGCCCAAGATAATTTATAGATTCAATGCCATCCCCATCAAGCTACCAATGACTTTCTTCACAGAATTGGAAAAAACTAAAGTTCATATGGAACCAAAAAGAGCCCACATCGCCAAGTCAATCCTAAGCCAAAAGAACAAAGCTGGAGGCATCACGCTACCTGACTTCAAACTATACTACAAGGCTACAGTAACCAAAACAGCATGGTACTGGTACCACAACAGAGACATAGATCAATGGAACAGAACAGAGCCCTCAGAAATGATGCCACATATCTACAACTATCTGATCTTTGACAAACCTGACAAAAACAAGACATGGGGAAAGGATTCCCTATTTAATAAATGGTGTTGGGAAAACTGGCTAGCCATATGTAGAAAGCTGAAACTGGATCCCTTCCTTACACCTTATACAAAAATTAATTCAAGGTGGATTAAAGACTTAAATGTTAGGCCTAAAACCATTAAAATCCTACAAGAAAACCTAGGCAATACCATTCAGGACATAGGCGTGGGCAAGGACTTCATGTCTAAAACACCAAAAGCAATGGCAACAAAAGCCAAAATTGACAAATGGGATCTAATTAAACTAAAGAGCTTCTGCACAGCAAAAGAAACTACCATCAGAGTGAACAGGCAACCTACAGAATGGGAGAAAATTTTTGCAACCTACTCATCTGACAAAGGGCTAATATCCAGAATCTACAATGAACTCAAACAAATTTACAAGAAAAAAACAAACAACCCCATCAAAAAGTGGGCAAAGGACATGAACAGACACTTCTCAAAAGAAGACATTTATGCAGCCAAAAAACACATGAAAAAATGCTCATCATCACTGGCCATCAGAGAAATGCAAATCAAAGCCACAGTGAGATACCATCTCACACCAGTTAGAACGGCCATCATTAAAAAGTCAGGAAACAACAGGTGCTGGAGAGGATGTGGAGAAATAGGAACACTTTTACACTGTTGGTGGGACTGTAAACTAGTTCAACCATTGTGGAAGTCAGTGTGGTGATTCCTCAGGGATCTAGAACTAGAAATACCATTTGACCCAGCCATCCCATTACTGGGTATATACCCAAAGGACTATAAATCATGCTGCTATAAAGACACATGCACACGCATGTTTATTGCGGCACTATTCACAATAGCAAAGACTTGGAACCAACCCAAATGTCCAACAACGATAGACTGGATTAAGAAAATGTGGCACATATACACCATGGAATACTATGCAGCCATAAAAAATGATGAGTTCATGTCCTTTGTAGGGACATGGATGAAACTGGAAAACATCATTCTCAGTAAACTATCGCAAGGACAAAAAACCAAACACCACATGTTCTCACTCATAGGTGGGAATTGAACAATGAGAACTCATGGACACAGGAAGGGGAACATCACACTCCGGGGACTGTTGTGGGGTGGGGGGAGGGGGGAGGGACAGCATTAGGAGATATACCTAATGCTAAATGACGAGTTAATGGGTGCAGCAAAACAACATGGCACATGGATACATATGTAACTTACAACCTGCACATTGTGCACATGTACCCTAAAACCTAAAGTATAATAATAAAAAAAAAAAATAAAAATAAAAACCCTGTTATTTGCAGCAACATGGATGGCTAGAGGACATGATGCTAAGTGACATAAGCCAAGCCCAGAAAGACAAATATCCCGTGTTCTCACTTGTATGTGGGAACTAAGAAAACTGATCTCATGGAGGTAGAGAGCAAACCAGTGGTTACCAGACGCTGGGAAGGGTGGAAGGGAGCAGTGAAGGGAGGCTGGCTACTGGGTACAAAAACAATCAGAAGGAATAAGTTCTAGTTTTTGATAGTATGGTAAGGCAACTATAGTTAACAATAAAGTTATATATTTCAAATAGCTAGATGAGAAGCTTTGAATTATTCCCAACACACACACACAAAAATGATCATTGCTTGGGGTGATGAATATCCCAATTATCCTGATTTGATCATTACATATTGTATGCATGTATCAAAATATAACATGTACCCCATAAATATGTATAACTATTATATATCAATAAAAAATTATAAAATGCAATGAAAGCAGTACAGGGAAATTTATAGCACTGAATATATATATATGTTAGAAAAGAAGAAAGAGCTAAAATCAATAATCTAAGCTTTACCTTTAGGAAACTAGAAACAGAGCAAATTAAATTCAAAGTAGCAGAAAAAAAGAAATAAAAATTCAACAAATCAATGCAAGTAAAAGCAGAAAATCAGGCTGGGTGTGGTGGCTCATGCCTGTAATCCCAGCACTTTGGGAGGCCAAAGTGGGAGGATCACTTGAGGCCAGGAGTTCAGACCTGGCAACATAGTGAGACCCTGTCTCTAAAAAAATAAAAATAAAAAAATTAGCCGGTCACGGTGGTGCACACCTGTAGTTCCAGTTACTTGTAAGGCTGAGGTGGAAGAGTTGGTTGAGCCTGGGAAGTCAAGGCTGCAGTCAGCCATGGTTGTGCCACTGCACTCCAGCCTGGATGACACAGTGAGACCTTGTCCCAAAAAAACAAACAAACAAAACAAAACAAAAAAACACACACACACACACAACCAAAAAAACACCTGAAAATCAATACAGAAAACCAACAAAACCAAAATATTGTTCTTTGAAAAGATAAATGAAATCGATATCTAGCTAGGTGAACCAAGAAAAAGAGACAAAAGATACAAATTATTAATATCAAAAATTTTAGAAAAGGGGTCATCACTATTAATCCTATGAATATAAAAACAATAATAAAGGAATACTAAATAATTCTATGCCTACGAATCTGGTAACAGATGAAATGTACCAATTACTCAGAAAGGCACAATCTGCCTAAAGTCACACAAAAAGAAACGTACAATCTGAATAGGCCTAGGTCTATTAAAGAACCTGAACCAATAAATAATAACATTCCAAAACAGCAGGCACCATATCCAGATAGGTTCATTGGTGAATTCTACCAAACACTCAGGAAAGAAATTACCCGAATTCTTTAAAATTTCTTCCAGAAAACAGCAGAGGGTATATCATAACTCATTCGGTGAAGCCAGTTATTATCCAAATCTCACAACTAGGCAAAGACATCACAAGAAAGGAAAACTACTGAGTAGTAACTATCATGAACATAGATGATAAATCCTAAGCAAAATATTAGAAAACTGAATATCTGTATATAAAAAAATTATACACCATGACCAAGTGGGACGCCCAACTTGATTTATAAATTCAATGCAATCCCAATCAAAATCTCAGCAATTTATTTTTTTGGATACCAACAAACTAGTTCACAAGTATACATGGAAAGGCAAAAAACCAAAACAGCCAACACCATACTGAAGTAACAAAGTCAATGAACTGACACTACCCAATGTTAAGACTTACTATAAAGTAATCAGCTGGCATGGTGGCTCACGCCTGTAATCCCTGAACTTTGGAGGCCAAGGCAGGTGGATCACTTGAGGTCAGGAGTTCAAGACCAGCCTAGCCAACATGGTGAAACCCCGTCTCTACTAAAAATACAAAAAAATTAGCCAGGCAGGGTGGCACATGCTTGTATTCCCAGCTACATGGGAGGCTGAGGCAGAAGAACTGCTTGAACCTGGGAGGCGGAGATTGCAGTGAGCCGAGATTGCGCCACTGCACTCCAGCCTGGGTGACAGAGCAAGACTCCATTACAAAACAAAACAAAAGTACAGTAATCAAGGCGGTGTGGTACTGGTGAAAGAATAAATAGATAAATGGGACAGAATAGAGATTCCAGAAAAAGACTCACACAAATATAGTCAACTGCTCTCTAACAGTGGAGCAAAGGTGATTCAAGGGAGAAAGGACAGTCTTTTCAACAAACAATGCTGGAACAAGTAGATTTCAACATGTCAAAAAAATGAACCTATATAGTAGGGGACTCATCAACTTGATAAAGGGCATTTATTAAAAACAACAACAACAACTCACAGCTAAAATACTGGTGAAGGACTGCAAGTTTTTGCCTTAAAATCAGAAAGAAAGTAGAATGGCCACTTTCACCACTGTTACTCAATATTGTACTGTAAGTTCTATAAGCAGTTACACAAGAAAATGAAATAAATCCATGTTGGAAAGAAAGAAGTAAAACTACACCTATTCACAGATGACAAGATCTGTGATATGGTTTGGCTGTGTCTCCACCCAAAATCTCATCTTGAATTATAATACACATAATCCCCACATGTCAGGGGCAGGACCAGGTGGAGCTAATTGGGTCATGGGGGCAGTTTCCCCCATGCTGTTCTCATGATAGTGAGTCTCACAAGATCTGATGGTTTTATAAGCATCTGGCATTTCCCCTGCTTGCACTCACTCCGTCCTGATGCCCTATGAAGAAGATGTCTGCTTCTCCTTTGCCTTCCACCATGATTATAAGTTTCCTGAGGCTTCTCCAGCAATGTGGAACTGTGAGTCAATTAAACCTTTCCTTTATAAATTACCCAGTCTTGGGTATTTCTTATAGTAGTGTGAGAACAGGCTAATACAATCTGCTATATAGGAAATCCCCAAGAATCCACAAGAAAGCTACCAGAGCTATATACGAATCCATCAAAGTTGTAGGTTATAAGATCAATGCATAAAAATCAGTTGTGTTTCTCCACACCAGCAATGAACAATCCATAAAAGAAATTTAGAAAGGAATTCTATTTATAATAGTATCTAAAACAATAAAATACCTAGAAACAAATCTAACGAGATGAAAGACTTACAGACTGAAAATTACATGACATTGCTGAAGGAAATTAAAGAAAACCTCAATAAATGGAAAAGCATCCCATATTCATGGATTGGAAGACTTAATATTGTTAAGATGTCAAGACTACCCAAAGCAACCTAAAAATTTAGCACAATCCCTATCAAAATTCTAATAACTTTTCTGCAAAAATAGAAAGTTCTATCCTCAAATTATTCTCAAGTTATTATGGAATTGCAAAGGACCCTGAATAGCTAAAATATTGAAAAAGAACAACAAATGTGGAAGACTCACAATTCTCAGTTTCAAAATTTACTACAAAACGAGAGTAATCAAAATAGTGTGGGATTGGCATAAGGATAATCATACAGACCAAAGGAATGTAACTGAGAGTCCATAAATAAAACCATACATCTATGGCCCATTTATTTTTGATGAGAGTGCCAAGATATTCAATGAGAAAACAGTCTCTTCAACAAATGGTGCTGGGATAATTGGATTTCCACATACAAAAAAATAAGCCAGGAGCCCTATCTCATATTTACTATATATGAAAATCAACTCTAAATTGATAAAAGACCTAAATATAAGCTAAAACCATAAAACTTTGAAGAAAACATAGGGGTAAATCTTTATGACCTTGGATTTGGCAATGTATTCTTAGATACGACATAAGGTAAAAACTGGACTTAATCAAAATTTTTAAACTTTTCATTTCTGCAAAAAAAGTTCTTGGAATTTTGATAGGAATTGTGCTGAATTTGTAGACTGCTTTGGGTAGTCTTGATATCTTAACAATATTAAGTCTTCCAATCCATGAATGTGGGATGCTTTTCCATTTATTGAGGTCTTCTTTTAATTTCCTTCATAAGCAAAAATAAAAAAAGGTTTTTGCTTATGCTTCATATCATAAGCAAAAAAAGAAAAAAGGTGAATTGGACTACATCAAAATTTGAAATTTCTGTACATAAAAGGACATTATCCAGAAAGTGACAACTGACAGAATGGGAAAAAATATTTGCAAATCATGTTATCTAGAATATACAAAGAACTCCTATAACTCAAGAACAAAATGATAAACCACCCAATTGAAAATGAGCAAAGTACTTGAACAGATAATTTGCCAAAGGAAATATCCAAGTGGACAATAAGCACAAGAAAAGATGCTCAACATCATTAGTCAGTAGGGGAAATGCAAATAAAACCACATTAAGGTACCACTTCATACCCATTAGGATAGCTATATTAAAACAAAACAACAGAATACAAGTGTTGACAAGGATGTAGAGAAATATGAGCCCTTGAGCATTGCTGCTGGGAATGTAAAATGGTACAGTAACTGTGGAAGACAGTATCCAGGTTCCTCATAAAGTTAAACAATATCACTCCTTGGTATATACCCAAAATAATTGAATCCATGGACTTAAACAGATACTTTTTTATCAGTGTTCATTGCAGTATTATTTACAATAGCCAAAAGGTGTAACCTGTTGTGTATTTTTACCACATTTTGTTTATTTATTCATCTATTAGTATCCACTAATAGATGAATAAATAAACAAAATGTGGTAAAAATACACAACAGACTGTTATTCAGCCAGAATAAGTAAAGACATTCTGATATATGCTACAACATGGATAATCCTTGAAAACATTATGGGAAGTGAAATACGTCAGAAATAGGACAAATATCAGGTAATTCTACTTAGGTGAGGTACCTACAGTAGTCAAATTCAGAGACAGTAAGTAGAATGGTGGATGCCAGTGGCTGGGCGGAAGTGGAAATGGGGAGTTACTGTTTAACAGGTACAGAGTTTCAGTTTGGGAAGATAAAGAAGTCTGGAGATGGATGGTGGTGTTGGTTGCATAACAATATGAAGGTACTTTAAAATGATTAAAATGGTAAATTTTATGCTGTGTGTATTCCACTACAATAAAAAATACAATCACTTGTGCATATATTTGGAGGTGGGGTGGCCTTGACAAGTCGATTTTTACCTGTAAGTGGAAAGGCAAAGTGTTAAACATAGGTAAACACTGTTGAAAAAAAACAAAGTGGGAAGACTAGCTCTATCAGGTCTTACCATAAACCTACTGTAATTCAAACAGTGTGATACTGATACACGGTTAAACAATAAAACCAAGAGAAATCCAGAAACAAACCCACACATATCTGGACCTTAATTTACATCAGAGGTGACACTGCAGAACAGTGTATTTTCAATAATTAGCTCTGGAACAACTGGATACCCTTATATAAAATATCAAACTGGAAAAAAAACTTAAATTGGACTCCAGTTTTACACAATCAATTCATGTGGATTAAACACAAAAGACAAAAATATAAAGCTTTCAGAAGGTAATATAAAATAACATCTGTATGACCTTGGGATAGAAAACGTTCTCTAAAAACATAGAAGAGGCTGGGCACAGTAGCTCACGCCTGTAATCCCAGCACTTTGGGAAGCCAAGGTGGGCGGATCATGAGGTCAGGAGATCAAGATCATCCTGGCTAACATGGTGAAACCCCGTCTCTACTAAAAATACAAAAATGAGCCAGGCATGGTGGCGGGCGCCTGTAGTCCCAGCTACTTAGGAGGATGAGGCAAGAGAATAGTGTGAACTCGGGAGGTGAAGCTTGCAGGGAGCTGAGATCACACCACTCCACTCCAGCCTAGGGGACAGAGCAAGACTCCGTCTCAAAAAAACAAATCAAGACAAAACAAAACAAAACAAAAATAGAAGAACACTACCATGAAAGTCAAGAATTTTGGTCCATAAACTAGAAAAAAACAGTTAAAACACATAAAATTATTGAAGAACTAAATTGCCATACACTACACCTCCAGAGGGGCTTGTAGGAACATATAAAGAATTCCTCCCATATATGAAACAGACACATGGGCATATCTCATGAAAGGTACTTTGTGAAAGTGAAGATCCAACTGGCAAATAATGTGAACAGATATTTAACCTCATTGCAAGAAGGGAAATAAAAAGTAAAACAACGAGTTATAAACCCACCAGAATGCTAAAATTTAAAAATCCATCAGTACAAAGTATTGGATAAATACAAGGAACAACAGGAAGTCCTATAGACTGTTGGTGAGAGTAGAAATTGGTACCATCAATCACTTTGGAAATGATTTTTGCATTATCCAATAAAAATTGAAAATAGGTATATACTATGATCAAATTAATCTACTTCTAGGTATATATGCTAAAGAAATTCATGGACATATGCACCAGGATATATGTACAAGTATATTCTCAAAAGTATGATTTATAATAGCCCTAAACTGAAAAAAAAATGAATGTCAATTAACAGTAAAGTGGATAAGTAAAATCTTTAAAAGACAGAATGAAAGTAAATGAACTATACCTAAATGCAACTAAGTGTATAAATTTCATTAAAAAATTAACAAGAAGTAAGAAAAATACAATTCAAAAATAGGCAAAATTAAGCCAGCTGTTTAGGTATGCATTCATATGTGGTACAACTTGAGAAAGGCAGTGAAATTATAAGCCAGGATCGTGATTACCTCCAGAGGACAAGAAAGGATTATTTATCTAGAAGGGAACATAATAGCTCCTGGGGTGGCAGTAATGTTCTATCTCTTGAACTGGATGATTCTAGAAATATGTATCCTACATACTCTTCTGTATAAATGTTATACTTCACATTTTGAAAAAAGTGATGGTAAACACCACTCCATAGAGAAAAACATTTATGCTGATGGGGTCATAATGGGTTCAGGCTGCCAAGCAACCATATTATATTTCCCTAGTCCATTCCTTCTCCTACTCTCCTGGAATAATAGTATTTTATACCTCTGTTCTTAAAAGCTCCAATACCTCCTCCTCTGTCCTCACCCTCAGTTGGTGATTTCCTACCTAACTGAGAGAAATGAAAGCAAAGAACATTTCCACAGACTCATCACTACAAATACCCACCTATTGTGATTTTTCACCCACATATTCTACTTTCCCTTAGCTCAAGTCTCTATGATACTACCTAAGGCCAGTTCACCTTTTTGTGCAAGAGATCCAATCTCCTCTTGCCTTCTCAAGAACATTACAGGAACTCTCCCATCTGTAACCTACATCATCGATTTCCTTTAGCAAACAAACATGCTGTTATTTCTTGACTCAACTTCCCCCAGCAGCTATGACCCCATTTCTTTGCTCCCTTTTTTAGTTAAACTTCTTACAAAAATTATCTCCAATTCCTCTCTTTCCACCATTCTCTCTTAAATCAACTACAATCAGATTTTTGGCCTGACCACTCTGTCAACTGCTCATCAAGATCATCAATAGTCTCTAGTGGTCAATACTGAGCTCTCATCTTACTTATGTTCAGTAGCACTGACACAGGTTATCATTCCTTGCTCCCTGATAGATTTGCATCACTGGGTTTCTGGTAAATCACACTGTCCTGATTTTCTTCCTATGTAATTGGTCACACCTTCTCAGTCTCCACTGCTGCCACTTCTGATTCCTCTTCTACTTAATGACGGAATGCCCCACAGTGTCTTTGGTATTCTATCTGTACTCACTCTCTTGGTAATCTCATCCAGTCTAATGATATAAATACATTTTCATGCTGGTATTTCCAGTTCAGACCTCTCTCTTAAACTTCTAGCATCTAATAGACATCTGAAATTCCATATGTTCAATACCAATCTTCCAATTTCCCCCCTAAAACCTGCTCTCTCATACATTAACCATCCCTTATTTCTATTTAAGGACTTTCCTTAAATAGACAGACCATCCATTTTGTTGTTCAGACCAAAAAATCTGGAGTCGTCCTTGTCTCCTCCCCCAATATCTAGTCCATCAGTAAATTCAGTGTATTGCATCTCCAGATACAGCCAGTATTTAAAGATTTCTTCTCCTCCACTGATATCAGCCCAAGCCACATTTACATCACACCTGAATTACTACAATAACTTTCCTGTCTGTTCTCTGTTTATACCCTTTACCATCTAATAACCTATTCTTAATGTCAGCAGAAAGATCCTTTAAACAGTTGACTGAGACATTCTCTCTCTCCTCTGTTCAAAATCCTACTATAGCTACCCATCTTACTCAGAGGAAAAGCCAATGACATGCATTCCCTTTAAACCCAGGACAGTATCACCATTTTTTAAACTTTCTTTTTTTTTTTTTTGAGATGGAGTCTTGTTCTGTCGCCAGGCTGGATTGCAGTGGTGTGATCTCGGCTCATTGCAACCTCTGCCTCCTGGGTTCAAGTGATTCCCCTGCCTCAGCCTCCCGGGTAGCTGGTACTACAGGCATGCACCACCATACCTGGCTAATTTTTTTGTATTTTAGTAGAGACAGGGTTTCACCATGTTGGCCAGGATGGTCTCAATCTCCTGACCTCGTGATCTGTCTGCCTCGGCCTCCCTAAGTGCTGGGATTACAGGTGTGAGCCACTGCGCCCGGCCTTTTTAAACATATTTTTAAACACACAAAATGAAGCCTAAAAAAGTAATTCCTAATCTTCAAACTAGTTCTGGTCTATGTGGAAATCTTAACTAATCCAAGCTGGGCCCAGTGGCACATGCCTATAGTCTCAGCTACATGAGAAGCTGAGGTGGGATGATCACTTGAGCTCAGGAGTTCAAGCTCAGCCTGAGCAACACAGTGAGACCCCATCTCTTAAAAACAAAACAAAAAAAACTATTAACTAATCCACGCTGTATAATGATAATGTAAATGACTGTATAATGATAATGTAAATGTAAAATGCAGTGCATTTTTAGAAATGTCTATTCATTTTATTTTAACATGATGTTCTTTTTCCTACTTTTTTTGTTAAGTGTTCTATTTTTTAATGGTAATGGCAAATGGCAGGTTTATAAAACATTTTATTATTTGAAAAATAAAAATGTGGCAGAACTATGTTTTATTGCCTTTTTCTCTATTTTCTCCCTCCACTCCCTACACTTTTTCACCGCTGAATTAAAAAACAGAATATTTTTACTGGTATATGAAAATGAAGTCTGGGAAGTGCCAGCCAAAAGGATTTATCAAGTAGGTATCTGCACTAAAAGGTCACTAAATCACAGAGAAACTATACTATAGGGGAAACTTACATTGGCTATGGTATTATAGTCACACCTCTCCTCTAGCTCTGTCAATACTGGCTATGTGATATTAAAATTCCTAATGTCCCTGACCCGATTTTTCCTCATCTATAAAGGGAAAATAATAATAGTATATAGTTCATAAAAGTAAGAAAATTAAGATGATATATATAAGTGATGATATATAATAGCTACCTACCTATGTGTTTAGTTAATACAACACTATACAGTGTTATATCGTGGGAGACAGAATAGGAGGAAGTGAGAGTAGTCCACCTGGTGCAGAAAAATATTTTATCTGCTGACATTGTTTAGAACTAATGGCACATGGTGATAATACTTACAAGCATTTTGGTTAGTTTAATTATTGTTTTTAAATTCTCTGCAGACTGTGCATCCCTCTCTTGCTTTCACCAGGTCATCATAGCAAAACATCATCTCTCACATTCATTCATTCATTTATTTATTCATTCATTCTTAAGTGAAAGTCTACTTAGCGTTGGGCATCGTTTATGGTAGGGACACAGAAGGTAGTATAAGAGTATAGTCTTAAAAAGTCAGGAAACAGGCGGGGCACAGTGGCTCACACCTGTAGTCACAGCACTATGGGAGGCTGAGGTGGGTGGATCACGAGGTCAGGAGTCAAGACCAGCCTGTCCAAGATGGTGAAACACCATCTCTACTAAAAATACAAAAATTAGCCGGGTGCGGTGGCAGGCACCTGTAATCCCAGCTACTCGGGAGGCTGAGGCAGGAGAATTGCTTGAACCTGGGGGGCGGAGGCCGCAGTGAGCCGAGATCGCACCACTGCACTCCAGCCTGGGTGACAGAGTGAGACTCCGTCTCAAAAAAAAAAAAAAAAAAAAGTCAGGAAACAACAGATGCTGGAGAGGATGTGGAGAAATAGGAATGCTTTTACACTGTTGGTGGGTGTGTAAATTAGTTCAACCATTGTGGAAGACAGTGTGGCAATTCCTCAAGGATCTAGAACTAGAAATACCATTTGATCCAGCAATCCCATTACTGGGTATATACCCAAACGATTATAAATCATGCTACTATAAAGACACACGCACACGTATGTGTATTGTGGCACTATTTACAACAGCAAAGACTTGGAACCAACCCAAATGTCCATCAATAATAGACTGGATAAAGAAAATGTGGCACATATACACCATGGAATACTATGCAGCCATAAAAAAAGATGAGGTCACGTCCTTTGCAGGGACATGGATGAAGCTAGAAACCATCATTCTCAGCAAAATATCACAAGGACAGAAAACCAAACACTGCATGTTCTCACTCATAAGTGGAAGGTGAACAATGAGAACACATGGACACAGGGAGGGGAACATCACACACCAGGGCCTGTTGGGGGGTGGAGGGGTGGGGGAGGGATAGTATTAGGAGAAATACCTAATGTAAATGACAAGTTGATGGGTGCAGCAAACCAACATGGCGCATGTATACCTATGTAACAAACCTGCATGTTGTGCACATGTACCCTAGAACTTAAAGTATAATAATAAAAAAAAATTTTTTTTAAAAAGAGTATAGTCACCCTGCAGTCTTAAATAAACTAAGGATAATTATTTAGAAAACAAATACTTACCTTTCTTGAATTTATGTACAGGAAGTTTCTTAAGTTGATCTTTACGCAGTCTGTTTCTTCTAGCTCTATGTCTATCCTGGACAAATTTTGTGATCTAAAAATAAAAGAGTAAAAAAAGGAGTCAGATATTAAATGTGCAAAGAGAAAGTGACCATTAAAATAACAAATATCTTTTAAGTTTCTGGATAGCTACTGCAAATCAGTTCAGTTCATTTAAATTATAATTGCAATAGTATTGTTAATTAAAGCATTAAATTACATTAGTGATTAGTTAACCCATAAATTACCCCTTGAATTGTTTATTAATTGATCTTGATTATCTTTGAATTACCTACGGAGACATTATAAAAAAACATGTAACTGTTTGCTTGCAAAAATACAAACGGTAAACTACAGATTTTATAAAGACTCCAATGGGTTAAAAAAAAAAAAGAATGGGAAGGTTGATATTCCTATATATCACAAACTGATAAAAATTTCAAACATACACTTATTAGTTACTGCAGAATAATGGGCAGAAATAATGCAGAACACCTTCACTACAAATATTCAGAAAAGGTGGATAAAATATACAAAATATTTTAAACTATAAATTGCTATGCTTGCAAGAATAAAAAGAAAGTACACAGGGCCAAAAACCAAATACCAAAAACACCCTCTGTAAAGGAAAAATTTGACTATGTCAAAGTTAAGAACTTCTCCGCTTAAAAGGCACTATTAAAAAAATAAAAGACAACTGAAGTGGGAGGATTGTTTGAGGCCAGGAGATCAAGACCAGCCTGGGCAACATAGTGAGACCCCATCTCTAAAAAGAAAAAAATTAGCCTGGCGCAGTGCCGTGTGCCTGTAGTTCCAGCTGCTTGGGGGGCTGAAGTGTGAGAATCATTTGGGCCCAGGATGTCAAGGCTGCAGTGATTCATGTTTGTGCCACTGTACTCCAGCCTGCACAACAGAGTGACAGCCTGTCTCCAAAACATAAATAAGTAAATGAATACACAAATAAAATTTAAAAATTAAAAATACAAATGAGCCACAGACTGAAATAAAATATTTGCAAATTGTATACATGATAAGGGATTTGTATCCAGAATATATATAAAAAACTCTCAAAACTCAATAATAAGAAAACAAGTTACCCAACAGAAGAAAATGGACAAAATATTTGAAGATACTTCACCATACAAGACATACAAACAGCAAATAAGCTCTTGAAGAGATGTGCAACGTCAGTAGTCAATAGGACAACAAAAATTCAAACCACAAATACTATAACACAATATACCTATTAGAGTGACTAAAATGTAAAAGACTGACTATACCAAGCGTTGGCATGGAAGTGGAGGGACTGGCACTCTCATACACTTTCTGGTGGGATTGTAAAATGGGACAACCACTTTGGAAAAGAGCTTGGCAATTTCTTATGAATCTAAACACACATTTATCCTGTGACCTAACTGTCCCACTCCTAGATATACTTACTCAACAGAAATGAAAGCATATTTCCATACAACAAATGTCCATGTCAGCTTTATTTGTAATAGCCAAAAACTAGAAACAACCCAAATGTTGATCAATAGGTAAATGGGTAAACAAATCATGGTATATTCACACAATGGAATATATCTCAGCAATAAAAAGGAATGAACAATCCATGCACTCAATAACATATATAAATCTCAAAATAATTATGGTGACAGAAAGAAGACCGACACAAAAGAGTACAGACTTTGATTCCATTTATATAAAGCTGTAGAAAATGCAAAGTAATCTACAGTGACTAAAATCAGATTTGTAGTTGCCTGGGCATGGAGAAGGGTAGGGAGGGGAGGATGAAGGAAAAGTTGGAAGGGGTAGAAGGAAGGCATTGCCAAACTTTTTAGGGTGGTTAGTATTTCATTATCTTGATTGTGGTGGTGGTGGTTTCGCAGGTATATACATACATATCTGTTACATATGGATGACATATGTGATATACATATGCATAAGTGATATATATATGCATATAAACCTACATCAAAACTGACCAAAGTGTACAATTTAAATATGTGTAATTTATTATGTCAAATCATACCTCCATAAATTTTTTTAAAGTTTAATGGTAACCACTAAAAGAACAGCAATATAATGCAAATTTTCGTATCAATAGGAAAAAGAAAGTAAAAGTTATTATTGCAAATTTACACAGAAGAAAATACAGAATAAAAAGTAAACAACAGAAATTAATCCAAATACATGTGTGATCACAATATATGTTAAATGGATTAAATTCACCAGTTTTCAAAAAGGAGTGTATCACATTGTATAAGAAAAAAATTCCAATCATATGCTATTTACAAGACACAAGATTAAAACTGAATGATACATTAGGACAAAAATTAAAGTAAAAAAATAAAGGGATAGGACCAGGTGCAGTGGCTCACACCTGTAATTCCAGTGCTTTGGGAGGCCAAGGCTGAAGGACTGAGCTTGAGCCCAGGAGTTTGAGACTAGCCTAAGCAACACAGAGAGGCCTCATCTCTACAAAAAAAATTAAAACAATTAGCTGGGCATGGTGATGTGCACCTCTAGTCCCAGCTACTTGGGAGGCTGAGGTGGGAGGATCACTTGAGGTTATAGTGAGCTATGATTGTGCCACTGCACTCCAGCCTGGGTGACAGAGCAAGAACCTGCATAAAATAACCAAATTAACATAAAAAATAAAATAAAGGGATAAAGATCTACCATGAAAATATTAAGCAAAAGAAAAGCTAGAATATCAAGCAAAACAGAATTTAAGGCAAAAAGCATCATTAGGAGAGTCCTGACAACAATAAAAACAACACCTCATCTAGAAACAAAATAGTGAAATACATACATTCACAAGCTCGGCAACTTACAGCTTAAGCACACAAAAAATTTAGAAGACTATCGACCTGTGCTGTCCAATATGGTAGCCACCAAGTACATGTGACTACTGAGCACTTGAAACATAGATAGTCTGAATTGGGATGTGCTGTAAGTATAAAATAGACACCAGATTACAAAGACACTATACAAAAAGAATGTAAAAATATCATATATTTGTATTAACTGAATGTTGTTATATATTTTAGATTTATTGAGTTAAATAAATATAGTATTAAAATTAATCTCATCTGTTTCCTTTTTTTTAACCTTTTAAATTTGGCTACCAGAAAATTTAAAATTACAATAAAATGTGGCTCACAATATTGTTCTATTCTTAGCACTGCTTCAGAAAATAGAAAAAGAACACAGAAAATTATTAACGATTGTGGTGATGGTTGCATAATTCTGTGAATATACTTAAAATTATTGAATTGTGCACTTTAAATGAGTTAATTTTAAGTTACATTAATTATGTCTCAATAAAGCTGTTAAAATAAAAGACTAGACAAAACAAATTCACAAGTTCGAACTAATGGACATAGAACTGCACTTCACATCTTTTCACACACACAGAATGTTTACAAAATTTAATCAGAAAACCATGCCACAAAGGAGGTTTTTGAAAATAACCAAAGAATCCATAACATACAATGTTCTCTTACCTCAACACAACTGAATTAGAAATCAATAGGAAAAAAATACATATTTTGGAAATGTAAAACTGTACTGAAATAATTCATAAGTCACAGAACGAATCATAATGAATATCTACGTTTCTGAGGGGGTGTTATAATCAGCATACCCCTTTGCCACCTGGATTCTAAATAACTTGAGAAATAAGATCATGAACTGGCCAGAAGAAGGAAGGTGAAACAACTCACTGGAGAGAGAAACAGAACTTTCTGTACTCGTTTCAGCAACACGTATACTAAAACTGGAATGATACAGAGAAGATTAGCATGACCCCTGTGCAGTGCAAGAAACAGAACTTTTTATTGAGCAATAGAATTAGGTTGCCTTAGCCACTCAGATATAGACAAAAGCAACTTTGGAATGAAGTAGGCCTTCCCTTCACCCTGCCGCAGAATTGCAGAACCAGCCCTAACCTTGGAGGAGTTGAATGAACATCTATGTCCCAAAGTCAGGTTAATAACAAAACAAAGATGGTGGAGCTGAGCCAAGTGTGCCCAATTTATCCTTCCTAAAGTGTCAGATAAGACACTTTATCTCCTCTAAGGTGGAAAGAGTAAATGGGCAGAGAAGGGCTAAGAGTTATAGTAACTGAGTTCCCCCTTCATATGGATTGAAACATTAAGAGTGATAAAGAAACATCCTATATTAAAATGAAAAACTTTTAAATTTAAGTCAAATGAAAATAAGAATTTTCCTTATCAAAAGTTGTGGGTTTCAGCTAAAGGTATTGTTGTAGAAAAATTTATAACCTAAATGCATATACTAGAAAGAAAAAAATAAGCATTTGGCTGAAGAATTAATTTCTATTAACAGAAAAAGAAAAGCCATACAACCAGACAAGGTAGAAGAAAGAAAATGATAAGAACCAAAATTCACGATAAAGACAAAGAAAGTAAAGAATTTAGCATTAAGTTCTACTAAAATGTAAGCTGCTTAATATCAGGGATTTTTACCGATTTTGTTTACTGATGAATCTGCAGACCCTTGAACAGTGCCTAGTTCACCATAGGTACAGAATATATACTTATTGAATGAAAGCCTACTTCTTTGAAAGACTAATAAGGCAATAATTTCTGACAACATTGTGAAAGGCACAGATGGATATGAATAAAGATAACTTATTCCACAAATAGTAGAAATTCTCTTTAAATTGTTATTTGAGTATATGAATATTATAAATCACTTTATTTCACTACACTTGAAAACAGGAAATTTCTTAGAAATATACTTTAGTAGGAACTGGAAAACCATCTGAATGTCTATTTAACTATGAAAAGGTCACTAGACCTAGATGATTTTATAGGCATCCTCTACAAAAATGTCAAGTAACAGATTAACCCCAATTTTCTTTAAAAAAAAAAAAACTATTTTAGAAAGTAAGAGAAAGCTTAGTTTTATGAGGCTATAATTTTGATTGCCTAGTTAATTTTAAAATTACGGTAAAATATACACAACATAAACCTTACTATCTCAACCATGTTTAAGTGTACAGTTCGATGGCTTAAGTACATTCATACTGTTGTGCTACCATCACTACCATCCATTCACAGCCTTCATCTTATTAAGCTGAAACTCTGTATCCATTAAACAATAACTCCCCCTTCTTCAGTCCCCTCAATCCCTGGCAACCACCATTCTAGTTTCTGTCTCTATGAGTTTGGCTACTCTAGGCACCTCGTATAAGTAGAATCAGTATTTGTCCTTTTGTGACTGGCTTATTTCACGTAGCATAAAGTCTTCAAGTTTCATCTATGTTGTAGCATGTGTCAGAATTTCCTTTCTTAATAACACTGAATAATATTCCATTGTACGCATATTCCACATCTTGTTTATCCATTCATCCGTCAATGTAACGCTTGGGTTGCTTTCATCATTGGCTATTGTAAATAATATTGCTATGAACATGGTGTACAAATATCTATTAGAGTCTTTGCTTTGAATTTTTTTTGGTATATACCCAGAAGTGGAATTACCAGATCCATGTTTTATTTTTTGAGGAGTTGCCATACTGTCTTCTGTAGTGGTTGTTCCATTCTACCTTCCTACCAACAGTGCTCAAGGGATTGTCTAGTTTTGATGTCAAGGTTATTCTGGCCCCATAAAACCAAAGTTTTCTTTTACCTGAATATTCAGATTGCTAATATTCTAGAATTTTTACATCGATATCCAAGTATAAAAAATTAATCTATTTTAGAAATCTGAATAATCCAGAGATGTAAGGACAAAATTTATACATCATAAACAGGATTTATCCCCAGAATATAAGGAATTTCAAAATTTCCAAAGCATATTAATGTAACCCAACATAAACATGATAAAAGAGAGAAAAACCAATTATTATTACAACAGATAAAAAACTTATAATCCATTTTAAAAAGTCAAGCAAATAAAAATCTGATTTATGTCCAGGACTTATACTGCTTTTTCCCCCTTATTTTCCCAAAAAATATAGCACAATGTTAAAGGAGGTACAACAATAGACATCCATTTCCTGTTCTTGACTTTTTTTTTTTTTTTTTTTTTTTGAGATGGAGTTTCAATCTTGTTGCCCAGGCTGGAATGCAATGGCGTGATCTTGGCGCACTGCAACCTCTGCCTCCTGGGTGCAAATGATTCTCCTGCCTCAGCCTGCCGAGTAGCTGGGATTACAGATGCCTGCCACCACACCCAGCTAAATTTTGTATTTTTACTAGAGACGGGGTTTCACCATGTTGGCCAGGCTGGTCTTGAACTCCTGACCTCAGGTGATCCACCCGCCTCGGCCTCCCAAAGTGCTGGGATTACAGGTGTGAGCCACCGCACCCGGCCCCGCTGTTCTTGAGTTTCAAGGGAAGGCTTCTAGCATTTCACCATTTAATAATGTTTATTTTAAGTTTTTAGTCTATATTCTTTATCTGTATAAGGATATTTACTTGTACTCCTGGTTTTCCAAGGGTATTTTTGTTTGTTTGTTTTTTGGTTTTCTAACTTACTCTCTACTTTCTTGCTTCTATACTGAACCCCCAAGGGAATCAACAAACAAATTACCATAATGGAATTTGTTACATGATTACATGATTAATATGTAAAAATCGATAATGTCCCCTGACCAAACCTTGCTTTCTAAATATACCTCTCTAATTAAAAAAACCACGACTCCTTGGGAAAAGGTCTGATGCTAGGGCTGGGACAAGAAAAATATAAAAAATATAAGATGAACCTGAAGCATCTTATAGTACAAGATAGTAGTCAAGAAGTGCTTAATAATTAAAAAAAAGGGATAGCACTGAATCAAAGGAACACAAGATCCAGCATGACAAGAGCAAAAGTTAAACAATTTAAAAACAATCAAAAAACAAAAATAATGTATGAATATTACTGGATTATAACCTAAGTGTAAAATAAATATACATGAGTGCATACTAATATAAATGGTTGAATAAATAAATGCTGAGAAGAGAAAAATATTCCTTGTAGAAGAACTTCAAATAATGCAGATATGCCCTCCCCTTCCCCCACCTTAAGGGTGGGCTATACTTAGTGCCTCACTTCTAAAGAAAGAAAGAGTAGAAAAAGGAAAAAATATTAACTTTATAAGTGGAGAAATTCAGCAAACTCTACCTTAACCAACGGATGAAGGTTAGCATCATCAGTGATGTTCTACAGATATCATATACCCCCAAATATGATGTGATGAGAAAGGCACTTCACGTCTGTGATACTCTTTTGAAAAACCTGTAGCCTTGTCTAATCATGAGAAAAAAATCAGGTTGAGAGACATTCTACAGGAAACCTGGCTAGTACTCCTCAAAACTATCAAGGCCATGAAAAACAAGAACAGCAAAATTGTCATAGACCAGAGGGAGGACAGGATAATGAAATACAATGTGGTATCCTGGATTTGATCCTGGAACAGAAAGAGTACATTAATGAAAAACCTGGTAAAATCCAAAATGTGGAGTTTAGTTAATAGTAATGTACCAATGTCAGTTTCTTAGTTTTGACAAAAGTCTCCCAGCAATGTAAAATGTTAAAAATGCAGGAAAGTAGATGATGGATGAACAGGAATTCTCTTCTTTGCAAACTTTCTGTAAATCTTAACATTATTCCAAAATTAAACATTTAATAAAAAGCAATGCTCTAATACTCAATTATAAGAATAACCAATTATAAAATATAATTTCAAAAATCCCTTTGTTGGTAGCAAGAAAAACTTACTATATGTGTAATAAGTCTAAAAAAAGACATGCAAAACATTTATAGGAAAAAAATTATTTAACTGATGGAAAGACCTAAATAAGTAAATTTAAAAATACCATAGCATCATAAGAAGACTGAACATTTGAAAGATAGCATTTAATCTTTAAACTAATCTATGAATTCAATATCATAATAAATGTACTGAATATTAAAATATGTATTCTTTATGACAAAGAAGTTGGCAAGAAGAGTGGGACTGTTTTATATCTTTGCAAATCTATTTTAATATCTGTCCAAATAGAATACAGAGGATTTTCAAACTGCTTCTGTTTTCAAATATTTTGATATTGCACATCATGTAGCCTCTAGAAATTTTTACTATACACCTCTAAGAGAATGAGAGTGACCAAAGACAATACTACCTTAATATTATTACATAATAATTTTCACCTTGCAGACCTACTAATAGTCTTGTGACCATATTTTGATAACCACCGTTATGGAGAAATAATATGTCATTCCCCTTTAACCTTAAGCTCTCACATTATTTTTTTCATACTTTAATATAAAAAATTTCAAACATACAGAAGAGTTGAATTTTATAATAAATGCCCATATATCCACCTGGATTCTATAATTAACATTTTAATATGCTTTTTGTCACACCTCTATTTACCCATTAATACATCTTACTTTTTCCTCTTATTTTTCTCCAGTGTATTTTAAAGTAAGCCGCAGATATCAGTGTACTTTCCCTAAAATACTTTGGCATGCATATCATTACTTGGTTTAGTACATTTTTTTTACAGTTCGTTTTGATGTAAAATTTACATATAATGAAATGTACAACACAATTAATTTTGTGAATCCAGACAAATGCCATGCATTTTTGCAACCCACATCTCTATTAAGATACAGAACACGACTGTCACCCACCAAAAGTTCCCTTATATTCTTTTCAGTAAATTGATCACTTCTCTCTAACCCCCACCGAGGAAATCACCATTCTTACTTTTTCCTATTCACATTATCTTTGTTTTTTCTAGAACTTCGTATAAATGAATTTATACAATATGTACTCTTTTATGCACATATTGTTTAAATTCTCTCACTCAATACAATGTTTTTAGATTCATCCATACTATTTTTTAAAAATTATTAAAAGTTAATGTACCTACCATGAAAATGACTATCAAGATGAGACAGATGCCCACTATGATAAGGAAGGGAATTAGGTAGTATTCCAGAGGAAGACTAAATTCTGGAACTAAGATAAGGTGGCCCCTAGAAGAAAACAAAAATCAATCATTGAGAAATGAAGAGTTGTTAAATTCTGATGTTAATTAAAAACAGGAAAAAATATTTTTAAAAACAGACATATAGACATTACAATTAAATTCACTACATACATTTCATTTTCTAAAATAGGACTTTCAATAATTTAAGTAACGCTTTCTACATCTTTAAGTCTATTTTACATATTTTTCCTAATAGCATGCCTATATGATTAAACTGGGTAAAGAAAACTAGCCAATCAATACTTACCGTGTCTATCCTGGAGATATGTTAGTTATTTATTTTATTTTACTTTATTTTTTTGAGATGGAGCCTTGTTCTGCTGCCCAGGCTGGAGTACAGTGGTGCAATCTCAGCTCACTGCTACCTCCACCTTCGGGGTTCAAGTGATTCTCCTACCTCAGCCTCCTGAGTAGCTGGGATTACAGGTGCCTGCCACCATACCCTGCTAATTTTTGAATTTTTATTAGTAGAGAGGGTTTTGCCATGTTGGCCAGGGTGGTCTTGAATTCTTGACCTCAGGTGATCCACCTGCCTTGGCCTCCCAAAGTGCTGGGATTATAGGCGTGAGCCACCATGGCAGGTCTAGAGATGTTGTTTATTGAATTTAGTAAACAGGGTAAAAGTTATATTTTATATGTAAAATCATGGCAGTACCTTGGGTACCAAAAAGAACCTCCACCTCAATCAAATTACTGTTCATAAGTTCTTCCTATGGAAAAACTCTAGAGTCAGTATTGATAAAAATTACACTGTTTCCTCCCTATCTGCTTTACATGTATCTGTTGTATCAGGTACAATGGATACAGGTCCTATACTCTACAATCATCTATGAGATATGGAATGAAAAACTGTTAAAATAATTCATAAGAGTTATGGCTTCCTGTATATCCCCCACCTTCTCCACCACTGGACTGAAAAAAACTACAGAAATGTGTATGTTGTAAGGTGGGGAATAGGAAATGCTACATGCCTTAATTCTCATTTATCGTTAACCATGTTATTACTGTGACATTATCTTTATAAAAATTGACAGGGACCCATGAAATAAAACTGTAATCAGAATAAGCACATCATTTGTGTTGCATGAGGAAATTTTACATGGCATCAAAGCTCTGCATTAAAAATATCCTTAGTTTAGGGAAGAGTCTGTATAATGCTCAGTAATATGACAGATATGACAGATGACTCCATTGGGCACTACCAGACTAGTATGGCGCCAGCAAAGCTATTCTGTTATCCACTGCTAGTTAATTTTTTAAGCAGTGAAGCCAGGTATTTCATAACAGAAAGGTTCAATGCAAAACAATCGTTCTCAGTATAAAGGAAAATAAAAACAGATTTACTCCTTTCCTCATACAGAGGTGCTTAGGACACCATAGCACTTAAGACAAATAACATGTATGCAACTTATTTCTTTCCGAGGCTATTTTTAAATCTTCATGCTATTATTTCTTATACACACACACAAGGGGCTCTATCAAGCTTCAACAAACAAAAAAGAAAATACCAGGAATTTACCCCAATAATTTAAACTTTCCAAAAATTGCTACGATTGCTAGAATACAAGTAGCTTTTTACTCCACTTTCCAGCAGAATGGGGGATAACAAAGGATTTCACACACACTTGTATAGCTTTGCACAAAATACTAAAGTAACTAATATATCATCAGTGTAAAAAATAAAATCAGCAGCAGCAGGGCCTAAGCTGCTCTATTTGATGCCATCTTTTCCAGCACGAGGCCAGCCAGCTCTGCAAATAATATCCCTGTTCTCGGCACATACCCTCTGAAACTGCCCTGAGCCAGTGGTACCACTTTCAAGTATAAGAGTCTTTCCATGAGACGCTAATCCTCTATAACCTCCCTACCCCACAGCCACTGACCTGCTATAAATAAACACTGTCAGGGTTTAGAAGCCAGACTATTGCATATCCTAAATTCAACCCATTGTAACTTAGTATCTCAGCAGTAGGAAGGCTTACAACCCTCATATTGTTTTTTTTTCTTCTCTTTTTATGTTTATGACTTCCTAAGGCACATTCAGCCTTGATGAGATAAATAAGTCCTGTCCTATGAGACAAGCCCCAGGGTTGCTCAGAAATAAACAGAGCTTCTAGGTGAGAAGAAGCAAGCTAAAAGAACAAATCAGGAAGTCCCAGTGAACTAGGAACTTCCTGTGTGTTTGTAACTACAGAAATGGAATCAATTTCAGAATTTCCCAGTAAGCATTATGCTAAGATTTATACGCCCAGGTTCTAAATCTCATATTCCACATATCCTGTTAATGCTTTCCATTATAAACTAATACCATTTTAGTTTACTGTCAATATATATTGTGAGGATTTTAAAGGGTCATCAATTGATAAAAGATTTTGAGCATCTCGCCTGTAATCCCAGCACTTTGGGAGGCCACGGTGGGTGGATCACTTGAGGCCACAGGAGTTTGAGACCAGCCTGGCCAACATGGCAAAACCCCATCTCTACTAAAAATACAAAAAAAAAAAAAAAAAAAAAAAAAAAATTAATCAGGCATGGTGGCCAGCACCTGTAGTCCCAGCTACCCCAGGAGCTAAGGCTGGAACCTTAGCTTGAACACGGGAGGTGGAGGTTGCAGTGAGCTGAGATCGCACCACTGCACTCCAGCCTGGGTGACATAGTGAGGCTCTATCTCAAAAAAAAAAAAAAAAGGTTTTGAGCATCTTGAATCAAAAGCTCAATGTACACTCAAGATACTGTTTTTTTCTTAACCAAATTGCTAATGGTGGATGTGATGATAGTGATGATACAGGGAACTACAACAGAACTACAATGGAATTTCAGTCCTTTGGCTCCATTTCTATTTCTTCTGTCAGCCCAGGTCTCCCACAGCTGAACTTGCAGACTCATCCTTGCCATAGTCCCAGATTAATCTGTATTTGAGGAAGAAGGTATTTAAACAGGTAAGTATCCTACCACACTGCCTCCATGTCCATGCCTAAACACAGCACATCTTATGAGCTCTACAGCTAAGATTTGATCATTGAAGCAGAGTCCTAAGCAACCCAGAAAATAGGGTCTTATTTTCCTTTGTGTGACTTCCCAGGCTAATTTCAAACCAGCTGCCTAGGCTTAAGCTTGATAATAATGACCTAATTTCCCTATCCTTCTGTTGACACACGAAGCCTTGTCTGCTCTTTTCTGACATCCAACCCCCACCAATCAAACTACTGAGCCTCAGTGGATTTACAGCCACACAGCAGAGCATTCTGTCCTATAGATCAGCTTTCCAGGCAATAACCTATGTTCAGCCCAACTGCTGGATAGCCCCATTTACTTGCTTGAACTTGCTCCTTTCAGACAAAGCTCACAGCTGCCTCATTAAACATCTTACGTCACTTAATAAACAGGCTCTGTGCTCAGCCCTGTGTCCCTATTTACTGCCAGTGCACTGCTCTGTCTTCTTGAGGAATTCTGAGGTAGTATAAAAGCAGTTTAATTTCATTAGAATTCACTAAATATCTACTGTGATATAGTCAATGGGCCCAGTGCTAGGGATTAAATATGAAAAAATAGAATCCCTAACCATCAGAGAGAATATAGAAATCTTAAAGGAACCTCAATGTTCTTTGTTCTAACTCTTCATTTTCAAAAGAGAAAATATGTCCATGAAGATTAAATACCCTCCCAAAGGCCACATCCTAGCAATCCCTCCAGTGAACCACACTACTCACTCTGATCAAAAACAAGCTTTGTCTCTGCCCACAACTTGTAAAAGTTGTATGTTATCCAATAATTTGCCTTCCCTAATAAAAGTTACAAAATGCTTCTAGAATTTAAGTTTTTAAAATACCAAAGTTGACAAAGGACAACAAACAGTTTATAAAACTATTCCCTGTGAATAAAGAAATGCTAATCAGACCAACTCATTTTCTTCTTGTCAGATTGGGAGGCCATAAAAAGACTGATAATATGTATTTCTGGCAAGAGTAGGAGAAAACACTGGCTTTCCTAAAATGTTGGTGGAAACATAACTGGTTTCCCTTTTTAAAGGGAAATATGACAATTGTTTACTGAAATTTAAAACTGTTTCTCCTTAATCAAAAAAATTCCACTTTTAGGTGCTTTTGCTAAAGAAACATTTGTGCAATTGCACAGAGTATATGGTCAAGGATATCATTAGAGCACTTTCTGTAATAGACAAAAATTGGAAGGTAAGCATTAACATTTATGAAGAATTTACTGTGTCCCAGGTATTCTTCTAAGAATTTTATTAATGTGTTTAATCCTTCCAGCACTGCTATATGCTGTAGGTTCTATTATTGTTCACATTTTAATGAGGAGAGAGGCTACAGCCCAGAGATAATAAATTTTTTGTTGAAGATCACACAGCTAAGAAGTGATGGAAGCCAGGATTTGAATCCACACAGCTCTTACTCCAGAGGTCATGCTTATAGCCAGTGGCTTACTGGCTAAGTAAATTAGGATATATCTAAACAATGGACTATTGTTAAATCCAGAATATACCATCCTGTTTAAAATCAGTTAAAAGAGTGAACAGTAGCTAAAAAGAATAAAGTACAATAAAACAATAATTGATAATACTTCATTAATATGATAAAAAACCAGAATCTTATTTAAAGAGGAAATGAGAAGCTTTCTTACTAAAGGGAGTAGTAACAAGGGAAAGATGCCTATCTCTACTATTTAACATGGTGTTAAAGTTATTACCAATGCAATTAGATAAGGGAAAGCAATTCGAAGCATAAGAATTGGAAGGAAAAGATAAAACTATTCCTATTTATGTGAAAAAACTGCCACCAACAGTAAGAGAATTAAGTCAAATTGCAGGTTATAATATCCACACTCAAAAATGAGCTTTCAGCTGTACAAATAAAAACCAGTTAGTAGATGTAACGAAAGAGGAGACTCCACTTATGATAGCAAACAATAAAATACCTTGGCATAAATTTAACAAGAAATGTTTATCTCACATGGATTTTGGACTAAAAAAAACAAACAAAGCTGAATACATAAAAACAGAATTGGCTGGGCGCAGTGGCTCACTCACGCCTGTAATCCCAGCACTTTGTGGGGCTGAGGCGGGCAGATTGCTTGAGTCCAGGAGTTCAAGACCAACCTTGGCAACATGGCAAAACCCCAGCTCTACTAAAAATACAAAAAATAGCTGGGCAAGGTGGTGCATGCCTGTGGTCCTAGCTACTCAGGAGGCTGCAGTGGGAGGATCACCTGAGCCTTGGAGATCAAGGCTGCAGTGAGCTGGCGCCACTGCACTCCAGCCTGTGCAACTGGAGTGAGACCCTTTCTGAATTAAAAAAAAAAAAAAGCAGAATTGAACAAATGAAAGGACATACCACACTCTTGAATAAGGAGACTTATCCTAAAAATGTCAATTCTTCCTAAATTAATTTATGAATATAATGTAATCTCAATAAAAACCTCATCAGGTTTTTCTGAAGCTAGACCAGTTGATTACTAAATTCCTTTGGAAGGAAAAACTGGAACCCTCATACATTGCTGGTGTGAATATAAATCGGTGAAGGCACTTTGGGAAAAAGTCTGGCAGTTCCTCAAAGTGTTAAACACAGAGTTACCACATAATGCAACAATTCCATTCTAGGTATATACCAAAGAGAAATAAAAACATATGCACATGTAAAAATTTGTACACAAATAGTGAAAAAAGCATTATTCATAATAGCCAAGTTGTGGAAACAAGCTAAATGTCCATCCGTCAACTGATGAATAGATAAACAAAACGTGGTATATCCATACAACGGAAAACTATTCAACAATAAAAAGAATAAAGTACCAATACATGCTACAATATGATGAACCTTGAAAACATTACACTAAATGAAAAAAAATCATAAAATATTATATGATTCCATTTATGTGAAATAACCAGAATAGACAAATCCATAGAGACAGAAAGTAGATTAGTGATTGCCTGGGGCTGGAGTGGATGAAGAAGGACTGGAGAACAGGAAGTGACTGCAAGTGTGTATGGGGTTTCTACTTGGGATATTGAAAAAGTTCTAAAATTAGAATGTGATGATGGCTGCAGAATTCTATAAATATACTCAAATCACTGAATTTTACACTTTAAATGGGTAAACCTTATGGTATGTGAGATATATCTTAATAAAATTGTTTTAAAAATTCCATTGGGAAGGACAAAAAAGAAACCCATTGGAATAACTGATGGCTATTTGGAAAAAGATATGATTGGATCCATTCTTCAAGCCATATATAGGATAAATTACAAATGAACCAGAGATTTAATGTTAAAAACAAAACCATACAAGTATAAATGTGGGTGAATTCCTCTATAACACAGGAGTAGGGAAAACTTTATTGAGACTCAAGACCAACAGCCCAAGGGAAGAGATATTTGATTTTTGGTTACATTAAAAAAAAACCAACACCATAGTGAAATAAAAATTTCAAAATACAAAAAAAATTGTAATATTAAAAAATAAAGGACCAACATACCTAATAAAATACAGAACTTCCAAAAATAGGGAAGAAAATGACCAATACTCTAATACGAAAAACTGGCCTAGAGGTAAACGGCTCATAAAAAATAAAATATAAGTAGCGCTTAAGCATAAGAAAAAAATGCTCAAATGTGCTTGTAATAAGAGAAATACACATGGAAACTATAATAGAATACCATTTCTCACCTATCTGATTAGCAAAAATAAAAACATCTGACAACAACTTTGTTGGTGAGGGGACAATAAAAGAGACACCCTCATAAACTGTTGGCATGACCCTTATGGATGGGAATTGACAATATCTAGCAAAAATACATATACATTTAACCTCTGAACTAGCAATCCCACTTCTAGAAATCTATTCCAAAAGTATACTGGCAAAAACATGAAAACACTTGGGCATAAGGTTATGCATTACAGCAGTATTTATAATTATAAAATAACGTAACCGATTCAAATGCTGATCAACAGGGGACTGGCTGATTAAACTGGAACATCCACAAAATAAGAGTTCTATGCAGCTGTACAAAAGAATGAAGAATATCTCTGTCTACTCAAGGATAAATGATTAAGTCAAAAGCAGGATGGGGAATATTGTTTATGCAGTAAGGGTAGAAGATAGGGGAGAGGAGATACATATTTTCCTACATATTTTTAAATTTAATGAACTAAATAAATTAAAATCTTTTTTTAATTGTTACTTATAAGGTAAGGAGAGGAACAAGATGGACAAGATGGATGATACTTAGAATCTGAACTTCTTTGAATATACATTGTTTCATTGATTTTGACTTAAAGTTTGTATATAATTTTTAAAATCACACTTAGGGGTAAGGGGAGCAATCTCCAAACTCTGAAAGCAAATGAATCAAATAAACCTGTGTTTTCAATTTATAACATCAGCATACAGACTATTTCACTTATCTTTTAAAAAAATAATTTGCCTGTAGCCCCCAGCTGCTGGGGAGGCTGAGGTAGGAGGATCGCTTGAGATCAGGAAGCAGAGGTTGCAGTGAGTTGAGATCATGCCACTGCACTCCAGCCTGGGCAACAGAGTAACAGCCTGTCTCAAAAATAATAATAATAATGATAATAATTTAACTTTAACTTATCTATTATGACATACTCTAAGGAGAGAAAGAACTGTTTTTTTAAAAAATGTTGGTAATAGCATTGATATTCTTCTTCTGAGTTGGTTGTGTACATACTTTACAATTAGAAAAGACAATATATTATTATGTTGGTGTCTTTCAGCATAGAAAAATAAAATACCCATTTAAGATCAATAAAGTAAAAATTCTAGACCTTTGAA
Source organism: Symphalangus syndactylus (assembly GCF_028878055.3). Classification (NCBI taxonomy): domain Eukaryota; kingdom Metazoa; phylum Chordata; class Mammalia; order Primates; family Hylobatidae; genus Symphalangus; species Symphalangus syndactylus. Next base: position 51,701,120 of record NC_072439.2, on the reverse strand, counting down.
TTTAAATTGGAAGCAACAGTATACACTCATGATTTATTGTATCTTTAAAAGCCATACATATTTCCTAGTTGTGCCCACTGAAAGAAAGAAAGGGGGCTTTAGGGTAAAGTAGGTGGTAGATAGATAATAAATAGACAGATAAATAGATAGATGATAGATATAGGTAGGTAGGCAGGTGGATAGATAGATAGATAGATAGATAGATAGATAGATAGATAGAGTAGATCTTTATGTACAGGTCTACAATTTCTTATGATCAATTCTAAAATCTAAAAAGCTTTAAAAAATAACGTTTGCAATTCATTTGACAGTCAACTTGAAGTGAACTGACATGAAAAAACAGCCATATATTTATTGCAGATATATTAATTTGTTTGATTATGGGGTGCTGCCTCGAATTCTATTTGGAATGTTATTTAACTTTTTAAAATTCAAACATTTTTTAATGCCACAATATATCTGTAGCCAAGAGGTGGGATAAGAGAGTTTGTAAACTTGTATTCACCTGGAAAGGGTCAAAACATTAAGTAAATAAAGCAAGTTACAAATTATTAGGTACTGTATGGTTCCATTTTATGAGCATGTGATCACTAATTAAGGTGAATAATCAAATATGGGGAAAAACAAAGGGCTTTTTAAAAAACAGTAGTTGTTAAACAATAGTGTCATATAGAGACTTTCACTTTAAATGTTTTATATTTCAATTTTTCCATATTTTGCTAGTATCTATATATTACTTTTTAATTTTTAAAAGTATGGTTTTATAATTAAAAACAAAAACTACTCTTTAAAATACATATTAAAATATATAGAAGTATTCTAAATGAGGGAGCAATATTGAGGTAAAAGCAAGTACTAATTCTCCCCTCTTTTAACCAAGCAAACACAGCTGACAAAACACCACTTTGCATAATTGTTTTTTGATACAACTTCCAAAATTACATTCCTTAACTTAAAAAAAATGTTCTGAGCATATAATATGTAAACAGTATTTTAAATATCAACACTGTAGTGGGGAACTAACAATAACAGTAAACAGAAAACCTTACCCTCTTCTTTTTATGCATTTTCAAACAGAAATATTCGTGGATTTCTTTTCCCCCTAAATAATTAGAATTGGATTTCATTGTGCCAGTTTCTCTTCTGGCAAATGTAGATAATAAGTGATAATAATAACAACCACTAGAGGGTTGTTGTGAGGATTAAATGGATAACAAAATGTAGAAGTCTTGCTTTCATGAGTGCCCAGCTTTGCTAAATGCTCAATAAATATTAGCTGTTTTTATTATTATTTTTGTTGTTGTTCCTCTTAGACCAAAGTCTGTTCAGGTCAACTACGTTTTGGGGATCTGTGTCATGGAAGAAGTTCTGAAGTGTTCACTGTACCGTTTTCTCTGTTTTCTATATTAGCTGAGACAGCTGTGCCTTAAGTTAATTTCAGTCTGTATGTTATATTTGTAATGAGATTATTTTGTGGGGGTAGGGGAGAAGAGTTTCATATAAAAGTTCTCATTCAAACCAAGCTTCTAAAACTTGAAAACTGACTTTTTGCCTTTGTAAATGTTAGTCACTTAACACAATGTTTTGGATTCTGTGTTTATAATACATAAAATATCTTTTTAGTAATATACAAACATTTCTTAATAGAAAATGTCATATAAACGGAAATTGCATTGTTTTAAAATACTAGTAGTTTGATTAAACTTTAAAATGAAAAGTTATCTTTTTAGCAACAAGCGTGACTTACTCTCACTAGCATGAATGTATTTTCAACATAATCATACAAAGTAGTAAAATACTTTAAGATACTACATCTTAAAAGCATAATGATTTAAAAAGGGATAATTTAGCACTACAGAGTTCATTCTGAAACATAATCTTGATTACAATATTATATAATTCTACCTTAACATAAAGAAGAATTTTAAGCAACATGATTTTTTATATCCATTACTTACCCTTTCTCATATGTGAATTCATCTTTCAGAGAATTAGCTGATGATTCACCAATAAAGACAGATGGAATGTCAATTTTCTTTAGTACCTCAACTGTATAAAAAAAATGAAATTATTCTTAAAAGCCCATACCTAGTATATAATCAACTTAACTTTCTTCATAATAGCAGCAAATGCAACTGGAAACAATTATAATCAACTTTAATTGTCTATTGCTTGATTTTCCAGATTGCAGATTTTATTCATCTTCAAAATGGTTGAGAAACATAATATTTACAGTAACAAAGCTAACATTTTGCATATACACATTACCTGAATTCTCTCAACAGTCTATAAGATTCAGATGTAATTTTTATTTTTAATATTTCCATTTGATTTCTACCTCTCTAGACATAACTTATTAGAGAAGAAAGATGAGGAAGAAATTTTAGGTTTTCTTCCCACACATAACTTAATTCCTAAATGAAAAAGAGAAAAAGCTTCTTTTACATACCCATTTCCAGGAGACGTATAAGCCAGAGAATATAAGAAAAGACAACTTCGCAACAATCTAAAAAGTAATACCACACATCTCTAGCTTTCCAGACTGAAAGGCTGACAGGGGTTGAGAAAGGGAATAGGGTAGGAAAGCTGGTTTCTACTTCCTTGTAAGCCTGGCGCTCATGGCAAAGCTTTGTGTTTGATTGGTATCTTAAGATATTTGACTCTTCTACCCATATTCAAAACCAACATCAAATGCCACCCAAAAAGAATTTTGTAAAAATTACCCATTACTCAGGAATAGAAAGAAAAACAATCCTCTTAATGTTGCTAATAGAAAAAGCAGCCTCATTATTAGCTGTGAGTTAGTTTAACACATTTGGCTTTAGAGAAGGCCCATTTGTTTCCTTTTTATAGTTTTCAAAATAACTTTGTTCTGCATTTTAAAAACAATGCGTATTCATTATGCATTTAAAAGGGGGGGAGGCAAGTAAAGAAAAAGAAAACAAAACAAAACCATAATCCTTCCCATCCAAGGACAAATGTTTTATTTAAAGTAATAAGCAGTTCTGTAAGTTGTGACAAATACATACAATTATAACCACAACCACAGTTAGGATATAGAATGTTCCATCACCCACCAAAATTCCCTCATACAGTCAACCCCTCCCCGCTAAACTTATAAATTACTGATCTATTTTGCTGTTATTGTTTTCATCCTTATAAAGACAAGGTTTAAAATCTTGATATCCTTGGTAGAGTAAGTTTTTTTCACTTCTAGATTGTTTTATGCAAATATAAACATTCAACTCTCACACATTCTCTCTCTCTCACACACACACACGCACGCACGCACGCACGCACGCGCGCGCGCACGCACATGCACACCAGAAAAAAACACGTAAGCCCCAAAGAGGGCAGAAACAAAAAATATTAGTCAAGAAATATTTAATCACTATTTTTATATCAACGTGATCAATAAAATTTTATTTTTTATATCAATGGGATCATATAATTTTTAAAGTGTAAGCTTTTTTTTCTACACAATACAGCTCAGATATCCTGTTAGGTCAATAAATACAGATCTACCTCATCATTTATTTTTATTTTTATTTTTTTAGAGACAGGGTCTCACTATGTTGCTCAGGATGCAGTGCAGTGGCTATTCACAGATGCCACCATTGTGTACCACAGCCTGTAACTCCTGGGCTCAAGTGCCCCTCCTGTCTTAGCCTCCCAAGTAGCTGGGGCTACAGGCATTATTTCATTTTTTTAATAGATGCAGAGGTATTGTTATAGGACTATATATTATTTTTTCATATTTGGGAGATATTTTCTATCTTGCTAAGATATTTTCTCTATCACATAGGAGTTTAAAGCTTATTTTATTTGATACTTAAAACTTGGAATTATATACCCTGTGTATGATGCTTTCTCCTTTCATGAAGATACTATGACAAACTCAAGGAATAACTTTTGGTTTGTAACTACTGGCTAATAATATTGGAAGTAACCTAGCTTCTTTGAATTATGATATCTAAAGAGATGTAAAAAGCTCCTTACTTTAATAAAATGATTAAGAAAAAGGGAGAAAATATTGTAAGCAAATATGAGTAGCCATCTTGAAAATGGCAACATTATCTACTGAAAACAAAACTAAGTATGTTTTACTTCACAAAATACTTTTAAAACACTCTATTTTGATCTGTAAAACAACTCTGTGAAGTATATATTGACAAACAAAGATAAATTACAATTTGAATGATCCAGCCCCAAACTCTCCAGATTCATATATCCAATTGTCCATTCAATATCTCCATTTGATTGCCTAATGGATGTTTTGAACAAAGTTTCTCAGCTGAACTCTGAATGTCTCTTTTCCATTAGTCGATCGACTCTATTTCTCATCTCTGTAAACAGCATAGCCATTCACTTAGTTTCTCAGACTAAACATCTTGGAATCATCCTTGACTCCTCCCTTTCCCTTACTCCCTATACCAAATCCTGTCAGCTTCAAAATATAGCCATATTCCTACCACTTCTTATGACTTTAACTACTAATACTCCAAACCACCATCACTCTTGCCTGGCTGCTGTAGCAGCTTTCTAAATGTTCTCTCTGTTGGTAATTTTGCTCATCTTTCACCTTCAGTGTTCCCTCCAAAGAACAGCAAAAGTGCTCCTTTTATAAAATATGTCATATTACCTTACACAGCTGTTTAAAACTTATTTTTTATTCATTCATTCATTCATTCATTCAATCACTTGGAGATGGAGTCTTGCTCTGTCGCCCAGGCTGGAGTGCAGTGGCACGATCTCGGCTCACTGCACCCTCCGCCTCCCAGGTTCAAGTGATTCTTGTGGTTCAGCCTCTTGAGTAGCTGGGACTACAGGCATGCACGCCACCACACCTGGCTAATTTTTTATATATTTAGTAGGGACGGGGTTTCACAATGTTACCCAGGTTGGTCTCGAACTCCTAAGCTCAGGCAATCCTCCCGCCTTGGCCTCCCAAAGTGCTAGGATTACAGGCCTGAGCCACTGCGCCCAGCCTAAAACTTATTTAGAATAAATTCCAAAGTCCTTATCATGGCTGACAAGGCCCATCATATTTGACCCCTGGCTCCTTCTCTAACCTTATCCGCCCACTCCCTCCCTTGTTCACTACTCCAGCCATTGTGGCTTTATGCCACACTTTGGAAACGCCAAGCATGCTTTATCTTTGAGCTGTTGTACTTGTTCCGTCTCCTTGGAATACCCTCCTTCAGAAATCTGCATGACTCAACCTCTAACTTTAGATCTGTGCTCAAATTGCAATGCCTCACAGAAGCTTTCTCTGACCGCCCTATCTAAAATAGCTGCCTTCCTTTCATCTCTGTCATTCTATATCCCCTTATGCTGATATTTTTCTTCATAGCATTTATCACTACTTGACATTATAGCACATCTATTTGATTATGTGTTCATTTCTTCTCTCCTACTCTAGAATGCAATAAAATGATAATAATCACAATAGTAATAGCTGAACAATCATTAAATGATTGCTAAGAACCAGGAAGTCTTCTAGACGCTTAACAGGCCTTAATTCATTCAATCTTCATAGCAACTAAATAACTTAGGTACTATTATTATCCCAATTTCACAGATCAGAAAAACTGAAGCATATAGATATTAGGTAATATACCCAAGGTCATACAGCTACTAGGTGGTAGAGCTGGGATTCAAACCCTGACAGGCAGTACCCAGAAAGTACTCTCTTAACTACTACACTCTACTACCTCAATGAAAGATATGAAGGCAGAGCCTCTGACTGCATCATTACTTGCTATAGTCACAGTGCCTAAAACAGTGCAGAGTAGGCTGTCAAAAAGCATTTGTTGAAGAAAGAAATCAAAGAAAAGAAGGAGAGAAAAATGACCCAGAGATATTAACAACTTGACCTGGTTATATAGTTAGATATTTGCACAGTTTGGACTCAAACTGGAGGCTTCTGACTCCTTATCTAGGCTCCTCTCACTCTGCCATTGCATGGGTTTTCTCATATACCTTCTCTCATAAGGTTTTCACAAATTTGTCAGGTCAAGTAATTATTAAAATTATTCACACTATTATAGATGAAAATAATGGGCTTATAAAGATTAAGTATAATCTTCATTTATACTTTATTTAAACCAGGGCGCAGGTACCTGGTTCATATATCAACTAGCCTGGCTTAGAATAAACACATATTTCCTGGTTCTGAAGTTGGTGTCCTTCCTACCACTTTCTGCTGTCTCCTAAAGATAAAGAATGTTATTGGCTCACTGAATTAATCCATTCTGTTCCTGGCTGAAATAAAAATTGGTGTATTCCTTACGTGCAGTGTCAACAGGAAGGCGCTTTTACAACTTCCTTTTGTTTCCAGGAGTTAATATCTCTACTTGGTATAAGATACCAGTATTCCTAGGGAAGGCCTTAAAAAGAGGGACAGATAGAAGCCTCTTCTGATAAATCCATGCTTTTCTTACCTCTACCAAGTAACAGCAAAGATGAAAATGGTAAAGATCTTTACAACATTTGTCTCTGTACATATAAAATGTTTAAACACATGTGCAAAGATGCAGCAAAATATCACAGAAAATAATCTAAGCAACAAAGTCAAGAACCAAAATTCTGAGCAGTCTTTGAATAACAACTCAGTTCAAACATTTCCATGGCAACAGCAGGCTTATATGGTTATGTGCTACTTTTAATATTGAACATCTTTTCTTTAGGAGCTGACATGATTATCACAAAAAGGTTTTACAGTATTACAAAGAAAAAATAAGTGATAAAGGGAACTGACAATTTCAGCCTGCAAAATTTTTACTGAAAACATGTCAAAAGAGTAAATAGTTTACAAATAATAATCAAGTTGTTCAATCCAAAACATATTCAGCCCTTGAGAAGGTCTTGAAGGTTTGCTAAATCCTGGGCTTGGGCCTTTAGCAAAACACACAAAGAGTAAGTAACTTGCTCAAAGTTATACAACTGATACAAGTAGGATTTGATTTCGAATTTAGGCCTATTTCCAGACTATGCATGCTTTCCATTTTGCCAATAAATGTATACAGATCACAAAAGTTACTGACCATGGGATGTATCAACTGGGATAATTTTTTTTAAGAGGGAAATAGTTAAAGGAGAAGTAAAATGTGTCAAATTGGTAGTACTAACATTACCAGTTTATTTGATAAGTAAACTCACTTAAGTAAGTCCTGTAATTCCCATGTAGTAGCTGTCAAACTATTCCTGAAATGCTAAAACTTCTTATGGGTACTTAATGGATTCTACAGTCATGAAGATTTAATCAGATAGGAGGTTAAAATAATAATTTAAAATATAAAGAAATTAACTAAGAAATGTATTAATAAATTTTACTTTTTACATATTGTAATTTTGCCTCACTCTATTAGGGTTAAGAAGGACAAAAATGCACAGGCGTGGTGGCTCACCAATGTAATCCCAGCACTTTGGGAGGCTGAGGTGGGCAGATCACCTGAGGTCGGGAGTTCAAGACCAGCCTGACCAACATGGAGAAACCCCATCTCTACTTAAAATACAAAATCAGTCAGGCATGGTGGCAGGTGCCTGTCATCCCAGCTACTCAGGAGGCTGAGGCAGGATAATCGCTTGAACCCAGGAGGCAGAGGTTGCAGTGAGCCAAGATCGCACCATTGCATTCCAGCCCGGGCAACAAGAGTGAAACTCCATCTCAAAAAAAAAAAAAGAAGAAGGGCAAAAACAAAAACAACAGAAAACACTGTCATAGGCTAAAAGAAGACTTTTTGGTTAAGGAATATAAAATATTTCCTTTTCAGGATGTAGTTATTTAAACTCCTAAATACATTCCAGTGTTTTCTATCAGTCTATAGCTTTATGTCTATACTTTGCTCTACCCTGAAAATATGAATCAATAGGACTTAATAACAAAATATATTATGGTTATGCACTCAAAAGAATAAAATAAAATAAATTCTAATCATGAGTGTTGACAGTAAATCATCTTAGTATCAATTAGAAAGGTTTTGATAAAACCCCATAGTGCCCTGAGTAACAGAAACTACATTGAGGCATACAGCTTAAAAGTCAGTGTCTTATTACAGCCAGTTATGCCACTAAAATTGGCTCGTTTTTCCCTACAAGCTAATAATTAGTAGAGAGTAAGGAAAGACATTCCCATCTGAAATGAAAAACTATGAACATGCCAGTGTATGACAAAGGGCTAATAACCAACTGGTATAAGGAAGCACAACTATGTGGCTTTGGAATTCCAGCAGATTATAGCAGCTACTTAGTATATGTGCATACCCTAAAATAATGCTGTGAATCTCTAAATAAATTACAAAACGCCCTCTATGGCATTCTTAACTCAGCATGTTTATCCCTATTAAAGCTGTTTCCCCCACTTTGGTTTTCAACAAAATATCAATAAATAAAACCCATGTTTAAAAAAGAACTGTTCAGAAAAGAAAGTCATTTTCATCTCTACTATGAATAAAATCATCCAGAGAGTTAAGAATGAGGGATTATCTGATAGAGAAGAAATTTTGCTTTTTAAAAAGAAAATGAGAGAAGGAAAATCCTGTTAATTTTTAGTTACAAATGATCTGTCAAACAGGAGAGAAGAAAAGTGATACCTGTACTTACTGTCGTTGGATCCCATGCTAATGAGGTCATCAGAATCAACATTGTGAACTATGGCTGCCTTGTATCCTGCTCTCTGTGCATTTAAAACCTGCAAATCAAAAAAAAAAAAAAAAAAATCATGTTATAAGGAAGATAGTGGTTTGTCACAGTGTCCCTCAACTCTATAAATCAGCAAGTCTATACTATACACCTAGTACTAGATTATGAACATACATAGAAATAAATCTCAGGTATGCTCTTGAGACATATAGATGTTTTACAATTGATTATAAAAACTTATCGAAGTAAATAAAGGATAAGGATACAAGCTAAAACATTAAAAGGAACCAAAGCAATAAATCTGTTTTGCTCTAAAGAGGTAGAAACTTGCTATAATCAGGCTTAGGAGTTACCAGACCTTGAGTATTCAATTCCCACCTCTGCCATGAATTAGTGGGATGAACTTGAGCAAATTACTTCTTTTGTAACCCTCAGTTTCCTTACCTTTGAAATGAGAATGACAATATTCTTGTCATATGTAAAATAATATTTTTAAAATGCTTAATACCATGCCTAACACACAGAAATGAGTCAGATAAAACCAGTTCATATCACTAGCTTGATCATCCAAAATATTCTGTAAAATTCCTTTACAAAGCTTTTTAAAAAATTAAAAATACCTGCAGGCTGAAGTTGCTTACTCTGGTTCTATCTAGCTATTTGATCTTTCCTAAAGCTCGCCTCCAAAATAGTAACCTTTGCACCATAAGAATGTATTGGATGTGTGGCAGAATTTTCTTACATGAAAGATCTGGAAAGTGTCAAAATATGTTATTACATCTCACTTTAAAAATAATGTTCTGTTATAAGTAAAAATAAACCCAGACCTAAACTACTTATTGTATGACCTTTAGACTATTAGCAAAAATGAAAGATCAGATAGATCATTATTTGCATATTGGTTGAATAAAATAAAAATTAGGAGGGCAAACATATATATACATAGTTTTGAATACTTGAAATACTTTTGAGTATATATAGTTCTGGATACTAATGATAGTAAGAAACTCTTGAAATACATTACCTTATGAGCATTCCATAATGGTATGTCTCAGAGTGTTTGAGTGTTAAGTGTTTTTAAGAAACAGGCATATTAATTTTTTAGAAGAATTTCCAAGTCTAATATTAGTTCCGTTTTAGTTAAAAGCATTATAATGATTCAACACTCTGCTATAATTCAATAAAAATAAAACCTGAGTCATGTTCCAAAGGGCCAGGGAAAACCCAAAGAGTCAAGTTCCCAAATGTAAAAAGGATGTGCAATTATTCAGACTCTGGATCTGAAGGCTAGGTAAGAGAAATGAGGTCTACATATTCAACCCCAGTCAGGTCAGTTGACTTGGCACAGAGAAAAACTCTCTTCTACATTATTCTTGACTTCTCTAAAACTATCCCACCAATTCAAGTTAGATTTCTGAAAGAGACAACAGAGTGGATAAATCAGAATAACATTTTCCTATTACTGAAAAAAACTAAATCTGTAGGAGATATGACTGCCCCAAGAAATTAATACTTTGTTCATCTTATAGCCTCCATAGCACCTATGAAATAGCCTGACACAGGGTAGGCCAGTATTAAATATTACTTGAATCAATTAAATGTATTTTTTAAATGTGCTTAAATCAATAGCTCATATTATAACATTATGAACACAAGAGATAAAATCAGGCAGAAAGTGATTTTTTAAAAAACTAATTAAAATAATATAAATTGTTTGTTGGCACAGGACTTACTGCTCTAATGTAGGAATGGCAAGAAATCACCCGTCAACAAAACTGTGACAAGTATGTTTTAGAGTTGTGCAAAGAAAGGTCAATAATCAAAAAAGTAAGTTTAGCATTTTTGCATATGAGTACATGTTTTATTTTTAGGTGGATTTTGTTATCCAACTATGAATGTTGAGAAAATGCCAGTCCCCCACACCCTCTTCCCCTTAGATATCACTACTTTCCAAAGGGAGGAAAAAAATAATCTCTTAAGAATGTAGTCTATAAACCTTGATTATTTGTTATATATATTAACTTCTTATTTCTGCATTATATTACCATGGCAGTACAGACTTCACTTGGCTTTTATTTAAACCAAAGTATACTCAGTTGGGGTTACTATTAGTTTATCTGATGCTTTCATGACCATTTTTTTTTTTTTTTTTTTTTTTTTTTGAGACGGAGTCTCGCTCTGTCGCCCAGGCTGGAGTGTAGTGGCGCAATCTCTGCTCACTGCAAGCTCCGCCTCCCGGGTTCACACCATTCTCCTGCCTCAGCCTCTCCGAGTAGCTGGGACTACAGGCGCCCGCCACCACGCCCGGCTAATTTTTTGTATTTTTAGTAGAGACGGGGTTTCACCGTGGTCTCGATCTCCTGACCTTGTGATCCGCCCGCCTCGGCCTCCCAAAGTGCTGGGATTACAAGCGTGAGCCACCGCGCCCGGCCTTTTCATGACCATTTTAACTTTTCCCTAAAAGCTAACCAAGGAATTGAGGAGAAATGTTTCTTTCCACACCCAAAAAGTAACTGTTGCCAAAAACATAATTTAAGAAATATAAAATTCGACCAATATCAAAAGCTGTTTCCTGCTAATACAAAACTTAAGTTTTAAATTTCTTTTTAAAGCGAACCAAAGCACATAGTCATTGAAATTACACAATTTAACCTTTTTCCCTGAATAAAAGTATGTACGAAGGCAAACATGCAACATGTTAGAACACAGAGAAAAGTGGTCTCAGAAACCACAACAATGAGTAAAAACTGTGGCTGAATTCAGCAAGTAGTTGCTGAGCTTACATAATGAGTCAGATAACTGCATCCATACTAGGCACAATGTGGAACTTCAGGGTCAATCAGAAAGTCATTATCCTTAAGGAAATTTCAGTACTCATGGGTAGCCAAACAGGTCAGTTGCTTTCTTGACGCTGTGTAGAACTGGCTTTGTCTTCTGAATGCCTATCAGTACTTCAAATTCCATCATCTCCATGAAGCTTGCCCTGTCCTGTACCCCTATGCCACATGTACCTATATTAATTGCTCCTGCTTAGAGTATTTATATTAATCTATTTATATTTTTCTTCAAGATCTTATATAGTGTCTTGTACTTACATATATATGTGTCATATCCCAGGGGTCCCCAACCTTTTTGGCACCAGGCACTGCTTTTGTGGAAGACAACTTTTCCACCGGGGGAATAGTTTCAGAATGAAACTGTTCCACCTCAGATCATCAGGCATTAGTTAGATTCTCGTAAGAAGCGTGCAACCTAGGTCCCTTGCATGCACAGTTCACAATAGGGTTCATGCTCCTATGAGAATCCAGTGCACCACTGAGCTGACAGGAGGCATAGCTCAGGCAGTAATGCTTGCCAGCCCACCGCTCACCTCCTGCCATGCAGCCCAGTTCCTAACAGGTACGGGACCACGGCTGGGGGCTTGAGGACCCCTGTACTATCCCAATTCCCAAACAGGTCTTCAGGGGGTCCTTAAATCTTCAGTTGTCTACATATAAACTTTTCTGGAGAGAAGAGACAAAGTAATAATCTTGCAAGAGGCTTTCTCACTCTCACATTATTAAGAATCATCAGTATACATGAATGGATTTGTAAAAGTCTACCATGTTTAACTAAATCTAGCCATTAGGCTTTTAAAACTGTACCAAGCAACTTAGGAGAAATAAGTCTTTCACACATCCAAAATGCACTTGTTTCTATAAATACAGTACAAAATTATATCAATATCAAAAGCTGTTCTCTGTTAATATAATAATAAAACTCCTAAAATAGAAACCTTAGGAAACCACTAAAATGGGAAGAAATTCTGTAGGCATAAGTGTGATCTCCAAAAAATAGAAGCATGTTTTCAAAAATGTAGCAAGTATGAAGGCTTTCCCAAGGTTTTTGTTGTTGTTTTTATTGATTTTTAAAATAAAGAAATGAAATTAAATCAAAGAACACATTAACATATGGACTAAGGCTTATGAATACAAACAAGGAAAATACATCCATGTTTATGAACTATAAAACTCATGTGTCAGTCAAATTAAATTACATTTTCAACTAAGCAGCAGCTGGTATTTTTAAGAACACATGAGGCAGAAATAAATTTTAAATCATTTAGTAAGCATTTGCAAAGTTTCCCATTCATAAAATGCAACCTCAAACACATGGTGTCAGATGGAAGCAAAGAACTTAAAGATTCATGAAACAAAGCATGAATCCAAAGCATGAACAAATCTAAATCCAAAACAGCCATCAAAACTGAAAACTACATTATAAAGCCTTCTAAGTTGTATTGGCAATCTGCCTTTTTAAGGAGACTGATCAGAGCTATTAGCTCAAATTGTGGTAAATGCACTGAGTATTTTACATCCAATAAACAAATTACATGCGACTAAATTATATAGACCAGGTGGCACCTAACCAAGAGGTTTAAAGAAATAATGCAACTGTTGGCTTGTTATTATAAATAGCCAGTCTGTCAGAAGATAGCAGACTGCTAATAGAAGAGTCTTCAATAAGACAGGTTCTAAAAGGAACCCTGGGAACAACACAATAATTCATCTTCTTTCTAGCCTGAACAAATTTATAATACTGACACTAATAAAACATGCCTTATAAGAAAATAGAGATGATTATGCTGTTGAGATGATCATGAATAGAGACCTTTTAAAAAGAAACCTCTGTGTGCTAGTGCTTTATACATATTATCTCTAATATTCAGTACAACTCCACAATATATTCTTTTCTATCGTTTAGAAATGAGGAAAGATGGGTAAGTGTAACTACTCTAAGGTCACACTTAGGCAGAGCTGAGATTTAAACACTGCTTTGTCCGGTTAGATAGAGAAGCATGGGGTTGCCCAGTGGATCAGGATGAGGTCCAGGATCATTAACCTTATGTAACATTTTACAAATGTCTAGAAAGAGGAATTGAATTGAGAAAGCATCAAGATGCAGATAACATTAATCTTAAAATCTTGTGGGCAAAATAAAACCTATAAACAAAACAATACAAGCCAAGAAGAAATGTGTTAAAATATTGTGGGAAGAGCTGATAGAAACTTAGAGGGAAAAAGGCTGTGGGATGAAATACCTATAACAGATTTTATGAGACTTGAATTACACCTCAATAAAAACAGGAAATTCTGGTTAACAGTGGGAAAAGGTGGGGATCTTTTTTCATATGGGAAGAAGAGAGCTACAACAGGGCAAATGGTATGTTAAAAAACACATTTAAAACAAAACAAAACAAAAAACATAGTGACCTGACTTAAAGAAGAGTGTTACTGAAAGGCAGAACAGCAGATTAGTTAAAAGTACAGACTCTGGGAACTAGACTACCTGGGCTCAAATCCTACTTCTATTAGAAATGCAAGTGATTTAATGTCTATATTACTAGTATTAAAATATACACATTTATTATTGTTTAATCTGAGGATTCAATAATTTAATATATGAAAAACACTTAAAACAGTGCTTAAACATTACCTGGCACATACTAAGTAAGAGTTATGTTTATTGCCATTGCTACTAGTGTTTATTGTTGGACAGTCAGAAGTGAGAAGAGAGAGAAAAAAAAGCACAGATTGTGCAGTACCCTGAAGGCTCTTTAGAAAAGTAGACTTGTGGTCTCCTCAGTCAAGAGTTCACAGTAGGCACTTGAATAAGGGGTTGACATGGCTAAAACACTGCTTTGGAACAATCTGGTAATGATTACATTGACTTGGAAAGGAGAGACTGAAGATTTAGAAGCTTTTATGACAAGGCAGGATGACAGCAATGACGTGAAAGAATACTATCTCTTATTCTTCATAACCAATTTTTGAACTTAGGGAACTTGGAGAATGCCTTTGGCCAAAATAGGAAAGCTGAGAAACTTTGTTTTGATAGGAAAGTAGCAGAGACTGGCTTTAAGCATACTAAATTTGAGAGGTAGCAAGTTTTCCTAGGTATGTAGAACACAACAGGTTAGGACTTAGGACAAAAATGTTCAGGCCGGGCGCAGTGGCTCATGCCTGTAATCCCAGGACTTTGGGAGGCTGAGGAGGGCAGATCACAAGGTCAGGAGTTCGAGACCAGTCTGGCGAAGAAATTCAAGACTAGTCTGGACAACATGGTGAAATCCCATCTCTACTAAAAATACAAAAATTAGCTGGGCACAGTGGTGCACGCCTGTAGTCCTAGCTACTCAGGAGGTTGAGGCAGGAGAATTGCTTGAACCCGGGAGTCAGAGGTTGCAGTGAGCCGAGATTGCACCACTGCACTCCAGCCTGGGCGACAGAGTGAGACTCCATCTCAAAAAAACAAACAAACAAACAAAAAAACTGTCAGATTTTCAGCAAGTAAATCTATTTATTCATTCAGTAAATATTTGGGGCCAGATGCAGTGGCTCACGCCTTTAATCTCAGCATTTTGGGAGGCTGAGTCGGGCAGATCCCGAGGTCAAGAGATAAAGATCATCCTGGCAAACATGGTGAAACCCCGTCTCTACTAAAAATACAAAAATTAGCCGGGCACGGTGGCACACGCCTGTAGTCCTAGTTACTTGGGAGGCTGAGGCAGGAGAATCGCTTGAACCCAGGAGGTGGAGGATGCAGTGAGCTGAGATCGCACCACTGCACTCCAGCCTGGGCAACAGAGCGAGACTCCAACACAGACACACACACACACACACACACACACATACACACAAATTCAGATTTTCAGCAAGTTAATCTATTCATTCAATAAATATTTGGGGCCAGGCGCAGTGGCTCACGCCTGTAATCCCAGAACTTTGGGAGGCTGAGTTGGGGGGTTCATGAGGTCAAGAGATAAAGACCATCCTGGCCAACATGGTGAAACCCCGTCTGTACTAAAAATACAAAAATTGGCTGGGCGTAGTGGCACACACCTGTAGTCCCAGCTACTCGGGAGGCTGAGGCAGGAGAATCACTTGAACCCAGGAGGCAGAGGTTGCAGTGAGCTAAGATCACGCCACTGGACTTCAGCCTGGGTGACAGAGCAACACTCCATCTCAAAAAAAGACAAATCTGGCTACCTCGTTGTTTAAAACAAACTTCTAATAAAATGCAATCTATTCACATTGTTCCATTTCCTATAATCTTCAATCCTCTTTAACTTCTATATATGAACTAAGTTAAGTGTACTTCATTGTTTCTCTGGGAAGAGATGTTGCAAATAAGCAGATGTGTATATGTCCACGCTACACACCTGCAAGAATGGTAAAAATGTAAGAGATGTGACTTTCCTTGGTGAATAATAACCTTGAAAAGAATCCAGTTATTAGAAAGGAGTCTGGATATTCATGTAAAATGACACATACTTAGAACTAGAACATTATTTACTTGAAATACAAATCTGCATTTCAAGTTCTAAAACTTTTATCTGAATTATAGTGCTGTTTTGCATGAAGAGTAATTTGTAATGTTTGAAGAACAGAGAAAAGGCAAGCCCAAAAGCAGGACTACCTCAGACAGAGGATATTCCAGCAACAGCATACATGTATTTCCTGCAAATGCCCAGTGTTTCTGAGAACATCTGTCTTCAGATAATGGGCAAAAGATATCTGATGATAAACAGTAGCTTTTACAAATATACTATCTTCTAATTTTAATAACAAATTTTAGTTCACTATTTCAACATTTTTATAAGTACAAATAGATCATTTATTTTAATTGGGAAGTTAAAAGAGGATATACTGAAATATGTCAGAGTAATGCACGCAGAATAAAAATATATGTGGGTTAGAGGAAAATTTCAGTGACAAGTCATAATTTTATTACAAAAACAAGTAAACTAATAAGAATAGAAGTAGAAAAAAGTAATAAATACTGGGAAAATTCATCTACCATGGTTTAGGAATAAACATAAAAATACATCTCTCTCAAGGTGTATTCTAAGTGCTTATTCACTAGGAAGAGAATGACTAAATTTTCTTGAATTCCGATTTACTCATGATGTCTTCAGTAGCTTTAAAGCATCTTTCTTTTCTTTTTGCTCCCAATCTACTTTCATGTTCAAGTATGAACTTGGCTTCATATTTTAAATTGATATTTTAAAATATCTTCTGTTAATAGTGTTATTTACAAACCTCTTACAATTAACATTCTATTTGCTGGTAAAAGACTGAATGCCTTCTCTTAGTAACAGCAACAGAATGAAGATATTCACTCTTACTGCTTCTATTCAACATTGTACTGAAGCTCTTAGCCAATGCAATAAGGTGGTGGGAGTAGGGCAAAGGGAAAGGAGAGAAGACAGAGTGTGTAAAAGTGCATACGGATGAAGAAATGAAAAACTAAAACAGTCTTTATCTGCAGTTCACATAATCATCTACTTAAATGAATCTGCAAAAAGACTTCTAGAAGACAGGGCATGGTGGCTCATGCCTGTAATCCCAGCACTTTGGGAGGCTGAGACAGTAGGATTGTTTGATTCCAGGAATTGAAGACCAGCCTGGCAATGTAAAGAGACCCCATCTCTACAAAAAATTTAAAAATAAGCTGGGTGTGATGGCACACGCCTGTAGTCCCAGCTACTCAGGAGGCTGAGGTGGGAGGATCACTTGAGCCCTGGAGATCAAGGCTATGCTACTACATTCCAGCCTGGATGACACAGCAAGACCCCATCTCAAAAAAAAAAAAAGGCAATAAATGCTTAAGGGAATAGATATCCCATTCTTCATGATGTGCTTATTTCACATTGCATACCTGTATCAAAATATCTTATGTACCCCAAAAATATATATACACCTACCATGTACCTACAAAATTAAAAATAAAAAATTTTTAGCCAAGACAAAAAATGAAGGTGAAATTAAGACATTACCAGATAAACAAAAACAGAGAATCTGTCACTGGCTGTCTAAGTTATATTAAAGGGAATCTTTTAGGCTGAAATGAATGGAAAGTGGATAATCACTTGAATCTACACAAAATAAAAAATATTTGTAAATGTAACTACATAGCATGTTACGAAAACAGTATAAAAATATTTTGGTTATTAACTCTTTTCTCCTATCTGTTTAAAAAGACAATTGCATAAAATAGATGTAATTTGTATGACAACAGTATTATGACAGTGAGGTAGAGGAAAAAGGAAATGAAGGTATATTGGAGTAAAGTTTTTGTGTACTATTTGAACTGAATTAGTATTAAACGTAACTACTTTGTCTCAAGTTAAGATATAAATTGTAATACCCAGGGCAACCACTATAAAGATAACTAAAAAATGTCTAGTAGAAGAAACAAGGAAGTCTTAAAGGTATGCTAGAAAATAACTATTTAACACACAAAAAGGCAGGAAATGAAAAGTGAAGGAAAATATATAGAAAACATGTATGTGATAGTTAATACTGAGTGTCAACTTGACTGGATTGAAGGATGCAAAGTATTTTTCCTGGGTGTGTCTGTGAGGGTGTTGCCAAAGGAGATTAACATTTGAGTCAGTGGCCTAAGAGAGGCACATCCACCCTCAATCTGGGTGAGTACCATCTAATCAGCTGCTGGCGCAGCTAGGATAAAAGCACGCAGAGGAAAGTGAAAGACTAGACTAGCTAAGTCTTCTGGCCTCCATCTTTCTCCCATGCTGGATGCTTCCTGTCCTCAAACATCAGACTCCAAGTTCTTCAGCTTTTGGACTCTTGGACCTACACCAGTGGTTTGCCAGGGGATCTCGGGCCTTTGGCCACAGACTGAAGGCTGCACTGTTGGCTTCCCTACTTTTGAGGTTTTGGGACATGGACTGGCTTCCTTGCTACTCGGCTTGCAGGTGGCCTATTGTAGGACTTTACCTTGTGATCATGTGAGTCAATACTCCTTAATAAATTCCGTTTCATATATACATCTATCCTATTAGTCCTGTCTCTCAGGAGAATGCTGACTAATACAAATTTTGGTACCAGGAGTGGGGCAGAATGATACAGTTTGGCTGTGTCCCCACCCAAATCTCACCTTGAATTGTAATAATCCCCACATGTCAAGGGCACAGCCAGGTGGAGATAACTGAATCATAAGGATGCTTCCTCCTATACTGTTCTCATGGTAGTGAGTATGTCTCACAAGATTTGATGGTTTTATAAATGGGAGTTCCCCTGCACAAGCTCTCTCTTGCCTGCCGCCATGTAAGACATGACTGTGCTCCTCATTCATCTTCAGCCATGATTGTGAGGCCTCCCCGGCCCATATGGAACTGTGAGTCAATTAAACCTCTTTCCCTTATAAATTATCCAGTCTTAGGTATGTCTTTATTAGCAGCATGAGAACAGACTAATACAATGTAACAAAGTGGCAGATGTAAAATGCTACTTCATAAGTAATTACATTAAATATAAATAGATTAAACATCCCAATCAGAAGCCAGAGACTGGTAGAATGGATTTTAAAAACATGACCTATCTATATGTTGTTTACAAGAGACTCACTTTATATGATTCAAAGACACAAATGGGTTGAAAGCAAAAGGAAAGAAAAATATATACCATGCAAACAGCATACAACTGGACTTTAAGACAAAATTGTTGCTAAGACAAAGAATGCTACAATGTCTTCCATCAAGAAGATATCAGAGCTATAAACTTACACAGACCTAATTATAGAACTCCAAAATACATGAAGCAAAAGCTAAGATAATTAAAGAAAAATACACAATTCAACAATGATAGTTGGAGATTGCAATGCCCCACTTTCAATAATGAATAGAACAACTAGTCAGAAAATCAGTAAGGAAACACAAGATTTGAGCAACAGTATAAATCATCTAGACCAAACAGATATCTATAGAATGTTCCACCCAACAACAGAATAAAGATTCTTCTCAAGTGTATACTCTCCAGGACAGACCACATTAGGCCATAAAATAACCCTGGATAACTTTAAAAGTACTGAAATAACACAAAGTATATTCTCCAATCATAGTGGAATGAAATTAAAGATTAACATCAGAAGGAAATTTGGGAAATTCACAAATATTTCAAAATTAAATAACACACTCCTAATCAATGGGTCAAAAAATCACAAAGGAAATTTTACAATACTTTGAGAAGAATGAAAGCAAAAACAAAACATACCAAAACTGATTTGGATACTGCTAACACTATACATTTGAAAAAATCATATCCTTTCATGATAAAAGTACTCAACAAACAGAAATAGAAGTGAACTCAACCTGATAAAGAGCATCTATGAGAAATCACAGCTAACATCATACTTCAGGTTAAAAGACTTAATGCCTTCTCTCTAGGATCAGAAAGACAAGAATTCCACTCTTGGCCCTTCTATTTAGTATTGTACAGGCAGTTCTAGCCAGGAAAATTAGGCAAGAAATTGAAATAAAATGCTTCCAGATTGGAAAGGAAGAAGTAAAACTATATGTATGTGCAAATTATATCTCGATCAATCAATCAATGAATCATATGAAAGAATCCACAAATAAACTACTAAAACTAATAAATCAGTTTAGCAATGTGACAGGATACAAGATCAATATACATAAATCCATTGTTTTTCTATACACTAGCAATGAACAATCCAAAATAAAATTAAGAGAAAAAAATCCTATATATAGTAGGATTTTTTTCTTTCTTTCAACAAAAGAAGTGCAAGGCTTGCCTGCTAAAATTACAAAACGTTGTAAAAAATTAAAGATCTACATAATAAAAGAGAATGACATTTTATGTTCATAGATTGGAAGACCTAACACTGTCAAGATGGCAATACTCCCTACATTGACCTGCAATTTCAACTAAATCTCTATCAAAATCCCAATTTTATTTTGTTTCAGAAATGAAAAGCTGATACTAAAATTCATATGGAAATTCAAGAGCTCAGAATAGTAATTAGAAAAAGAAAAAGAAAAAAGAATGAAGTTGGAAGACTTGTACTTCCCAATTTCAAGCTGTACTGCACAAAGCTATAGTAATCAAGATAGTGTGGTACAGCATAGGAATAAACATACAAGTCAACTTATTAGAAATAAAATTAACAACACAATACTTCATATTTAGAATTTCTGTCAAAATATCTAGCTTGAATCTAATCATGAGGCAACAATCAGACAAATCCAAAGTAAGGGGCATTCTACAAAACAATTCTGGATTCTTCCAAAATATCAATGTCACAAAAGACAGAGGATGGAGAAACTTTTGTATCTAGCCATGAAAGAATAACTGATATGGATTTCTCTTCCCTAGACAAAATTTATGAAACAACTGCATTCAAAACTAAACAGCACAGGACTGTGCTCCAAGAAAATGAAAATAAGGTGATCTCCACAACTGCCTTGGCTTTCTGCCTGAACCATACATAACACAGCAGAGCAAGACAGAACACAGCCGAGTTGTGAACACAAAGATCTGATTTCAAACAAGCTGACGTGGCTCAAATTTGAATTTGCAGGTTAGAGTACCACAGAGAAGGGAGGTATGCAGAGAAATTACTTTAAAAATGGGGGGTGGAGCAAGATGGCAGAATAAAAGCCTACATCATTCAACCCCCTCTTCAGGAACACCAACTTTTAACAACTATGTGAACACAGAAAAGCACCCTCAGAAGAAACAAAAATCAGGTGAGCAATCACAGTACCTGGTTTCAACTTCAAATCGCTGAAAGGGACACTGAAGAGGACAAGAGAGACAGACTTGAATCGCTGACACCACCCTTCTCCATTCCCCACCCGCTTCCCGGCAGCAACCACGCAACGCAGAGTCTGTGCACTAGGGGTAGCGAGAGCACAGTGACTAGAGGACTTTACATGGAACTCAGTGCTGCCCTGTCACAGCAGAGAGTAAAGCCATGCTGAGCTTAGCCAGCACTGGTGCAGGGGGAGCATTTGGACCATCCTTAGCCTGAGGGGAATTGTCTATCCCAGTACCAGTAGTGAGAACTTGAGTTTCTCTGCAAGCCTCACCACACGGACCAAAGTGCTCCAGGATCCTAGACAAACTTAAAAGGCAGTCTGGGACACAAGTACAGTTCCTAGGCAACTTCTAGTGCTGGGAAGGGCTCAGAGTCAGTTGACTAAGGTGGCACGGGACCTAGGGAAACACCACCTGGGACAGTTAAGCGAGGGCTTGTGCCACCTCTCTCCCAACCCCAGGCAGTGCAGCTCACAGTAACAAAAGTGACACCTTCCTTCTGCTCAAGGAGAAGAGAGCAACGGGTAAAAAGAACTGTGTCTTGCATCTTGAATACCAGTTCAGCCACAGTAGAACAGAGCACTGAACAGAGTCATGAGGCCCTCATTCCAGCCCCTAGCTCAGGGACAACACTTCTAGATACATCCTGGGCCAAAAGAAAACATGCTGCTTTGAAGGGAAGGACCCAGACCTGGCAGGATTCACCACCTGCTGACTAAAGAGCCCTTGGGCCTTGAATAACCAGTAGTGATACCAGGTAGTCCCTGGGCCCTGAGACATGCTGACTTTAGGTATGACCCAGCACATTCCCACCTGTGGTATCTATGGTAAAAGACTCCTTCTGTTTGAGAAAAGCAGAGGGAAAGGGAAAGGAGACTTTGTCTTGCACCTTAGGTACCAGCTCAGCCACAGTAGGGTAGAGCAACAAGCAGGCTCTTGGGGTCCCTGACTCCAGGCCTAAGTTCTTGGACAGCATTTCTGGACCTGCCTTGGGCCAGAGGGGAGACCACTTCCCTGAAGGGTGAGTCTCAGGCCTGGCAGTATTCACCACAAGCTGACCAAAAACCCCCTGGGCTTTAAGTAAACATCGACAGTGGCCTGGCAGAATCCCCTGTGGGCTGGTAGTGGTGGCAGCCATACAGAGACGTCCTCTGCCTATGGAGAGGGGAGGGAAAAGCAGGAAGGACCTTGCTTTGTGTGCAGCTTAGCTGCAATACAGTAGCACATTAGGTTAATGTCTAAGGTTTTTGACTCTAATCCCTGGTTCCCAGACAGTATCTCTGGACCCATCAGGGGCCTGGAGGAACTTACTGCCCTGAATGGAAGGACACAAACCTTACTGGCTTCACCACCTGCTGATTGTAGAGCCCTAAAAGCCTTGAATGAAAATAGGTGGTAGTCAGGTAGTGGTTACAGTGGGCCTTGGGCAAGACCCAGTGCTTTGCTGACTTCAGGTCTGACCCAGCACAGTCTCAGTGGTGGTGGCCACAGGGATGCTTATATCACCATACTCTCAGATCCAGGCAGGCAGCTCAGCACAGAGAGAGAGACTCCATCTGTTTAGGAGACAGCAAATGAAAAGAACAAGAGTCTCTGCCTAATAATCCAGAGAATTCTTCCAGATCTTATCCAAGACCATAAAGGCAGTACCTCTACAAGTCTGCAAAAACCACAACATTATTGGACTTGAAGCCTAAGTCTCTTTGAATACCTGGACAACTTTCTTAAGAAGGATGTGCACGAATAAGCCAAGGTTGTGAAGATTACAATAAACACCTAACTCTTAAATGCTGAGACACTGAAGAACATTTACAAGCATCAAGATCATCCTAGAAAACATGACCTCACAAAATGAATGAAATACAGCACCAGGCACCAATCCTGGAGAAACAGAGACATGTGACCTTTCAGACAGAGAATTCAAAATAGCTGTGCTGAAGAATCTCAAAGAAATTCAAGATAACACAGAGAAGAAATTCAGAATTCTATCAGATAAATTTAACAGAGACTGAAATTCTTTTTAGAATCAAGCAGAAATTCTAAAGTTGAAAAATGCAATTAACACACTAAAGAATGCATCAGAGTCTCTTAATAGTAAAATAGATCAAGCAGAAGAAAGAATTAGTGAGCTTGAAGACAAGCTATTGGAAAATAGTCAGAAGAGACAAAAGAAAAAAGAATAAAAAACAATGAAGCATGCCTATAAGACCTAGAAAATAGCCTCGAAAGGGCAAATCTAAGAGATACTGGCCTTATAGAGGAGGTAGAGAAAGAGATAGGAGTAGAGAGTTAATTCAAAAGGATACTATCAGATAATGTCCCAAACCTAGAGAAAGGTATCAACACTCAAATAAAGACAGTTATAGAACACCACACAGATTTAACTCAAAGAAAACTACCTCAAGGCATTTAATAATCAAACTCCTAAAGATCAAGGATAAAGAAAGGATCCTAAAAGCAGCAAGAGAAAATAAACAACATACAGTGGAGCTCCAATATGTCTGCTAGCAGACTTTTCAATGGAAACCTTACCAGCTAGGAGAGAGTGGCATGACATATTTAAAATGCTGAAGGAAAAAACCTTTTACCCTAGAATAGTGTATGCAGCAAAAATGTCCTTCAAGTATAAAGGAGAAAATAAAGACCTTCTCAGACAAACAAAAGTTGAGGTATTTCATCAACACCAGACCTGTACTACAAGAAATGCTAAAGGGAGTTCTTCAATCTGAAAGAAAAGGATGTTAATAAGCAAGAAGAAATCATCAGAAGGTATAAAACTCATTGATAATAGTAAGCACACAGAAAAACACAGAATAATATAACATTGTAATTGTGGCATGCAAACTACTCTTAAATAGATTAAGTAATGAACTAATCAAAATCAATAACTACAACTTTTCAAGACATGGACATTAAAATAAGACATAAAGAAAAACAAGAGGCCAGGCACGGTGGCTCACACCTATAATCCCAGCACTTTGGGAGGCTAAGTCGGGAGGATCACCTGAGGTCAGGAGTTCGAGACCAGCCTGACCAACATTGTGAAACCCCATCTCTACTAAAAATACAAAAAATTAGCTGGGCATGATGGCAAGCGCCTGTAATCCCAGCTACTCAGGAGGCTGAGGCAGGAGAATCACTTGAACTTGGGAGGTGGAAGTTGCAGTGAGCTGAGATCATACCATTGCACTCCAGCCTGAGCAATAACAGCAAGACTCCATCTCAAAAAAAAAAAAAAGAAAGAAAGAAAGAAAAAGAAAAACAAAAAATTGTAAAGCAGAGGGATGAAGTTGAACTATAGAGTTTTTATTAGTTTTCTTCTTCCGTGTTTGCTTGTTTATGCAATCAGTGTGAAGCTGTCATCAGTTTAAAATAATGGATTATAAGATAGTATTTGCAAGCCTCATAGTAACCTCAAATTAAAAAACTTGAAACAACAAATATACAAAAAAAAACCAAAAAATTAAATCATACCACTAGAGAAAATCACCTTCACTAAGAGGAAGACAGGAAGGATAAAAAGAAGGAAAAGAAGATCAGAAAACAAATAACAAATGGCAGAAGTCAGTCCTTACTTATGAATAATAACACTGAATGTAAATGGACTCAATTCTCCAATAAAAACAAAGCAGCTGAATAGATGAAAAAACAAAACCCAATGATCTGTTGCTTACAAGAAACACACTTCACTACAAAGATAGACTGAAAATAAAAGGATAGAAAAAGATATTCCATGCCAATGGAAGACAAAAAAGAGCAGGAATCACTATGCTTGTATCAGACAAAATAGATTTCAAGACAAAAACTGTAAGAAGGAAAAAGAAAGTCATTATGTAATGATGAAGGGGTCAATTCAGCAATAGGATACAATGATTGTTAATATACATGCACCCAATAGTGGGGTACTCAGATATACATTAGTAGAGCTAAAGAGAGAGACAGACCTCAAAACTATAACATCCCACTTTCAGCACTGAACAGGTCTCTCGGAAAATCAACAAAGAAACATTGGACTTAATCTGCACTACAGAACCAATGAACCTAATAGATATTTACGAACATTTCATCCAATGGCTGCAGAATACACTTTCTTTTCCTCAGCACATGGACCATTCTCAAGGATAAACCATATTTTAGGTCACAAAACAAGTCTTTTTTAAATTTTTATTTGTGTGGTGAGGTCTCATTATGTTGCTTAGGCTGCTCGCAAACTCCTGGGCTCAAGCAATCCTCCTGCCTTGGCCTCCTAAAGTGCTGGGATTACAGGCATAAGTCACCACACCACACCCAGCCAGAAAACAAGACTTAAAACATCAAAAAACCTGAAATAATACCACACATCTTCTGACCACAGTGAAATATAACTAGAAATCAATAACAAGAGGAATTCTGGATACTATACAAACACATGGAAATTAAACAATATGCTCCTGAATGCCCAGTGGATCAGTGAGGAAATTAGGGAGGAAATTAAAAAGTTCCTTGAAATAAATGAAAATGGAAACACAACATACCAAAATCTAGGGGATACAGCAAAAGCAGTACTAAGAAGGAAATTTATAGCTATAAGTGGCCTACATCAAAAAAGAAGAAAAACAACAAATAAATAACCTAATGATGCATCATAAAGAACCAGAAAGCAAGAATAAATTGAACCTAAAAACCCAAAATTAGTAAAAGAAATAATAAAGATCAGAACAGAAATAAATGAACTTAAAATGAAAACAATACAACAAAATCAATGAAACAAGCAGTTTTTTGAAGAGATAAATGAAACTGACAAAACTTTAGCTAGACTAAGAAAAAGGGAAGACGACTCAAAGAAAATCAAAAATGAAAAAGGAGACATTACAACTGATACCATAAAAATTCAAAGCACCATTAGTGGCTACTATGAACATCTGCCAATAAATTGGAAAATCTAAAAAAAACAGATAAATTCCTGAACACAAACGACCTAAACATAAAGAAATCCAAAACTTAAACAGACCAATAACAAGTAAAGAGACTAAGGCCATAATAAAGTCTCCCAGTAAAGAAAAGCCTGTGACCTGATGGCTTCACTGCTGAATTCTACCAAACATTTAAAAAACTAATACCAATCTAAATAAAACTATTCCATAATATACAGAAAGAGGGACTGCTTCCAAACTCATTATATGAGGCCAGTATTACCTTCATACCAAAATCACACAAAGACACATAAAATAAAGAAACTACAGGCCAATATCTCTGATAAATACTGATACAAAAATCCTCAACAAAATATTAGCAAACCAAATCCAACAATACATTAAAAAGATCATTCTTCATCACCAAGTAGGATTTATACCAGGGAATCATGGATGGTTCAATATACACAAATCAATCAATGTGACATATCATATCAATAGAATGAAGGACAAAAACTATATAATCATTTCAGTTGATGCTGAACAAGCATTTGATAAAATTCAACATCCCTTTATAATAAAAACCCTCAAAAAACTGTAAATAGAAAGAACATACCTCAACATAATAAAAGCCATATACAACAGACCCACAGCTAGTATCATACTGAATGAAGGAAAACTGAAAGCTTTTCCTGTAAGGTCTGGAGCACAACAAGGATGCCCACTTTCACCACTGTTATTCAACATAGTACTGGAAATCCTGGCAGGAACAATCAGAAAAGAGAAAGAAATAAATGGCATACAAATTGGAAAGGAAAAAGTCAAATTACACTTGTTCACAGATGATATCATCTTATATTTGAAAAAAACTAAAGACTCCACACACGAAAAAAAATAAAACATTAGAACTGATAAATCTGGTAAAGTTGCAGGATATGAAATCAACATACAAAAATCTGTAGCATTTCTATATGCCAATAGTGAACAATTTGAAAAAGAAATTTAAAAAGTAATCCCACTTACAAAAGCCACAAATAAAAATAAATAGAAATAAGCTTAACGAAAGAAATGAAAGATGTCTACAATGAAAACTATAAAACACTGATGAAAGAAATTAAAGAGGACACAAAAAAATGGAAAGATATTCCATGTTCATAGATTGGAAGAATCAATATTGTTAAAATGCCCACACTACCCAAAGCAATCTACAGATTCAATGCAATCTCTATCAAAACCAATGACATTCTTCACAGAAATAGAGAAAAACAATTGTAAAATTTATATGAAACCACAAAAGACCAAGAACAGACAAAGGTATCCTCAGCAAAAAGAACAAAACTGAAGGAATCACATTACCTGACTTCAAATTATACTACACAGCTATAGTAACCAAAACAGCATGATGCTGGCATAAAAAAATACACAGAACAATGGAACAGAATAGAGAACACAGAAACAAATCCACACACCTACAGTGAACTCATTTTTGACAATAATGTCAAGAACATACACTGGGGAAAAGACAGTCTCTTCAATGAATGGCGCTGAGAAAACTGGAGGTACATATGCAGAAGAATGAAACTAGACCCCTATTTCTTGCCATATAAAAATATCAAATCAAAATGGATGCAATACTTAAATTTAACACCTCAAATTATGAAATTACTACAAGAAAACATTGGGGAAAATCTCCAGGACATTTGTCTGGGCAAAAATTTCTTGAGTAATACCCCATAAGCACAGGCAACCAAAGCAAAAGGGACAAATGGGCTCACATCAAGATAAAAGCCTTCTGCACAGCAAAGGAAACAATCAACAAAGTAAAGAGACAACCTACAGACTAGGAGAAAATATCTGCAAACTACCCATCTGAAAAGGAATCAATAACCAGAATATATAAGGAGTTCAAACAATGTTATAGGAAAAAAGTCTGATCATCCAATTAATAAATGGGCAAAAGATTTGAATAGACATTTCTCAAAAGAAGACATACAAATGGGAAATAGGCAAATAAAAATGTGCTCAACATCACTGATCATCAGAGAAATGCAAATCAAAACTACAATGAGATATCATCTCACCCCAGTTGAAATGGCTTTTATCCAAAAAAACAGGCAGCAAGAAATGCTGGAGAGTATGTGGAGAAAAGGGAACCCTGTACACTGTTGGTAGGAATGTAGATTAGCACAATCACTATGGAGAACAGTTTGGAGATTCCTCAAAAAACTAAAAATAGAGCTGCCATATGATCCAGCAACCTCAGTGCTGGGTATATACCCCAAAGAAAGAAAATCACTATATGAAAGAGATACCCAAGCTCCCATGTTTGTTGCAGCACTGTTCACAATAGCCAAGACTTTGAAACAACCTAAGTGTCCATCAGCAGGTGAATGAATAAAGAAAATGTGGTACTTACACACAATGGAGTACTATCCAGCCATAAGAAAAAATGAGATCCTGTCATTTGCAACATGAATGAAACTGAAAGCCACTATGTTAAGTGAAATGAGCCAGGCACAGAAAGACAAACATCACATGTTCTCACTTATTTGTGGGATCTAAAAATCAAAACAATTGAACTCATGGAGATAAGAGAGTAGTCTAGTGGGGGGAGATGGGGATGGTTAATGGGTACAAAAAAAAAAACACACACACACACACAGAATAAATAAGACCTAGTATTTGATAGCACAACAGGGTTACTATAGTTAACAATAATTTAATTGTACATTCTAAAGGAACTAAAAAGTAAAACTGAATTGTATGTAACACAAAGGATAAATGCTTGAGGTCATAGATACTCCATTTCCCATGATGTGATTATTATACATTACACGTCTGTATCAAAAGATGTCATGTATCCTATAAATACATACACCTACTACGTACCCACAAAAATTTTAAATAAAAAACTAAAAAAAAATGTAGATGGGTTCCCTTTAGATCTTTGGCTAAATATAAGAATGGTATGCATGCATACAGTGAGACCTTATAAGCCTGGACAAACAAGCTCACTAGGGAAAAAAGAACAATTACTGGAAAAAAGATTAACAATTTCTAGAATTCAAACAGAGTCAGGAAAAGTTCAAGCTCTGACCAGCCAGAGAGGGGAGACTTCCTTGAATACTAGATCATTCAGAGGATATCCTAGAAGGGTTATACCTTATTGGTACAGCTAAAATAGTAGTGCTACAGCAAAGGCAACTCTTCATCAACTTAACAAACTTTAAAAACAAGCCTGAAAACAACCAAGCTCATCTGCAAGTAACTTAACTGCCAGCCACAACAAAATTAAAAGGTCTTTAAAGAAAGACAATAAAACCAAGACATATGACAATACAACACTATGTCCAACATCTAATCAAAGTTACTAGACATGCACTATTCACAACAAAGATACGGAATTGACCCAAATGCCCATCAATCATAGACTAGATAAAGCAAATGTGGTACATATACACCATGGAATACTATGCAGCCATAAAAAGGAACGAGATCATGTTCTTTGCAGGGACATGAATGGAACTGGATGCTGTTATCCTTGGCAAACTAACGCAGAAACAGAAAACCAAACACCACGTGTTCTCACTTATAAGTGGGAACTAAACAATGAGAACACATGGACACAGGGTGGAGAACATACACTGGTACTTCTCAGGGAGGGTCAGGGGAGAGAGAGCATCAGGAACAATAGCTAATGGATGCTGGGCTTAATTCTTGAGTGATGGGTTGATCTGTGCAGCAAACCATGGCACACGTTTACCTATGTACCAAACCTGCACATCCTGTACATGTACCCCAGAACTTAAAAAATGAAAGTTGAAAAAAAAAATAATAGACATGCCAAGAAGCAAGAAAATGTGACCCATAACCATGAGAAAAATCATTCAACAGGAACAGACCCAGAAATTACATGGATACGGAATTATGAATAGCAGACAAGGATTTTAAAACAGCTATAAATTATAATTTATTATTATAAGAATACATTTACATGTAATATAAATAGACATAAAATTATAAATTATGTTCAAGGATTTGAAGGCGAATATAAACATAAGGCTCAGAGAAATGGATGATACATACACACACACACACACACACACACATTTTAAAGATCCAAGTGAAACTTCTAGATAAAAGAGATACAATATGAAAAGTTCACCAGGTGAGCTTAAAAGATTATAGACATTGTAGAATAAAGGATCAGTAAATGTGAAGACAAAGGAATAGAAATTATTAAACTGAAGCACAGAAATGCACAAAGTAGGAAAAAAAGAATCAAGAGCTGTTGTAGATTAAAGGAAACATGACAACTAAGCTGAATATGTTTAGTTTGGCATTCATGATTGGATCCTGAAATGGTTAAAAAGAAAACAACTATAAGAGATATTCTGGACACAGTTAGGAAATTTAAACATGTAGTTTATATTATTAGATAATATTTATCAATATTAAATTTCTTAAGTGTGGTAACTACATGTAGGAGAATGCTGCTGTTGTACAGAGTGAGAATGAATAAGACATAAAATATGGGGCTTATTTTAAAACTTTTTAAGAAAAAACACTTGGTAGTTACTAACAATGGATTAACTTCAGAAGTATACCTGTATTTTCATCTTTGTTATAACATGAACCACAAGCTTTTGTCTTGAGGGCATTATTTTTTAAATATCCAGCCAAGTACTGTGACAACCTGATACATTTTAATCAGGCCAGCTTCACATACTTAACTTTAAATAGATTAATTTTCAACTACCATGGCTCATTAAAAAAATGATATAAATATGGACTAATTTCATCATGGTCTCAAATTGAAAATAAAACCAAAATCATCCTGCACTTAGTAAAGGTAAGTGCATAGCACAATACTAGTAAGCAAAATTTGTGAAAATTTGTATTTCAGAGTATTACTTTAAAAATTAACAAAAGATCTGTTTTCATGCTTCTTGGTATAAACATTAATTACTAGAAAACTAAGCCTGTTTTCACCTTGAAAAACAGAGATTTGACAAAATAACATTTAGAGCACTTTAAGTGCCAGGCTTTAATGTTCCTTAAGAACAATCTTTTTTGTTTATGTATATCTCAAGCCTAGAAAAACATCTCTTATATAAATAGTTGTTCAAAGTAAACTGCAACTAAGGTAACTGATTATCCAGCTCTATCCAGCAATATATAAGTCAAAAAAATAAAATTTCCTCGTATCTGTTAGTTAGTTCCTTCCTACCCCCTCCCCCACCCACCCTTCATGAAAGCACACAGGAAATTTTACTTTAGTCATTTTGGATAAAAATTTTTGTGATATGTTGCATTTTCCCCACCTTTTTACCAAATGTGACTTGACCTTTTCCAGTTACTCGGGATCATCATGAATGTGCTTCAACAGACTATAGTTTTTCTCCTTAATGTTAAGCGCCAAATGTTACTTCCTCTCTCTGTGCTTACCACTGGTACTCTACTAATAGTTATTCTGGACTTCCTCCATCCATATATTCTTCTCTGTGGCAGAGAAAAAAAAAACTAAACCTGATAAGAATTCTATTCTTTAAAAAAAATTAAGTGCATAAGAATTCTGAGAAAAACTGCCAGGAAAAGTACATGGTTTTAACGCTGAAGCTTAGCAACATTCATAATGGTGGTACAAAGGCATGTTTCCTCCTCTGAGGCTATGTTCTGAGAGTTGACCTTTTGCTAAGTGGCATATTACCACTGTACATGTTGAGCTTAGAAGTAAGCTGAATTTATTTATTTCATTAGAAAACATTTTTGGTAGGGCTGGTAAAATCTTCTGTGTTATACAAAATACCATACTTATTTGTTTCAAGTACAGTATACCAAAAAACAGAAGCCAAAATGCTTGGAACTTAAATTATTAAAGATCTTATGTTGGCCGGGTGCAGTGGCTCACGCCTGCAATCCCAACACTTTGGAAGGCCGAGGTGGGTGGATCACTTGAGGTCAGGAGTTCGAGGCCAACCTGGACAACATGGTGAAACCCCATCTCTACTAAAAATATGAAAATTAGCCAGACATGGTGGCAGGTGCCTGTAATATCAGCTACTCAAGAGGCTAGGGCAGGAGAATCATTTGAACCTGGAAGGTGGAGGTTGCAGTGAGCCGCAATCAAGCCACTGTACTCCAGCCTGGGTGACAGAGAAAGACTCCATCTCAAAAAAAAAAAAAAAGATATTTTTTATTTTTTCCGATGGCATCATTTTAAAGTCAATCTATGGTATATGGACAAGCAATTTTAAATACTGGAAGACACAATTTAATACTAAAATTACAAATAAAAAGCAATTTTTGAACTCAGAAGTGCTTAGGCAAAAAGCATACTTCTTAGTGTCCCTGCCAGTTTTCACTGCTACACGGAAAAGATTGGCCTAAATCTGCATTTTTCAAACTATAGGTCATGATCCATTACCAGGCAGTAAACCCAAGTGAATTTTATTTATTAATAAAAAGGAATTTCATATGCCAAGTTATTATCATATAGGAAGTGTAGGTAAGTACTATTCCATGAAATTTTATTGTCAGACTGTGTGCTGTATACATACTAGGGAACAAGTAAAAATAAACTTCTTATTGTGGGTGGGTTGCAGTCAAAAAAGTTTGAAACCCACTCATATAGATAGTTCTTAATATTTCATCGGTTGTTGGCAATCAGAAAAAAGACTGATGCCTTTCAACATGATTGTTCCCATGTTGTAACAATCATGGTCTGCAACATCCCATCAAAAAATCAAAGTCATTAGCTTATAGGTCTTTGAATGTGGCTATTTCCAGTATTATGAAGCTTAATACTGTAGCTGGAACATGATTAGTACTAAAGATAATAAAATGAATAACATAAAATTAAAATTAATTTAAAAGTTAAATTACATTCATCTTTTTTTCCCAGTGACATTAAGAAAATCTGAATAACCTTTATGTGTAGTTATGCTTGCTATAAGTTAAAACTTGTAAGTTATGCTTGCTATAAGTTAAAACTGCTTTAAAAAAATCTTTACTGTGTAATGAACCACACCAGTTAAAATAAACTATACTAGTTAAAAGCTGCCTAAATATTTGTCGGAATTGCAATTTAAGTCTAAAAAAGCTATTCATAAAATATTCTCTAGTTACCTACGTATATTAAAGTAGATATTTAAAATAAAGGATCTGATCTAAGTTCATATTTTTTAGACATTGATAGGATTCATATTCCAATCAAATCTTAATGATTTCTCATCCTAACATAGCAGAGGCCCCATTTCAGCCCACCCACCACTGAAAATAAAGGCTTTAGAATAACTTTCTGTGCAACAAGAGGATAACTCTCTGTACTTATAATCTGCTTACTAGGAATTTCACAAGTAACACAGGAACTCCCACTGCACTTGAAAAGTAACTGTGATGGAGCAATTACAGTGAGAATTTTGATGTTCAGCGCCACCCAGTGATAGATCTCTGAGTATGCTCCTCCATTACTGCCTGTTAATTGTTTCTGGTATTGTAGGCACTGTACTAAAAGCTCAGTACACAGAACTGCATAAAACATAAGCTCTACTCCCAAGAATCTGAAATTAGAAAAGACATACCCATGCGTTTTTTAGGTTAGGATCAGGCTAGAGGTAATGAAAACAGTATAATGTAGCAAAAAGAAGGAATTACAAAATACACAGTATTGCTAGAATTTGTTCTGGCCTTACAAAGAGCCTTTCCCATTGCAAGCTATTATAAACACAAGATAAAAAATGAGTAACTTTAATGAGCAGTCACTTTACGGTATACTTAACATCACTTTAAAACATTTGAAATCAATGTAAAAATAATGCAAATATAGAGCTTTCTCATTATGAAGATCAGCTCATTTAACATAATCTGTAGATGGAATAAAATTTTGAAGATAAAGAATTACCAGGCCAGATGCAATGGTTCACATCTGTAATTGCAGCACTTTGGAAGGCCAAGGTAAAAGGATCACTTGAGCCCAGGAGTTTGAGACAAGTCTGAGCAACATAGCAAGACCCACTCTCAACAAAACAAAACAAATTAGCCAGGCAGGGTGGAGTGTGCATATAGTCCTAGCTACTTGGGAGGCTGAGGTGGAAGGATCACCTGAGCCCAGGAGGTCAAGGCTGCAGTGAGCCATGTTCATGCCACTGCACTCCAGCCTAGGCAACAGTATAAGACCCTGTCTCAAAAAAAAAAAAATTACCTGATAACAAGGTCTTTAATGAAGTCTGATTAAAGTGATACATTAGAAAGTAACAGGTCTCTCTTAAACTAAGTATTGAGTACACAGAAATTCATTTTACTATTATTTAAATTGCACATATACACATTATGGATACTTTTACTGTGTTTGCTATGTTTCAAAACACAAAAAGGTGAAAAGTCAAACCGAAAAAGAAAACAGCATAATACAGATACTGGATGGTTTTGGAGCCTGGCCTCTTCTACCTATCTAGTTATAAATTGGGTTTTTGCAGTTCCAGCAATGTGACACAACTAGACCTTCACTTTAATCTAAGGATTCCCTAAAGAAAACACACTCTAACTCTGCTTCTAAATCTTTCCAAGTGCAAAATGGAAAAGTTCTCTGGAGAACTGATTTTCTCTTCCTTCAGCATAGCCACAAAGGAACAATAAATTAACCATCAGCCTGGACACAAAATACTCTTTCTTCCCACCCAGATGTCTAATAGATGAGAAAAAGTACTTATTCTATAAGGGAAGAAAATGAAATAAATTAATGAGAGACATAGAGAATAGAGATAATTCTCAAAACCTAGCTATGATCATCTTTTTGAGTCCAAAGAAATAAGAAGAAATTAAGAAGTAGAATCTCTTTCTCAAGTGATCAAAACAATGCAGTGAGAATGGAGCAATAGATCTGAGGATTCAGATTGTGAATGTAAATCATTAATTTTATCTATTGGATAAAAATTCCTGAGAACTTTGCAGTATCGAATAATCAATTATTGAAATAAGAAGCAGAATTGTAGCAAGCAATCCTGCCAATATTACATTCCATTTAAACATTGTTCTTTTATGCACATTATTTTAGGACTACTGCAGGCCATGTTGAGAAGAACTACTTCTCAGAAGAGAGTATCAGGCTCTTATGACATTTTAACTCTCATTAATATTATAGTTCAGTGATAAAAACTATCTTTCTCTCTTTCTTTAGATCCCATTTTTCCTCCTTACCTAGATATTGTTCATTTGTAGTATATCTGAGTAATCTGAATATCTTGATTTTAATGCATTTTATTGCTTGAGTCCAAAATAAAGCAGTAAGTCTCTTGAAAAGTATATGGTCTAGCATTCTGATGTCTGTGATTAAAGGATACCTATGTAAAAATTCTGAAGCAAAAGAATGTTTGGGGAATAGATACATAAATAAAGTTACTGGCATTACATTGCTTCATTAGATTAGGATAAACCACATGTAAATTAATATTTTTCAGCTTTTTTCATTCATGAAAGATTACCTTCCTGGTAAAAGGAGGGAATTTTGCTTTGTTATTTTAATATTGAATAAATTTGTGTATAAAGAAACCTAATCATGAAAATGCAAGCATATTTACCAATTAAAGGGTGGAAGAAATGAATGAACGAACAAATCAATGAATGAATTAGCAGCACAAAGCTGTTTGATTGAACTATATATGGATAGAACTATTTCCATCCATCGAGTATCCTTAAATATGCTCCTTTAGTGGAATCTTTTAAACATGATTCTGAAGTAGATTAATAACAAATGTTATACATCACTTTATAGAAATATATACATTATGAAAAATTAAATGATATTAAATGACTTTCAGGTAATTTGCAGAGTTTAATTTCTACTTAAGGTCATATCTACTTGCTTACTACTACTGAAATAGTAGTGCAGAGTATGTTCTGGGGACAACAAGTAATGTGTTTGCCTGAAGGCCTGAAAGGGGATAATGTAATGAAAGGTAAGTCTAGAAAGGAAAACTAGAGGGCTACTTTCTGAGATAACAAAAAGTCACCAAAAAAAAAAAAAAAGACAGAAAGAAAAAGAGTTATTATGATATGATCAAATAATCCCAAAAATGTTTATGGTAATTTAAAAAAATTCTATAAACATTGAGAACTAGAGAAAAATATCTGTGGGATAAACAAATATCTAGACTTAGAAATAATGCCAAAAGCATTCAGTGAAATGAACATGAAGCAAATGGAAAGTTCCAGTGATACTGTTTAGGCTCTAATCCACATTTTATTATAAGCCCTTAAGGTTTTTAAAGTAAATCACTTTGCAAATATTTATTATTCATCTACCAATGCCATATAATGCAGTAGGCACCAGCACTACAGAATCTAAAACATGATTTTTTTCTCTCACAGAGAGAAACAGAGACTGATGTGGGATTAAACAGTATATAAAAGATACGAGCTGGGAGTGGTGGCTCACGCCTGTAATCCCTGCACTTTGAGAGGCCGAGGCAGGTGGATCACCTGAGGCCAGGAGTTCAAGACTAGCCTGGCCAACATGATGAAATCCCATCTCTACTAAAAACACAAAAAATTAGTTGGGCGTGGTGGCACGCACCTGTAATACCAGCTACTCAGGAGGCTGAGGCAAGAGAATTGCTTGAACCCGGGAGGCAGAGGTTGCAGTGAGCCGAAACCGTGCTACTGCACTCCAGCCTGGGCAACAAGAGCAAAACTCCATCTCAAAAAAAAAAAAAAAAAAGATATGATGAGTTCTACCTGGAAGAAAACCAGGAAAGGTTTCAGACAGGACACAGTTTATCTCAGATTTAAAATAAAGTCAGATTGGCCAGACAGACAAGGAGAAGGAGGACATGCCAGATGGAGGACATGACAGAAACTAAGACAGAGTGGGAGAGACTGCTCAGCACATATGGGGACTTGTAAATTCCTACGAGGTGGGAGCAGTGGCAAAGTAGAGATGAGACTTGAGAGAGAGGCAGAAGTCAGGTAAAGTATCCCAGTTAAGTTTTGTATCTGTATCCCAGTTAAGTTTTATAAAAGCCACATTACAGCAGAAAATAGCTCTGAAGAGACCCAACATATTCCTTATCATCTACGATCCAAATGTACCTCCATTCATGCCCAAAAAAAAAGGGGATGTGGGAAGGGAGAAAAATATCTAAGTCCTTTCAGCCTTGATAACTGGCCTAGATGGCTTTGCAGCTGCATTTTTCAAAAATACTCATTCACACATAAGATGGAATAAGATTCAGCACACACTGCTGAATAAAGTGTGTATGTTGCACCATTTCTGTTTACCAGCCTTCGCTAAAGTCCAGCTAAAATACAGTAAATTGGCTACTCAAAGAAATTGGTGACTTGCCATTATACCCAAGTAATGAAAGCATCTGGTACTGAAATGACAATGGACAGATTTTTTTATAACTTGTCTTTATTCAGTTATAGACGCAGAAAATTGTATAGCTCTGAAAGTTCAATGTTAAGTGATTATTTTAATGGCCTTTCAATTACTAGGTATTTTTACAGATTTTTTTTAAAGTCGTATTTCTCACTGGGATGCCAATTCAAGCCTTTTGAGAAATGTCTCCCTCAAAATGCTTCAAAGTCAATTTTCTAATTAAAAGATTTAATATAGCCTTAATTTATTTGCCAAAGTGCCAATGTTTTTTAATCTCAAATGCTCACCAAAAACTAACATTTCCAAACAATTATATTTTGTCACAGTAAAGAACAGCATCATACAAAGGCAAAATAGCACTGTTTTGCTTTTCCTCTAAAGAGCTGTATTTTTCAGAGGATACAGTTTTTGTAAAACAGTATAAGTGATTACTTTTAGAACAAGTACCTGATGTGTAATCAATAGTTCTTCTTACTGGCTTTTTGGATATTCTACATATTCAAAATTCATTCTGAGCATGGGTTTTGCTGCATCTCCTCAAGGCAAGACAGATTAAAAGGTTCATATGTGTTTCTCTCAACAGAAGATAAAAAATTAAAACAATGGCTCTCTTTATTTGGAAAGCAATTCCCTTTCCTCCAGGAATTGTTAATTGCATTTCTGCTGCCTTCATGGCTATCTTTGAGTCACAAATCACTTGGGATCGTTTGTATGAAGAAAATATGCCATTTTAAAAATTATACATTCCACTTATTCATTTCCTTTTAAAGAAGAAGAAAAGTGTAGGTTTCTTTAATCTTTTTAAAACAAAACTAAGAGTTGTAAAAATCCTTTGAAATACCCACCAACATTAATCATCTGAAATATCTCGATAAATTTTTATTCCTTGTTTCTTTTCTCTTTGTGGTCTACAACAAAGAGTTCCTTTCTCCAAGGAAAACTTTAAAAGATAGAGCCAATTCTCCTTTGTCAGGGATAATTTGTATGTCACTTTGGATAAGAGGCATGCCAAAATATAACCCTGCACTACCATCAATTGTAGTATTATGTATGGAGCTGAATTAAGTTTTCCTCAGTACTCAGTCCTAGTAAGCTATGTAATAAATAAGGAAATATATCATTTTTCTAACTATCTTAAGTCAATGCATCATACAAAATTGTGGATATACATGAATGAACCACTATTGATTATCTACAAGAGATATTTATCTGCAATTCTGAAAAGAAATATTGTACATATTAACACTGATGACCGAATTCCACAACACACTTAATATAAAACTGTATATAACCATTTTGGAAGCTCATTAAATGCAGTCAGAGATTTCTGATATGAAAATTACAGCTAATAAGGCTAACAGCTTATCCATCAGTAACCACTCTAGAAAGGAAATTTTCTTTAGGGTGCGATTCCAGTTGTTTTTCCAGTAACCATAATGACTTTATCCTTACCCAGTCACACTACCTTGATAGGTGATCCATAATTCTTACTATTACAAATTTATGAAACATACTTTCCACAATGG
Organism: Symphalangus syndactylus; assembly: GCF_028878055.3. Lineage (NCBI taxonomy): Eukaryota > Metazoa > Chordata > Mammalia > Primates > Hylobatidae > Symphalangus > Symphalangus syndactylus. The sequence continues at coordinate 51,662,059 of NC_072439.2, read as the reverse complement.
CATGACTAAACTGTCTTTATAAGCCAAGTTAGAAATTTTACATCAACTGACACTGAGTTGCTGTATCACATGTGACTTATCAGACAATTTAATTTCTGAAAAGTCAGCAATTTTGCCATCTTTACCCTTATTCTATTTAATTCTAATGGCAAAAAGCATAAAACATCAACAGCTAAGACCCACTGCCTCCTTCCTGTGTGCAAGGTGCTGTTTGGTAGGCATTTAACATTGATTAGTTCATTTGATCCTCCCAACAATCCTATCATATAGGGAACATTATAATTCTTATTTTACAGATAAGGAAATTGAGGCACATAGAGGTAAAATAACTTGTCCAAGATCATACTGCTAGTAAATGATAAAGATGAGATTGAAATGTATACAGTCTGTTTCCAACCTTGATTATAATCATTGTGTCTCCCCTGTAAACTGATGTTCTAGAAATGTATACAACTCTGACAAAGACAGAAATCATTAGGAATGACATAAGTAAGGAATCTTTAGCCTTAAATGGCCAGAATATACCCCACTGTATATTTATGGAGGAAAAAATAACCAAGTTAAAGAACATGTACAACAGACTAGACTCATTCATTAAAACTGTGCCTACATGGTAAAGTACAATGAGAATTTTTTTAACATTTCCCTGTCTAACATTAGAATGGCTCAACTGAAACCTTCTTCCATGTTTTTCATATGTACATGTTTTTCAAGAATATATTAGACACATAAGCAAAAGGCTATTACATAGTTTGATTTAATAAGTCTTTATTGATTGTTTACCACGCACTATAATACAAATTGGATATATAAATATGATTAAAACATGAACTCTAAACACCATCAATTCACAAATAAGTGAGATATACATATATTCAATAAAAAGTAATAACAATGTGATAAAAAGCAATGAAGGAAGTATTTACAAAGTGGAAGGGTGGCACATTGAGCTGGAATGGTCTGCACTGCAACAGAGGAAGTAGAAAGAAAAGTAAGGCTTCCTGAGGAGGTAACATCCTCAGCTAGCATGTAACCGATGAGATAGATAAATGGGTGGTAAAGATCATTGGAGACAGAGATCTTGGACAGAGAAAATAGTACATGTAAAGGCACCAATGTATGATCAGCACGGCACAGCCAGTTGAGAGAGTTCAGGCAGGCAGTATGGCTGCAACATAAAATTCAAGGCAAGCAGTGAAAAGAGATGAGCTGGAGTAATGACTAAATCATTAAACTCCTTTAGAAGTACTCAGACTCATGATGAGGATCCACTAAAGGGACAAGAAGGCTAATAAGCCTACTGTATTCATTCCTGAGTTGTGGTTTCATCTTCCAAAACAGATATTCATTAACAGTATTTCCCTAATTTTCAAAGTGTACCATCTGCCTTCCCTGCCTATAAAGGAAAGTTATAACAACAGCAAAAAAGTATTCTAGTTTCTAATTATCAGACTGTACCGAGTCCAGAAATTACACAGCATAATAGTGTAGTAAACCTTGGGATCAATAGAATTAGTTTAATTTCTTAGCAGCAAGAAATTAATGAAACATTACAATAACATTTAATTTTAACTGAAGCAACCTGTAATTATTATAGTTTAGTTCTGGATAAAACAGTTAAACTATCATAAACAACTCTGAGGAGCAGGAAGTCTACTACTTTGACTTCAAGCTCTAATTTATTCCCATTTAAAGGCAATTGAGAATCTATATTTGGAACTAACATAAAGTAGTAACAATACCTATCATGTACACAGTCCTATATATTTTCAAATCCCTTTATATTTATTATTTTATTCCTCTCATAAGTTTATTATGGAGGTATCATTTCTTCCATGCAATCAAAATTGCAGAGAAAATTCATGTGCAGCATGACAGGGCGGTTTTTCTTGCTGAACAAATTATCTAAGACCAAGCGACATGAAATAATAGCCCATGTCCTATTCTGGGAGATACATGCAAGACACTATATGACACTCAGCTCTGAGGTAGTCCAGTAACAGTTACACCAAGGTTTATTTTACATAGGCCTCAATGTGGCTCCTTTGCCAATGCCAATCCCAAAATAGACTTTAAAAAACCATACACCTAGAGCAGCACTGGTGATATATGGTGAGGGAGGTGGGTAAACCTTGTTTTACTATCTGAAATGCTAGCTTAACCCATGCCAGAGAGAAGAAACTTTATACAGGGGCAGATTTAACTTACTACAAAAGAGAAACCTCAATGACAATGTAGATACAGGTATAGATGCAGGTTTGAGATTGATACTGGAAGGGTAAAAGCATAAAACTAAAGGCTGAAGTTAAGTTTTCATTCCTAGACGAGATCAAGTAACATTCCACTGTTAAATCACAGTTCAAGATGTCCAACAAATGCCTGAAAATTCTTAGAACCAGTAAACGTTATTTCTATTCTATGCATCCAGTTTATTTTCAATCTTACTGGATTTTAAATTTTAAATGTTTTCTGAAACAAGGGAGGATTTAAATGATTTAAATTAGCTAACTGAACAAATAGGAAACAAAAAAATGAAAAAAGAAAATCATACCTTTATATCAAAATTACAATCAAGTCTTCTAATTAACACGATGAAAGTGCCAGATGAATTGTCTTTTACTGGTGGAGGCAATATGGGTTCACAGGCATTCTCTGGTTTTGAGTTAATCAAAAAACCCTGAAAAAGAATTGGTAAAAATTATCTCTCTGTTTCACTCAATAAATCAATCAACTTACTTCTACAAATATCTTTTCAATTTGTCATGTGTTTTGCATTATGCTAGATGTATTATTGGGCATGTAAAACTGCTCACAATCACAGAACTTCTAAAGCAGCATTTGCTTTCATAAGCATTTAGTTTTCTAAAATAAGTTCTATCTTTTGTATTGAAGTTAAAAAAATAATATTAATAAGCAAACTCATGCATAAGCCAATCACCCCAAAGACAACCAACTGGTATATTTTCTAACAATATTTGACATTTTCAAACCAAGCAAATATGTCTTAAAAATTAACTTTCTTTCATGTTAGCAGACAATGAAATGCACGTAATAAATAAATTTCTAGAAATTTATTATGCAGAAATGCTAGCCTGAGTATGTAAGGTGTATGTGGAAAGATAGTCATTGGTACATTATTTTTAATAGCAAAAACTGGAAATCATGCATATCCACAAGGCAACTATTTAAACAATTATAGTATATTTATACAACAGGAAAATAATGCAGCCATTTAAAAAAATAAGGAAGACCTGTATACACTAAACTGAAAAGACATCCACAAGATAACCATGAATTTAAAAAGTAAACAGCAAGTTGCTTTCCCAGGAATGCAGGATGGTTTGACATAAGAAAATGTAGTAACAGGCTGGTCACGGTGACTCACACTTGCAATCCCAGCACTTTGGGAGGCCGAGGCAGATGGATCACCTGAAGTCAGGAGTTCAAGACCAGCCTGGCCAACATGGCAAAACCCCATCTCTACTAAAAATACAAAAATTAGCCGAGCATGGTGGCACACGCCTGTAGTCCCAGCTACTTGGGAGGCTGAGGCAGGAGAATGGCTTGAACCCAGGAGGTGGAGGTTGCAGTGAGTCAAGATTGTGCCACTGCACTCCAGCCTGGGCAATAGAGCGAAACTCCGTCTCGGAAAAAAAAAAAAAAAAAAATCTGGTAACAAATTAAAACAGAAAAATCAAATGACTATCTTAACTTATGTAAAAAGTGAATAAACACATAAAAAGATGATCAAATTCACTGATTTCACTTATAAAGGAAGGAGGCAATTAAAGCTATGAGACAATGCCTTAACAACAGTTCTGCATGGTCCCTGAACTGGTCACACCAATCATCTATTCACAGGATTTGGCAATTTCTCCTCCCAGAAATTATATTGCTCAGCTTGTGATATGGAAAGTGTTTATACATATCTTGGGTATAAAATGTATCACTCTTTCATTTGCTCATATAATAGCTCCTCTTCTTAATCCCATAAAGCACTTGGTTTTTGTTTTGCAAGGAAGTACAACTGTGGTTATCCTTCCAATGATGAATATTTGCTTTATTCTTGTTAAATTTGCACTCTGCTCTGAGTGCCTTTCTGCAAACACTAACTTTTTGCTCCAATGCTAAACCATATAGTGTAGGAAATATTTTTCAACACGGTTATTATAGCAATCAAACTCAAGCCATATAGATTGGCTTCCAGTTCCAAAATGGTGATGCAGAAGCAAATTGGTTTGACTCCCCCCACAGAAAAAGAAAAACAAATGTACAGCAATGAGATTATGGCCAGAAATAAGCCAGAACTCAAATGTAAGGAGAGATCATTCCCAGGGCCACAGAGAAGTAAAAAAAACTCCCAGCAGACAGAGAATCAGACTTCCACATCCACTATGCCCCTCCCCCCATTTTGCCCAGCACCAACTGCAAGGAAAATTTCCCTCCAACTCACTGTTTCTACACTGGAAAAGTAAGACCAAAGTGGAACCAGATTGCCCACTATCTTCGGTTCCCTAGGAGGAGATCTGTCCCTTCCCTAACCCACAGAAAGCATCACAAGTACCTGAACGGAGAAATATCCATGAGGTAGATAGAGACTAAGAGGGGAAGCAGGACTACAATCCCTAGCCCTGGAAAGGAGAGCCCTCCTTTGTAACTCTACCAAAGGAGATGCCAAATCACAGTAGCTATTCAGTAGCACCATACAGTAGGTTTGTCCCACAGGTCCACCGGGCATGAACCTCCACAGCCAGCCTTCCCACACTGCCAAGATATCCCCGTTGGGACCTGCCCCTTTGGGAAGGGCAGCACTTTGATAATTTACTAGAGCCAAGGTGAACCTAAGCTTAAGGCATCACCTAAAGCCACAAAGGAGGCAGTAACCTAGCAGTAAATAACCTCTAACCAAATACATCCAATAGAAACCAAAACAAGCCAGACAGAGAAGAACAGAATAAATAACTAATCTTTCAATTCAAAGACACTGACATACATCCACAAGAAACAAGAGCAAGCAGAGAACCATGATCCCCAAATGGACAAAGCAAGAAACCAATAAGCAACCCTAACAAGATGGCAATATGTGAACTTTTTAACCAAGAATTCAAAATAGTAGTTTTAAGGAAACTCAGTGATCTCCAAGATAACACAGAAAAGAAATTCAGAAATTTATCAGAAAATTTTAACCAGAAAATTGAAATAATTTTGTTTAAATCAAACAAATTTTGGAACTGAGAAATACATCTGCTGACCTGAAAAATTCATTAGAGGCTCTCAACATCAGAATGGATCAAGAAGAAAGAATCAGCCAAGTCAAAGCCTATTTTTAAATACACAGAAGAGAAAAAAGAAAAGAGTGAAAAGCAATAAAGATCTCCTACAAGATAAAGAAAATTACCTCAAAAGACTAACTCTAAGAATTATTGGTGTTCAAGAGGGAGCTGAGCAAAAGCAAGGTATAGAAACTTATTCAAAAAAATAATAAAAAACTTTCCAAAACTTGAGAAAGATATAAATAACCAGCTATAGGAAGGTCAGAGAACAAACAGATTTGACCCATATAAGACTACCCCAAGACCTACACTAATCAAACTCTCAAAGGTCAAGGACAAAGAGAGGATCCTAAATGCAGCAAGAAAAAAGAAGGAAATAATATAAAAGGAGTTCCAATTCATCTGGCAACAGACTTTTCATTGAAAAACAATACAAGCCAGGAGGGAGTGGAATAACGAGAGAGAGAGAGAGAGAGAGAAAGAAAGCAAAGAACAGAAAGGGAAAGGAGAGGGAAGGAGAAGGGTTGGGAGGAAAGGGGAGGGAAGGAGAGGAGTGGAGAGGATTGGAATGAAGAGGAGCAGAAATGAAAAAGGGAAGGGAGGGAGGCAGGGAGGGAGGCATATGTTACTGTCTTGGTGCGCTTATATTGCTATAAAGGAATACCTGAGGCGGGGTAATTTGTAAAGAGGTTTATTTGGCTCATAGTTCTTCAGGCTATACAAGAAAACACACATACACACACACAAAAGGCATGGCACCAGCATCTGTTTCTGATGGCCTGCTTCCACTCATGCATGGTGGAAGGTGAAGGGGAGCCTGCGTGAGAAGAGATCACATGATAAGAGAGGAGAAGAGAGGGGCCAGACTCTTGAACAACTAGCTCGCACAGGAACTAAGAGTGAGAATTCATTCATTACGGCAGAAGTCACCAAGCCATTCATGAGGGATCCACTTCCCTGACCCAAACATCCTCCCATTGTGCCTTACCTCCAACACTAGGGATCAGATTTCAACATAAGGATCAAATATCCAAACTATGGTAGTTACATTCATACTAATACTACAACCACATCATCATTCTAAAAAAAAAAAAAAAAAAAAAAATTCCAATCAAACATTGCCATTCTAGCTACATGCAACAAAATAATTTCTCTAAAAACAATAATTCTAAGTGGATTATGCTTACACTAGCAATGCATGTCCTCTACAATTGCCACATAATCAGTACAACCCAGTAAAGAATATTTATGCATAATTCATATTCTATAGTATTTGACAAATCCTGTAAAAACATAAAGAGGTTAAATGTAATAACTACAGAATTCTTAACAAAATCTTTGACAGCAAGAGTTCAGAAACAAATGCAAAAAGTAAATCCATGAAAACTTAACAGGCATCAGAAAAATTCTCCTTTAGTATTATAAACAAATGTAGGCCGGGTGTGGTGGCTCAGACCTGTAATCCCAGTACTTTGGGGGGCCGAGGCAGGCAGATCACCTGAGGTCAGGAGTTCAAGACCAGCCTAGCCAATATGGTAAAACCCTGTCTCTACCAAAACTACAAAAATTAGCCAGGCGTGGTGGTACACACCTGTAATCCCAGCTACGCAGGAAGCTGAGGCACAACAATTGCTTGAACCCAGGAGGCGTAGGTTGCAGTGAGCTGAGATTGCACCATTGCACTCCAGCCTGGGTGACAGAGCGAGTGTCCGTCTTAAAAAAAAAAAAAAGAAAAGAAAAAAAAAAAAGAATCAAGACTAAGAGGAATTCTTCAGTAATGAAACAAAAAACATACTGTTTTCCAAAACATAACAAACACAACCACAACAACAAAAAAGACCCTCACTCATTCCTTACTTACCGCAGCACTTGCCATTTGCAATTTGTCATTATAACTCAGTTTATAGTTGAACACAACCTGGTTAATTAAAGTTGGTACAATTTGCTTATCAATCTGATTAAAGGGATCATAATGATGGAGATGGTCAGATCCTAACAAGAGGAATTATTTCAGTATTCAGAATTCAAAGAGAATGGCAACTGGCAAGAAGGGATAGTGCAGGCAAACAAAAGTAGGGAGAACAATTACAATACCTTAATAAGGGTACTGTCATTGCCATTAGTTATTCTGCTAATTTCAAAGGTGATGATTACTCATTCACTTATTTCATGAAACAGGGAATATATCAAATGCAAAATATAATGAATTATTTTATTACTTATCACTTACAGAAGGGAGATATTACTAAACTCATCAAAGTGGCTGGACATTCTTTTATACCAGCAGTATATAAAAATACCTGGTTTCATATCCTTGCCAGTTGTAGATATTGTTAGACTCGTATTTTTAATAATTTGATGAGTGTGAATTGGCATCTAGTTATAATGTATACAAGGAGACATATTTAAAAGATGTTCACTAAAAAAGAAAGTAAAAAACTGGCATCTACCAGCAAATGAATGAAAAAATAAATTGTGGCACATTCATAAAATGCAGTATGCAACAGTTAAAATGAATTAGGAATATGTAATAACAAAAATTTCAAATATAGTGTTAGATGAAAAAGCAAGTTTTAAAACCAGAGCAAAGAAAATTTAAATGGAAGCACAACGTTTATAGATGTATATATGGTAGAAAAAAATATATATACATATGTTTTATAACATAAATGGGAAAGATACACATAAGTTTCAGGATAATGATCATCTATAAGGAGCGAGGTAAGGGAACAGAATATGGTAGGACAAAAAGGATGTTTCAGTAGTATCTGTAATATTTTATTTCTTCTTTCAAAAAAATAGTAAAATATTAACCTCTAGGTAGCAGATATACAGGATGCTGTTATTCTCATACTCTAGTCTATGCTTGAAATATTTCAATTTTTAAAAAGTGAAAGCAATCTAAATGTCCAATGACACAAGGGATTGGTTACATTATGGTGTAATTTAAGTACTATAATAAATTGTATAATTTTGAATGATGATATGAATGTACAGATTTTTATATGGAAAGATATTCATGATATTGGATATGCCATCCAACATATTGCCAATTTTTTTAAGTTGCATAACACATATAAGTGCATAAAATGAAGGCATGAATGTGTCTACATAAGTTCACACAGTTGTACCCAAACATCTACCATTATAATATTTAATTGTAGAATTATGTATGATTTTCATATCCTTTTAAAACTTTATTGATATTTAATTTTATATATTTATGGGGTGCATGTGATAATTTGTTTCATGCATAAAATGTGTAATGATCAAGTCAGGACACTTGAGGAATCTATTACCTTGAGTATTTATCATTTCTATGTGTTGAGAACATTTCAAGTTCTGTCTTCTAGCTACTTTAAAATATACCTAATACATTATTGCTAACTATAGTCACCCTACTCTGTTATCAAACATTAGAACTTATACCTTCTATCTAACTGCATGTTTGTACCCACTGACCAACCTTTCTTCATCTCCCCCTCTCAACCACATCCTTTTCTCACCCTCTGGTATCTATCAATCTACTCTCAACCTCCATAAGATCAACTTTCTTAGCTCCTACAAATGAGTGAGAACATTGGGTATTTGTTCTTTCTCTGCCTGTATAATTCCACTTGACATAATAATCTGTAGTTCCATTCATGTTGCAACAAATGACATGGTTTCATTCTTTTTTATAGCCAAATAGTATTACATTCCATATATGTACTTTTTTTAATCCATTCATCTATTCATGGACAGTAGGTTGATTCCACATCTTGGCTATTGTGAATAGTGATATAATAAACATGCAAGTGCAGGTATCCCTTTGATACACTTCTTTTCCTTTGGATAAATACCCAGTGGTGGAACTGCTGGATCCTATGGTAGTACTATATTTAGTTCTCCCCCACCCCCTTTTTAGCTTTTTTTTTTTTAAATCTCCATACCATTTTCCACAGTAGTTGTACTAATTTCCATTCCCACTAACAGTGTATGAGTTCCCTCTTCTCTGAATCCTTGCCAAAATCTGTCATTTTTTTGTCATTTTAATAATAGTCATCCTAACTGGATTAAGATGCTATCTCGCTGTGGTTTTGATTTACATTTCCCTGATGATTCGTGATGTTAAACATTTTTTTCATATGCCCATTGGCCATTTGTATGTCTTCTTTTGAGAAATATCTGTTTAGATCATTTGCCCTTTTTTAAATCAGACTGTCTTTTTGCTGTTGAGATGTTCAAATTCCTTATATATTCTGGATATTAGTCCCCTGTCACATGGAGAGTTTGCAAACATCTTCTCCCATTCAACAGGTTGTCTCTTCACTCTGTTGACTCCTTTGCTGTGCAAAAGCTTAGTTCAATACAGCATCATTTGTCTATTTTTCTTTTTGTTGTCTGTGCTTTTGTGATTTTAGCTGTAAAATCTTTGCCTAGATCAATGCCCTGAAGTGTTTTCCATATGTTTTCTTCCAATAGTTTTATAGTTTTGGGGCTTTAATTCTTTAGTCCATCTTGAGTTGATTTTTGTATATGGTCAGAGATGAGGGTTCAGTTTCATTCTTCTGCATATGGATACCAATTTTCCCAGCATTCTTTATTGAAGAGACTGTCCTTTCCCCAATGTATGTTCTTGGCATCTTTGTCAATAATCATTTGGCTATAAATATGTGAATTTACTTCTGGATCCTCTACTCTGTAGCATTGGTCTATGTGTCTGTTTTTATATCAATACCATACTGTTTTGGTTCTTATAGCCTTGTTATATATATATGTATGTGCATAATATGTATATATGTGTGTGTATATATATGTATAAATACATTATATAGACACATTTTATATATATATATATATATATATATATATATATATATATATATTTTGTTTGTTTGTTTGTTTTTGTAGATGGGAGTCTCTCTCTGTTGCCCAGGCTGGGGTACAGTGGCATGATCTCAGCTCACTGCAACCTGCATCTCCATTCAAGTGATTCTCCTGCCTCAGCCTCCCGAGTAGCTGGGACTACAGGTGCCCACCACCATGTCCGGCTAATTTTTGTATTTGTAGTAGAGACGGGGTTTCACCATGTTGGTCAGGCTGGTGTCGAACTCCTGACCTCAAATGCTCCACTCACCTCGGGCTCCCCAAGTGCTGGGATACAGGTGTGAGCCACCATACCTGGTTGCCTTGTAACATATTTTGATGTCAGGTAGTGTGATGTCTCCAGCTTTGTTCTTTTTGTTCAGGATTTCTTTGGTTATTTGAGGTCTTTTCTGGTTCCATATAAATTTTAAGATAGTTTTTTCTATTTCTGTGAAAAATGACATTGATATTTTGAAAGAAATTTCATTCAATCTGTAGACTGCTTTAGGCAGTATGGTCATTTTAATTATACCAATTCTACTCCATGAGCCATATTCTTTTTCATATCTGTATCATCTCAATTTTAATGGTGAGCATATATCACTCTTCTAATGAGAAAAATATTTTTTCATGAGCAAAAGAATAAAAAATTAGTCTTTTGCCATATTGAACTGAGAAAGCCAGTAAGAAAATCTAATAAAAACTACTAAGTGAACAAAAAAGATGACCAGTAATGCAATGAGAAAATGAAGGGAGTGTGTTGATTTATGAAATCAAAAACCTGAGCCTCCTTTGACTTCCTCTGTGTGTGTGTGTCTTTATCTCCCCTCTTCTCTAAGTGATAATTTGCCATGATGAAATAATTATTTTCTAAATCAAATGAAATGCTATATTCCTGCTTCATTTAATAAATGAATAAGCAACCATTACTTTTTGAAATTAAGAGGAAAGGGTTTATTTTAGAAGCTCAAAACTCACTACAAAAGTATTCTTTTTTTTTTTTTTTTTTTTTTTTTTTGAGACAGAGTCTTGCTCTGTCACCCAGTCACCCAGGCTGGAGTGCAGTGGCACAATCTCAGCTCACTGCAAGCTCCACCTCCCAGGTTCACACCATTCTCCTGCCTCAGCCTCCCGAGTAGCTGGGACTACAGGCGCCCGCCACCAGGCCTGGCTAATTTTTTGTATTTTTAGTAGAGACGGGGTTTCACTGTGTTAGCCAGGATGGTCTCTCGATTTCCTGACCTCGTGATCTGCCTGCCTCGGCCTCCCAAAGTGCTGGGATTACAGGCGTGAGCCACTGCACCCGGCCTCAAAAGTATTCTTTTTATACTATCTAACTACGTGCATTTGAAAACGTCCTTAGATCTTAGAATTCTTATTTCATGTATAACCAGATGGTTTTACTCTTTATTTTGGCAATGCTATTTCTTTATTTATCCTTTGAAAAAGGAACTCTGACCTTTGTTTTAGTTTACAAACTGAGGGTGATACTGTAACATAAGGGTGAGGAAGTCCAGCACATTGAGACTTAACCAAGGCTTTCTTCACATCACAAAACTGTGTAAGTGTTCTGAGAGGAAAAATATACTAAGTGGCACTGAGCTTCTTTCCTGCAAAGAAAGCAGGCAAAGGGAGTAGCACAAATAAAACATCCAAACAACCACATTTCTTTGCAATGTTTGCATTTTCCTTCACCAGGGAAAAAAACTCTCTTCTAATCTCAAGACTTTATATTAAACAAAATCATTTCCTGTAATAAGAATTTTGAAATTAACTGGTAAATTAACTTTCAAAGAACAAGCCTAGTTTGTGGAAAATTAACTGGTGATGATATAGGGCACTAATTTAATGAATAATGTGAGGAGAAATAAATTATACATCATATAAGGAAAAACTGCTTATTTGCGACTTTGTTCTGGATAGTAGGAACAGCATAGTCTAGGGCAAATCCGCATCCCATGATCTTCATCTCTTCTATCTTCTTCCTCTTCAACATAAAGAATATACCCTGACTACCAGGTTACAAAACACAGTATATGTGGATCATGGCAAATCTAGCCCAAAAGTTGTGTTGCTGAAAATGAGATTTGCCATTGATAATTATACTCGGGTAATCTGACACTTGGCTTATTGATCAAAGCTTCCTTATCAGAGATAAATCTTGTTTTCAATTTTTTAACAATCATTATCTCCTGCACCTATCAAGGCACTTCCTAAAAATATAGAAACAAGAAATCTGGAGAAGCTTGATTCTCCTGAGACTGGCCCTCAATGTGTAACTAAATTATTCCAATAAAAAGTATAGCAAGAGGCCTTGCTTGCTAGCATTACAAATCTACATGTAAAGTCTTGACTACTGTCTTGGTCTATTTTGTGTTTCTATAACAGCACACCTGAGGCAGGTTATTTATAAAGGAAGAAGTTTAATTTAGCTCATGGTTGTGCAGGCTGTTTAAGAAGCATGGCACTGGCACCTGCTCAGCTTCTGGTAAGGGCTGCATCAAAACATGATGGAGAAGGCCAAAGGAGAAGTGGGCATATGTGAAGAGGGACCAAACCTAAGCAGTGTCCTGGCTTTATAACAACCCATTCTTGGGGGAACTGATCTATTCCGTTAGAACTAATTCCATCTACCCAGAGAGAGAATGGCATCAAGCCATTCATGAGGGATCTGCCCCCATAACCCAAACACCTCCCACTAAGCCCCACCTCCCAACACCCCCACAATGGGGATCAAATTTCAACATGTGATTTGGTGGGCACGAAAAAACCATACCCAAACCATAGTAACTACTCAATAATGATTCTTTAATGCTTGGTTATCTATTTGAAAAAACTAAAAATAGAGTCCTATGTTACATTATACAATAATAATTCTTGGCCTCCTAAGCATAGAGTGGGGGAAGGGGATGGGGAAAGGTAATCTTTACCAATTTTTTGAGGACATAGGAAAGTATATTTATACTGCTAAGTAACATTATTTATCTTTTCAAAGATGAAACGTGTTTTCCAAAAAGAACAGTTGTATCGTTCTGAATTTTGCCAAAACATATAAATATACTGTTCAAATGAACTGTAAACTAATTACTAATGGTACTCAAAGGTTACAAGGTCTAAAAAGGTTGTCTGGAAAAGGTAACTTCCTAAACAGCCAATTAAAATATAAAACTACAAACACAGGACTTACCTAGATACAAAAATAAAATCTTTCTTTTAAAACTTCTGTAACACTGATGTGCCATATTTTAATCCATGAAAAGATTTACATTTTTGCACTGAAGTTCAAATAGCTCAAAATTCCTTGGCTTTCTCATTTTCTTATACTTGAATAGTATTTTTTAAAATACAGGAGAGGACAGAAAAAGGATTTAAATACAATTAACCTAATATTGGGGCATATATAAATAGAATGCAAACAGAATTTCAACTGATATACTATAAATATCTGATGTCTTATAAATGATTCCGATGGAATCCAGGGATGTTATAAAAGCTACAAAATATAGAACATAAATTAGACCTACAAAAACTATCTCACCTAAACTTTCTGGGCAGAGTTTAAAAGTAAGATATTTTGGGCCGGGCACAGTGGCTCACGCCTGTATCCCAGCACTTTGGGAGGCCAAGGTGGGTGGATCATGAGGTCAGAAGATTGAGACCATCCTGGCTAACATGGTGAAACCCCATCTCTACTAAAAATACAAAAAAATTAGCCGGGCATAGTGGCGGGCGCCTGTAGTCCCAGCTACTCGGGAGGCTGAGGCAGGAGAATGGCATGAACCCAGGAGGCCGGAGCTTGCAGTGAGCCGAGATCGTGCCACTGCACTCCAGCCTGGGTGACAGAGTGAGACTCCATCTCAAAAAAAAAGTAAGATATTTTGGCCAGGTGTAGTAGCTCATGCCTATAACCCCAACACTTTAGGAGGCCGAAGCAGGAGGATAGCTTGAAGCCAGGGGTTCGCAACCAGCCTGGGAAACATAGCAAGATTCCATTCCTGAAAAAATTTAAAAATTAGCCGAGCACGGTAGCACACTCCTATAGTCCTAGCTACACAGGAGCCTGAGGTGGGAGGATGGCTTGAGCCCAGCAGTTGGTGGTTTCAGTGAGCTATGATCATGCCACTGCACTCCAGGCTGGGCAATAGGGCGAGACTCTGTCTCAAAAAAAAAAAAAAAAAGTATTTTTCAGCTAAGTCTCTTAATAACCATATCATATTTTTAAATTAGTTATATTTTTAAAGTATTATTTAATTGGTTTTACAGACATTATACTATAGTGAGCTACCTCACTTCATTATTATCAAGTCCTTGTAAACAAATGTAAATCTTTGTATGGCTGGCATTTTAAATTCTGATTCTGGGGAATGGCAAAACCAGTCACGCAACTATAAAAGCTACTCATAATAATCCAATAATTTTGTTACAATATTTCACTTCTCTTCTTGCCCTATATTGTCACAGTGCAAAAAGCGGACAGATATCTAACACCATTTTTTTTTTTTTTGGTCAGGCAGTGAATAAACAAATTCGTCAACATATCTTTTACATGTAAACCAAATTTATAGTAGCATAGTAATTGAGGAGCACCAATAAGATTATGCTCATCGAGAATTAATGGAGCTCTTTAAAATAAGCTTATTCAGTAGAAAAGCTCTTCAGTGAGAAGGAATAGTCTGACTCCTTATGGTAGAATGAAAGAAAGGTTGCCAGATCATCATTCGTAATCAGAGAAATGCAAATTAAAACAAGATAATACTTTTGCCCATCAGATTGGCAAGAGGTAAAAAGACTGATAATATCCAGTGTTGGCAAGAGTATACAGGGAGATAAGTATTCTCCTACAGTGTTAATGGGAATAAATTAGCACAGCCTTTGCAAAGGTAATTTGGCAGTATCTATGAAATTTTTAGATATATATACCAATTGGTTTCATCAATTCTACTTCCAGACCTTTATCCTAGAGAAATAACAACTTTGGGGGAAAAAAAATACATATATATACACACATATATATACACACATATATATACACGTATATATATATACACATATATACGTATATATGTATTTTAAAATTAAATATATAAAATTAAATATGTAAATTAAAAATACTTATATATGTATTTTTAATACATTATGTAAATGTAAAGATACATACATGTATTTTTAATACATAAATGTAAAAATACACATATATGCATTTTTTAAGAGGAAATTACTAATAAACTATGATCATTCATATTACAGAATACCATGCAGTGCTTAACAGGAACATACTAGATTTATAGATGCCGCTGTGGAAAGAGCTCTAAAACAGAAGAAGTAGGGGAATCAAACTGCAGAGTAATTATTTATTTATTTTTATTTTTGAGACAAGGTCTCACTCTGTCACCCAGGCTGGAGTGCAATGGCATGATCTTGGCTCACTGCAACCTCACCTTCCTGGGTTCAAGCGATTCTCCCACCTCAGCCTCCCAAGTAGCTGAGACCACAGGCTTGCGCCACCATGCCCAGCTACTTTTTGTATTTTTTGGTAGAGACAGGGTTTCACCATGTTGCTCAGGCTGGTCTCTTGACCTCAAGTGATCTACCCGCCTTGGCCTCCCAAAGTGCTGGGACTGCAGATGTGAGCCACTGCACCCAGCCCAGCCTTGCAGGATAATTATTGCAGTAGACATCTGTCCACTCATGGTGCTCCAAATTTTCTGAACCCACTACGCATTCCACCTTCCCAAAGTAGGCTAAAACAACAAAAATAACAACAACAATAAAAACCCTATACTGTATTTCCCAGCTTTCCTCATAGCTAGATATTTCACCAAAATATGTAGCAAGTAACTATGTGGCCAAAAGTCTATCAATCAGAAAAATCCAAGTGTTGGATTTGGAAGTAGACATGTAAGGAAACAGTCTGAAAAAGCGTATCTCTTTGATTAGCTTGGGTGGCGGAAGAGGCCGAATGTTGTGAGGTAAAACCACAAAGGCTTCCTGATGAGAGAAAAAAAATGTGGTGTGAGGGTCCATTGGCTGCACCACTCATCTATAAAGCCAGTCCTGCAAGGTGGTTCTGAGTTTTATTCCTGAAACATTTTAGAAACTGCCTGTCCAGGCTATGATACTCTGAACATCTTTATCCCTTTATAAATCCCTTTCTGGGTAAAACTAGCTACAGTGGATTCCATTGTAAGAATTAAGAAACTTTTCATATATACAAATGATAACCATTTATGAACTATACATGTTCATAAGTTTATGAACAAAAAAGAACGAAAAAGTATTACATGTTCAGAAAAGGATCTGAAGGTCTGTAAAATCATTGATAATACTTGACTCTGAAGAGGGAAGTGTGACTGCTACATATAGGTAAGGAAAGAATACAAGAAGGTGTTTCCTTTTTCTTATGTATATTTCTTTTCGGTTGAAATATTTTTATGAGAAACAGTCATACAATGCTATGAATTTTTTTTTTCCTTTCTATTTTTTTATATTAATTTTTGCATACAAAAACAATAAACATTTTCTAAAAATACATACAAACAAAAAGATGCGTATCAAACATATTAGGAAGGTTGCACATGGGAAGTCGGGGAATAGAAATGGGGGGTGGGAGTTAAAATAAATGAGAGAGGGACTTTATATGGATCAGTGATAATAACTCAATCCTCTATTTGACAAAGAAGAGGGAGAAGGAAGAGGAAGAAAAAGAAAGTGGGATAAAGGATCAGAAAGGGAAGAAAATAGAAAAAATTAGAGTATGACTCCAGGGTAGACCTGTTTTGTTGTCACTGAGTTGGTTGGTTGGTTTGTCTGTTGTATTCTTCATGTTTCGCCAAGTTGGCCAGACTGGTCTCGAACTCCTAGCCCGAAGTGATCAACCCGCCTCGCCCCCCAGAGTGCCGGGACCACAGGCGTGAGCCACCACGTCCAGCCCCCACATTGCTTCTGGCCTCCGTGGTAGACCTCCCAGACGGAGCGGCCAGGCAGAGGAGCTCCTCACTTCTACCCAGACACAGGGCGGCCGGGCAGAGGAGCTCCTCACTTCCCAGACGGAGTGGCCAGGCAGAGACGCTCCTCACTTCTTCCCAGACGATAGGTGGCCGGGCAGAGGCGCTCCTCACCTCCCAGACGATGGGTGGCCGGGCAGAGGCGCTCCTCACCTCCCAGACGATGGGTGGCCGGGCAGAGGCGCTCCTCACCTCCCAGACGATGGGTGGCCGGGCAGAGGCGCTCCTCACCTCCCAGACGATGGGTGGCCGGGCAGAGGCGCTCCTCACCTCCCAGACGATGGGTGGCCGGGCAGAGGCGCTCCTCACTTCTTCCCGGACGGGGCGGCCGGGCAGAGGCGCTCCTCACTTCTTCCCGGACGGGGCGGCCGGGCAGAGGCGCTCCTCACTTCTTCCCGGACGGGGCGGCCGGGCAGAGGCGCTCCTCACTTCTTCCCGGACGGGGCGGCCGGGCAGAGGCGCTCCTCACCTCCCAGACCATGGGTGGCCGGGCAGAGGCGCTGCTCACTTCCCAGACGATGGGTGGCCGGACAGAGGCACTCCTCACTTCCCAGACGGGGCGGCCGGGCAGAGGCGCTCCTCACTTCCCAGACGGGGCGGCCGGGCAGAGGCGCTCCTCACTTCCCAGACGGTGGGTGGCCGGGCAGAGGCGCTCCTCACTTCCCAGACGATGGGTGGCCGGGCAGAGGCGCTCCTCACCTCCCAGATGGGGCGGCCGGGCAGAGGCGCTCCTCACTTCTTCCCGGACGGGGCGGCCGGGCAGAGGCGCTCCTCACTTCCTCCCGGACGGGGCGGCCGGGCAGAGGCGCTCCTCACTTCTTCCCGGACGGGGCGGCCGGGCAGAGGCGCTCCTCACTTCTTCCCGGACGGGGCGGCCGGGCAGAGGCGCTCCTCACTTCTTCCCGGACGGGGCGGCCGGGCAGAGGCGCTCCTCACTTCCTCCCGGACGGGGCGGCCGGGCAGAGGCGCTCCTCACCTCCCAGACGATGGGAGGCCGGGCAGAGGCGCTCCTCACTTCCCAGACGATGGGTGGCCGGGCAGAGGCGCTCCTCACCTCCCAGACAGGGCGGCCGGGCAGAGGCACTCCTCACTTCCCAGACGGGGCGGCCGGGCAGAGGCGCTCCTCACTTCCCAGACGGTGGGTGGCCGGGCAGAGGCGCTCCTCACTTCCCAGACGGTGGGTGGCCGGGCAGAGGCGCTCCTCACTTCCCAGACGGTGGGTGGCCGGGCAGAGGCGCTCCTCACTTCCCAGACGGTGGGTGGCCGGGCAGAGGCGCTCCTCACTTCCCAGACGGTGGGTGGCCAGGCAGAGGTGCTCCTCACTTCCCAGACGAATTTTTTTTTAAATAATTTAAAAGTTGAATGCCCCTCCGAGAGGTGTCTGCCATCCTAATTAAGAATAATAGGTTTGTGGTATCTTACTAAGAAATTCTGGCTAGGCACGGTGGCTCATGCCTGAAATACCAGTACTTTGGGAGGCTGAGGTGGGTGGATCACTTGAGCTCAGGAGTTCAAGACCAGCCTGGGCAACATGGCGAAATCCCATCTCTACATAGAAATACAAAAACTAGCCAGGCATGGTGGTGCACACTTAGTCTCAGCCACTCGGGAGGTTGAGGTGGGAGGATCACTTGAGCCCAGAAGGTGGACGTTGCAGTGAGCCAATATTGTGCCACTGCACTCCAGTCTGGGCAACAGAGTGAAACCCTACCTTAAAAAAAAAAGAGAGAAATTTTAAGAAAATTAGAATAAACTGAAAACATTCTGTGGTACATTTCCACACAACTTCATGTATTCATATAACAAAAAACTAATATTATCTTGGAATGAGAAAGGACTTTCTAACTCCCAGAGGTAGAGGAAAAAGAAGAATTTTTAACTACATAAACAAAACTTTTGAAATCTTAAAAAAAATTAAAAGATAAACGAAAAACTGAAGAAGGGATAATCTGAAGCATATACGGCAAACAATAAATTGATACTTCCAATATATAAAGAACTCTTACAAAGCACAAGGACACTTTAATTTCAAATTGGGCAAAGAGCATTAATAGTCCATTCTCTCTCCCTCCCTCTCTCTCTCTCTCTCACACACACACACACACACAGCAAAAAATATGTTTAAGTTCATTAGATTTTTTAAAATCAAATTAGCAAAAGTTTGATAATATCTAGTATTTAAGAGGGTATGGGGAAAAGGACAGTCTCAGATGTTATTGATGGAATCCTAGATCGTTCCAAACTTTTTGGAGGAAGAACTGAAAATACAGAACAAAATTTTAAACATTCATGCCATAAAGCAATTCTACATTTGGAAATGTATCCTATGGAGATAAATGGATGAATACACAAAGACAAAAACATTCACTGTAGCACTGTAATAGTAAAAACTAGACAACCTAAATATCCACTATGAAAAACTAAAGCAATGTTCAAACTCCATACTATTTCATGATATTGCAAAACCATGCAGCTGTTGCAATTAATAATGTAAATCCTTACCTATCAGCATGAAAAAACATGATCAAAACATACAATTAAAAGAAAAAGGTAGGTAACCAAATAGCATGTTTCTATTAGTGTTAAATATAGATTCACTGTATATGAAAGCATTTACATATATATGTAAATGTGTGTGTACATATATATGTACACATATATATGTACACACACATACATACATCTACAAACACACGCATAGCACGTATCCTAAAAAAACAGGTCTGAAATGTGATATACCAAACTGTTAACCACAGCTAGTTCAGAATAATACAATCCTAGGTGATTTTCCCTTTCTTTCTGATATCTTTTGAGTAATCTGACCCTTTACAAATGACTACGTATAGGTTTTATAATAATAAATAGTAAGAAATGATTTCATTCTTTAAATAATAAACAATAAAAATCACCTTATTAAATACCTTGTGTCTTTACAATGTATTACCAACTGTCTTACCTTTAAACCTTCAGCTGGAAGTCTATAACCAAATCTTGCAGGGAGGTCATCAAATGTCTGAGATGCATTTTCAAAGTTATACTAAAAATAAAATTTTAAATATTCAAGTTAAGACCAATTTATATATAACAGTAAAAACAAAGATTAAATTATGTATAATTATTACTTTGACAATTCTGATTACTATCACAGCTTATCAAAATAAAACTGAATTTGTAAATGTACATCCACTAAAATAGAAGGAATATATACAATTTACAACATATACAACTGCTTAAATTGGATTCTGATTTCAAATATTATCGAGCAGCAACACTAATTCAGCCTACTGTTTTCTGAGTTTTTCCCATAGACAATTTCCTAGCAAGGAATTTTCCAGACAGATCATCTTCCAGGAGGAGTGTTCCATTTTAATTTCTCTGTATTATAAAGGTCTGATTTACTGGAAGAAATTTACAGCATTTATGGCTCTAGCTACGAAAAATGACTTTCTTTTTGGAAACAAGCAGCATCATATCATATTTTTAAGACATGTCAATTTTGTATAAGCTGAACATTTTTATCCAGGGTTGAACACTGGAAAGACCAAATTCAATGAAATACATACACGGAAAAAGCTGGAGGTATTCAAACTCTTTAACAACTTTCCCCCTTCCACACAGATATAGATTGCAATGCTACAGTATTTATTAGTCCTTTACCAAAACAAAACAAAAGTTCTTTGTGCTTTTAGAAGATAATAGTAATGATAATAATTGTGAGATGAGTTTGCTGTATCATTTAATAATGTTCAATTTGCTATACAGAGAGCAAGAGAAACAAGCGATATGGATGAAACTCTGCATAGATAGTAAACAAGTAACTTTTGAAACACAAGTGAAAATTATGTACTAGAAATTAAGGTAGGTGTTCACAACCTGTAGGACATAAATACAAAAAAAAGAACACATTTGTTTTGCATATAGATACAAAGGATGGTTTGAAGATACACAAAAAGGAAGAAAGCAAGAGTGTTATATATAGATAAGAAAAGACAGAAGGATCAAGTAAACCTTAAGTATTCACAAAGCATGGATTAAGTCACACATCCAGATCGATAGCTACGTCATCCCTGAATCAAACACCCATTGGTTAACGCTATCCTAGCCTCTTATGTCATCTGCCAGAGGCATGCAGATAAGCAACTCCACAGTTTAACAGCCAATTATAGCTGTGACCAGTTGCCTTGCATCTCTCCAGTAGAGCAAGCAAATGTTGGATCTAGACACCTTCCATCTGTCAAGTCCCCTTGGCTCACTATCAACTCAGGTCCTGGTAACCGTACCACACTATCAGCAGGAAAAGTTGATGCAGCATACAGGAAGACTGGACAAACTACAACAAGTGACCCAGGATTCAGGTAGTGTGGTTCTTGCACCCCACTGGAACCCTATCTTGAGTGTCTTAGCATGTCCATCTTATACCTTTGCCTCTCACTGTATGCTTGTAATTAGCTCAGGAAACTGTGTGATTCAAGCATCTAAATGCAGTCACTAGACTGCATTTGTCATTCTGTCATTGCTGGGATAATCATCACTAGACTGCATTTGTCATTCTGTCATTGCTGGGATAATCATCCTAGTAGTGTACTTGGAGGCCATCAAGTATATGTGGTAATTGCTTCAGCGTGCTTTCCCATTGCAACAATAATTCATATTTACAGAGTACTCCATAGTTTACAAAGTACTTTAGAGTTACAAAATGCTTTTAAACCCATTATCACAATCTATCATTTAATCTCTTAATTAAAACATGTTTGTTTAATTGATTTAATTCACCTATGATCAGGTTAATGTTAAACTTGAGCAAAACATTTAATTCCTCCCAGCCAAAGATGCCATTGTAAAATAAAGTAACTTATCTAGATCAATGGAAATAGAATGAGGACAAATACAAATGTGTGTAAGCAGTATTTTTTAATTTTGAAATTAGGAAATGGGGAATCTACAAACTATACTAAAATATTCTTTTATCTCTTCCTATTACTTAAGAGTTTCACTATTACAGCTAAAATTATAGAAATAAAATACCTAGCTTGAACTACAGTACTTGTAACACTGAGATGTGGAATAAGTTTTGTTACTGAGTGAAACCCTTTTTGAAACTGCTTTGTCTTTCCTTAACAGCAAAATAAGGATTGTTTCATATTGCCTCTTAAAATCATATTGTTTAAAACAAAAAATGTTCCTACATTGAACAAGACTAACAAAGATACTTTACGTTTTTGGTAAAAGGAGGGAGGGGAGTGATGCTCATAAAATTAAAGCATGTTCACTGTTTAAAAATCTGAAGTAGTAGGCCGGATGTGGTGGCTCACGCCTGTAATCCTAGTACTTTGGGAGGCCAAGGTGGGCAGATCACCTGAGGTCGGGAGTTCAAGACCAGCCAGGCCAACATGTTGAAACCCCATCTCTACTAAAAATACAAAAATTAGCCAGGCCTGATGGCAAATGCCTGTAATCCCAGCTACTTGCAAGGCTGAGGCAGGAGAGTCGCTTGAATCCAGGAGACAGATGTTGCAGGGAGCTGAGATTGCGCCACTGCACAACAGCTTGGGCAACACAGCAAGACTCCATCTCAAAAAAAAAAAAAAAAATCTGAAGTAGAAATAGTTACTCCTCACTAGAATTCCATTCTCAGTGATTACCACATAACAGTTTGAGTCCACTTATCTTGAAAAGGTCTTTTCCTTAACCAATTATTTTTCTTGACAGCTTCCTTAACAAAAGGTTTAATTTAATTTAGAAAGTAATAAATATCTAACAATTATTGAGCACTCATTATGTACAGACATCATGCTAAGCACTTTATAGGTAATAATTTATTTAATCCTAACAACAACTCTACAAAGTAGGCCACTATTACTCTCATCCTCATTTTACAGATTGACAACAGAATGTCGAAAATAACAAGCTCTGGTAAATTAGAAGAACCAGGATTCTAACCGAGGCAGTCTGGCCACAGAGCCCCAGCCCTTAACCCACTACCCTACACTGTCCTTCACAAACTCTCATTTTACAAAGTTAACTGCGACTTAAGAAATGTTAAGTAATCTGCCCAAGGTCATGCAAATACAGAGTGGTAGAGCTGGATTTCAACTCTGATTATAAATCCATTTCTGGAGCCTGGACTACCCATGCTATATAATCCAATCCATTCACACCACCACCCATTGGGTGTTTCTTTGCTACACAGCATACTGGCCCTCATAATCACTACCTAGCAACCAATTCTCTCTGACAAATCCAGACAAAAGAATCAAAAGGCAGACTGGGCATCAAGCAACATGGGTTGTTTGACTCTCATATAAGATGGATGTTACTTCTCGGTAAAATCATGGGCACAACTCAAAACTAACATGTCACTTGTGGACTATGAGTCTCAGAATATACAGCACTGATGTAGTTATCTCTTAAGTGCAATTCTAAAATTCCAAGTTCTAGTATAAACCTACATCATTAATAGTATTATGTTTCTTTTTGGGTAAAAGAAAAATGATAAGAGATAAAAACAGTAATCTAAAAGTACTAAGGAACAGATGCTATTAAAAGAAAATGTGATGGTACAAAATCTCTAAGAGAAGGTCTTTAATTACTTCAAACGTTTACTGAATTCCTACTGTGTAACTGACACCAGGCACCAGGAATAAAGTTTAGTAAGACACAGTCGTGCCTTCCAAGTACTCATGCCTAGAGGTCTGTTTGACTAGTCAGCTAGTCATGCTATAGCAGCATCTCCATAGCCTCTTAGAACTCAACAACTACTTGGACAAACACTGTTGTCTGTGAATTGAATTCAACTGCCAAAAAAAAAAAAAAAAAAAACACAAAACAAAACAACCAACCAACCAACCAAAAAACCAAAGGCATCTGGCATTACAAATAGCATAACTAAAACTTAATTTTTCAAAAGCAGCATCCCAAGCCCTGTGCAAATGGAACTAGAATTAACCTAGTTGACTGGAACTAGATGTCTAATTTATTTATATCTGTATTACTGCAAACTCAGATTTCAGGGATGCTGTTATTGCATTAAAAGGAAGCGCTCTTATTTTCTACCTCTTAACTCACTTCCTTTGAATGACTGTCACACATCCAATTCCTCTGTCTCAATTTTTAGTTCCCTGTTTTACCAGTTATATGCCTTCACAAGCCACTCCCCTCCAGCCATCTTTGCATTCGTGTCAGCCTTCTATCCTTATGGTCAGCATAGAGACCAGATTTAAACAGCTCCCATCTTACAGTTCCTTTACTAGAGGACATCAACATACATTCCACAAGTACCTGTGTAAAGCACAGGGAACCCTGCTGGCAAAAAGGATTGACTATTCTTCCATACCTAACATTTTTTTTTTTTTGTCTCTACATTAAAAAATACAGCTCAGGTAGTTTCGTATCTGCTCAAGGGGCTGAATGAAGTATAATCAGAATGATAATTATAATGAAGATTAAAACCATATATAAAACATTTACTATGTGTCAGATATTATTCTAAGCAGTTTGTCTTATTTAATCACCACCACAACACTCCAGTTTACATAAAGAAATAAAGAAACTGTGGCAATTATAGCAGCTGAGTAATTTGATCAAGGTCATATATCTGCTTAAGTTCCCAGAGCACAACACTGAAAATCATTTAACCCATCAGGGAGCTCAACCACAGAACAGCAATCCACCTTGGGTATAAATGAAAGAAAGAAGGCAAAAGGTATTAAAAACAACAGAGAGGGAAAAAGAGAGACACAAAATGGAAGAAATCAAAGGAGAGAAAGGAGACAAGGAGAACTTTATTCCCTGATCAGTCCATAAATCCTCTAACTCATTTCAAAAGTCATGCCAAGAATATTCTAAGGATTTTAGGGAACAATTTAGAAGGGAGATTTGGATAGCAACGGACTCAGTCTTTAAAGGCTCTATTTCCATTCCACCTCAAAAAGACCAAGACTATTCCCCAAAACAAACCTAATCAACCAGTTCCCTACTACAGAGGACAACAGCGGGTGAGAAATCTCATATGGATTACTAGCATCCTCTGCCTTCAAAAGCTATGGTACGGAAACCAGCCTGGTTCTCTCAAGTGCTACCATGATCTCAGAATCTTCCAGAATTACTGCAATGTGCAGAAGCACAGCTGGGGACCACATCAAGCTTTGGTCAGCAACAATTCTTGCCCTTTTATTTCTCACCTGATATCATTAAGCAAATCAGTTGCACCCAGAAAGTAAAACCAAATCCTTAGCACAGACCTAGAGTATAGGCATGTATGTTCTTTTTCTACCTTCACAGAAAAAGAGAAATAGAAAATATATATCCTCAACTTACAATGGGGCTACATCTGGATAAATTCATCATAAACTGAAAATATCTAAGTCAAAAATGTTTCATAAATCAAATTCTACTTATGATATTTTCAACTTATGATGGGGTTGTTGGAACATAATCTCATCATAAGTTGAGGTGCGTACTGAATGCATATCACTTTCATACCATCATAAAATCGAAAGCTCACTAGTCAAGCCTTATCTTAAGCTGGAGACCATCTGTATACTCCCCAGTGTGGAGGAAAGTAAGACAGTAGCTAAGAGAGGCTATGCTAAGGTTTTGAGCAGCACTATTCTTCTCTAAAAACTTTTCTATCCACCATCAAAGATAGGACCACTGTGCTTCTCTTCTGACTCATTAATGCTAATCTTCGGTTGAAATTTTCTATAGACATCTTATAGAATTTCTCAAACATTATTATAGAATTTCTTAAATATTATTATCAATAGAGATACTACTGAGATCTTACAGTCATTAAGAGATGTACTAGGTACCAAGAAAAACAGTAAAATTCTATATAAGTACACAGCAGGTAGGTATGTGTGCAAAGCACCCACATGTGCACACATAGCCTCATGAGCAACATTATTTACCAGGTACTGATTGTTCATGAGATCTTACATTAGATATGAAGCAATAAAAAATGAATAAGGGGCTGGGGGTGGTGGCTCACACCTGTAATCCCAACACTTTGGGAGGCCAAGGCGGGAAGATCACCTTAGGTCAGGAGTTCAAGCCCAGCCTGGCCAACATGGTGAAACCCTGTCTCTATTAAAAATACAAAAAAATTAGTCGGGAATGGTGGCACACGCCTGTAATCCCAGCTACTCAGGAGGGTGAGGCAGGAGAACTGCTTGAACCCGGGAGGTGGAGGTTGCAGTGAGCCAGGACCACACCAATGCACTCCAGCCTGGGCAACGAGAATGAAATTCCGTCTCAAAAAATAAATAAACAAATGAATACGGTACCCCAATGTCAAGTAACCGTGTATATGTGTTGGGGTATGTTTTTAGATAAAAATGTCTTGTAACAATGTCTTACAAATATCATTCCGGGCTTTTTTTACACTTTTCTTTAAGGGATGTTTCTAGACATGAATAAATTTTACTGTACTTACTGCTAAAATGTCTGCTTCTACAGGCAGTAGGTTTAAGAATGCAAAGAGCTGGACAGTCAAGATGGTGTAGACTTGTGTGGCTGACAGCATGAGCATCCCTATGGAGAGCAGCATCTCGTTGTAAAATCACCTGGAAGACAAGGATGTGAGTAACTTTGAGAGCTGGTGCTTTGTCCCAGGGAATAGATCATTTGATATATTCATTCCCAATGTCCAAAAATATCCATTTTAATTATAAACATGTATTAATATTAAAAGTAAAGCTTTTATTTCAAAAGCATAAGAACTTACACAGATTTGGACATTTAGGTAAACACCTATGTTTAGTCAATACCTATATAACTCATGATGACAAAGTTCTATGTTTTAATCACAAAACAAACATCCTCCCATAGTGCTCAGTTTATAGTACAGCTTGTCTTACTAACCCAAATTTCAGAGAAACTAGATTTCAACCAAAATAATGGTTAAAAACATATACACAAGCACCTTTGCTTTAAAATTGAAAATTTTCTACAACTTAAAAAATTTTTACTTCTGGTTCAATATAAATTCACATGTAAATTTACTTTTCATTTGCTATTGTATATTGCACCAACATCAGAGAATGCCAAAAAATTAATAGCCACTTATAATAAAGGAATACTTTTTGTCCATTACCTCCTAACAATCTACACTTTTTGCCCCCTCTACATCTGAATGGCAACAGCATAACTACCTCTCCCAACTTCATCCTGTTCACTATGAGTCCCTTTCTCTCTTTCAGCAAAAAGATACCACAAAAAGACTAAATGTCAACCCACAAATTTAAAAATTCTCATTGGTAAGCCTCAATCAGTTGTATTATATACTCTTAAACAAGTGAGAACGAACATTACAAAAACAAGGGCTTTTATAATGAATTATTTCATTAAATATCCCAAACTCGACCACAATGTAAGATGGCCAAATAGGAACAGCTCCGGTCTACAGCTCCCAGCCTGAGCGACACAGAAGACGGGGGATTTCTGCATTTCCGTTTGAGGTACCGGGTTCATCTCACTAGGGAGTGCCAAACAGTGGGTGCAGGACAGTCCCTGCAGTGCACTGCGCGTGAGCCGAAGCAGGGCGAGGCATTGCCTCACTCAGGAAGCTCAAGGGGTCAGGGAGTTCCCTTTCCTAGTCAAAGAAAGGGATAACAGACGGCACCTGGAAAATTGGGTCAGTCCCACCCTAACACTGAGCTTTTCCAATGGGCCTGGAAAACGGCACACCAGGAGATTGTGTCCCGCACCTGGCTCAGAGGGTCCTATGCCCACGGAGTCTCGCTGATTGCTAGCACAGCAGTCTGAGATCAAACTGCAAGGTGGCAGCAAAGCTGGGGGAGGGGTACCAGCCATTGCCCAGGCTTGCTTAGGTAAACAAAGCAGCCAGGAAGCTCGAACTGGGTGGAGCCCACCACAGCTCAAGGAAGCCTGCCTGCCTCTGTAGGCACCACCTCTGGGGGCAGGGCAAAGACAAACAAAAATTCAGCAGGGACCTCTGCAGACTTAAATGTCCCTGTCTGACTGACAGCTTTGAAGAGAGTAGTGGTTCTCCCAGCACACAGCTGGAGATCTGAGAATGGACAGACTGCCTCCTAAAGTGGGTCCCTGACCCCCGAGCAGCCTAACTGGGAGGCACCCCCCAGTAGGGACAGACTGACACCTCACTCGGCCAGGTACTCCTCTGAGACAAAACTTCCAGAGGAACTATCAGACAGCTGAATTTGTGGTCTCACGAAAATCTGCTGTTCTGCAGCCACCACTGCTGACACCCAGCCAAACAGGGTCAGGAGTGGACCTCTAGCAAACTCCAACAGACCTGCAGCTGAGGGTCCTGTCTGGTAGAAGGAAAACTAACAAACAGAAAGGACATCCACACCAAAAATCCATCTGTACATCACCAACATCAAAGACCAAAAGTAGATAAAACCACAAAGATGGGGAAAAAACAGAGCAGAAAAACTGGAAACTCTAAAAAGTAGAGCACCTCTCCTCCTCCAAAGGAACGCAGTTCCTCACCAGCAACGGAACAAAGTTGGACGGAGAATGACTTTGACGAGTTGAGAGAAGAAGGCTTCAGATGATCAAACTACTCCGAGCTATGGGAGGAAATTCAAAACAATAGCAAAGAAGCTAAAATCTTTGAAAAAAAATTAGACGAATGGATAACTAGAATAACCAATGGAGAGAAGGGCTTAAAGGAGCTGATGGAGCTGAAAGCCAAGTATCGAGAACTACGCGAAGATTGCAGAAGCCTCGGTAGCCGATGCGATCAACTGGAAGAAAGGGTATCAGCGATGGAAGATGAAATGAATGAAATGAAGCAAGAAGGGAAGTTTAGAGAAAAAAGAATAAAAAGAAACGAACAAAGCCTCCAAGAAATTTGGGACTATGTGAAAAGCCCAAACCTATGTCTGATTGGTGTACCTGAAAATGACGGGGAGAATGGAACCAAGCTGGAAAACACTCTGCAAGATATTATCCAGGAGAACTTCCCCAATCTAGCAAGGCAGGCCAACATTCAGATTCAGGAAATACAGACAGCGCCACAAAGATACTCCTCGAGAAGAGCAACTCCAAGACACTAATTGTCAGATTCACCAAAGTTGAAATGAAGGAAAAAATGTTAAGGGCAGCCAGAGAGAAAGGTCAGGTTACCCACAAAGGGAAGCCCATCAGAATAACAGCTGATCTCTCGGCAGAAACTCTACAAGCCAGAAGAGAGTGGGAGCCGATATTCAACATTCTTAAAGAAAAGAATTTTCAACCCAGAATTTCATATCCAGCCAAACTAAGCTTCATAAGTGAAGGAGAAATAAAATACTTTACAGACAAGCAAATGCTGAGTGATTTTGTCACCACCAGGCCTGCCCTAAAAGAGCTCCTGAAGGAAGCACTAAACATGGAAAGGAACAACCGGTACCAGCCCCTGCAAAAACATGCCAAATTGTAAAGACCATCAAGGCTAGGAAGAAACTGCATCAACTAACGAGCAAAATAACCAACTAACATCATAATGAAAAGATCAAATTCACACATAACAATATTAACCTTAAATGTAAATGGGCTAAGTGCTCCAATTAAAAGACACAGACTGGCAAACTGGATAAGGAGTCAAGACCCATCAGTTTGCTGTATTCAGGAAACCCATCTCACGTGCAGAGACACACATAGACTCAAAATAAAGGGATGGAGGAAGATCTATCAAGCAAATGGAAAACAAAAAAAGGGAGGGGTTGCAATCCTAGTCTCTGATAAAATACACTTTGAACCAATAAAGATCAAAAGAGACAAAGAAGGCCATTACATAATGGTAAAGGGATCAATTCAACAAGAAGAGCTAACTATTCTAAATATATATGCACCCAACACAGGAGCACCCAGATTCATAAAGCAAGACCTACAAAGGGACGTAAACTCCCACACAATAATAATGGGAGATTTTAACACCCCACTGTCAACATTAGACAGATCAACGAGACAGAAAGTTAACAAGGATATCCAGGAATTGAATTCAGCTCTGCACAAAGTGGACCTAATAGACATCTACAGAACTCTCCACCCCAGATCAACAGAATATACATTTTTTTCAGCACCACACCACACCTATTCCAAAATTGACCACATAGTTGGAAGTAAAGCTCTCCTCAGCAAATGTAAAAGAACAAAAATTTTAACAAACTGTCTCTCAGACCACAGTGCAATCAAACTAGAACTCAGGATTAAGAAATTCACTCAAAACCACTCAACTACATGGAAACTGAACAACCTGCTCCTGAATGACTATTGGGTACATAATGAAATGAAGGCAGAAATAAAGATGTTCTTTGAAACCAACGAGAACAAAGACACAACATACCAGAATCTCTGGGACACATTCAAAGCAGTGTGTAGAGGGAAATTTATAGCACTAAATGCCCACAAGAGAAAGCAGGAAAGATCCAAAATTGACACCCTAACATCACAATTAACTAGAAAAGCAAGAGTAAACACATTCAAAAGCTAGCAGAAGGCTAGAAGTAACTAAAATCAGAGCAGAACTGAAGGAAATAGAGACACAAAAAACCCTTCAAAAAATTAATGAATCCAGGAGCTGGTTTTTTGAAAAGATCAACAAAATTGATAGACCGCTAGCAAGACTAATAAAGAGGACAAGAGAGAAGAATCAAATAGATGCAATAAAAAATGAAAAAGGGGATATCACCACCGATCCCGCAGAAATACAATCTACGATCAGAGAATACTACAAACACCTCTATGCAAATAAACTAGAAAATCTAGAAGAAATGGATAAATTCCTCAACAAATACACCCTCCCAAGATTAAACCAGGAAGAAGCTGAATCTCTGAATAGACCAATAACAGGTTCTGAAATTGTGGCAATAATCAATAGCTTACCAACCAAAAAGAGTCCAGGACCTGATGGATTCACAGCCGAATTCTACCAGAGTACAAGGAGGAACTGGTACCATTCCTTCTGAAACTATTCCAATCAATAGAAAAAGAGGGAATCCTCCCTAACACATTTTATGAGGCCAGCATCGTCCTGATACCAAAGCCTGGCAGAGACATAACCAAAAAAGAGAATTTCAGACCAATATCCTTGATGAACATTGATGCAAAAATCCTCAATAAAATACTGGCAAACCAAATCCAGCAGCACATCAAAAAGCTTATACACCATGATCAAGCGGGCTTCATCCCTGGGATGCAAGGCTGGTTCAACATACACAAATCAATAAAGGTAATCCAGCATATAAACAGAACCAAAGACAAAAACCACATGATTATCTCAATAGATGCAGAAAAGGCCTTTGACAAAATTCAACAACCCTTCATGCTAAAAACTCTCAATAAATTAGGTATTGATGGGACGTATCTCAAAAGAATAAGAGCTATCTATGACAAACCCACAGCCAATATCATACTGAATGGGCAAAAACTGGAAGCATTCCCTCTGAAAACTGGCACAAGACAGGGATGCCCTCTCTCACCACTCCTAGTCAACATAGTGCTGGAAGTTCTGGCCAGGGCAATCAGGCAGGAGAAGGAAATAAAGGGTATTCAATTAGGAAAAGAGGAAGTCAAATTGTCCCTGTTTGCAGATGACATGATTGTATATCTAGAAAACCCCATCATCTCAGCCCAAAATCTCCTTAAGCTGATTAGCAACTTCAGCAAAGTCTCAGGATACAAAATCAATGTACAAAAATCACAAGCATTCTTGTACACCAATCACAGACAAACAGAGAGCCAAATCATGAGTCAACTCCCATTCACAATTGTTTCAAAGAGAATAAAATACCTAGGAATCCAGCTTACAAGGGATGTGAAGGACCTCTTCAAGGAGAACTACAAACCACTGCTCAATGAAATAAAAGAGGATGCAAACAAATGGAAGAACATTCCATGCTCATGGGTTGGAAGAATCAATATCATGAAAATGGCCATACTGCCCAAGGTAATTTATAGATTCAATGCCATCCCCATCAAGCTACCAATGACTTTCTTCACAGAATTGGAAAAAACTACTTTAAAGTCCATATGGAACCAAAAAAGAGCCCGCATCACCAAGTCAATCCTAAGCCAAAAGAACAAAGCTGGAGGCATCACGCTACCTGACTTCAAACTATACTACAAGGCTACAGTAACCAAAACAGCATGGTACTGGTACCACAACAGAGACATAGATCAATGGAAAAGAACAGAGCCCTCAGAAATAATGCCACATATCTACAACTATCTGATCTTTGACAAACCTGACAAAAACAAGACATGGGGAAAGGATTCCCTATTTAATAAATGGTGCTGGGAAAACTGGCTTGCCGTATGTAGAAAGCTGCAACTGGATGCCTTCCTTACACCTTATACAAAAATTAATTCAAGATGGATTAAAGACTTACATGTTAGACCTAAAACCATTAAAATCCTACAAGAAAACGTAGGCAATGCCATTCAGGACATAGGCATGGGCAAGGACTTCATGACTAAAACACCAAAAGCAATGGCAACAAAAGCCAAAATTGACAAATGGGATCTAATTAAACTAAAGCACTTCTGCACAGCAAAAGAAACTACCATCAGAGTGAACAGGCAACCTACAGAATGGGAGAAAATTTTTGCAACCTACTCATCTGACAAAGGACTAATATCCAGAATCTACAATGAACTCAAACAAATTTACAAGAAAAAACAAACAACCCCATCAAAAAGTGGGCAAAGGACATGAACAGACACTTCTCAAAAGAAGACATTTATGCAGCCAAAAAACACATGAAAAAATGCTTATCATCACTGGCCATCAGAGAAATGCAAATCAAAACCACAGTGAGATACCATCTCACACCAGTTAGAATGGCCATCATTAAAAAGTCAGGAAACAACAGGTGCTGGAGAGGATGAGGAGAAATAGGAACACTTTTACACTGTTGGTGGGACTGTAAACTAGTTCAACCATTGTGGAAGTCAGTGTGGTGATTCCTCAGGGATCTAGAACTAGAAATACCATTTGACCCAGCCATCCCATTACTGGGTATATACCCAAAGGACTATAAATCATGCTGCTATAAAGACACATGCACACGCATGTTTATTGTGGCACTATTCACAATAGCAAAGAGTTGGAACCAACCCAAATGTCCAACAACGATAGACTGGATTAAGAAAATGTGGCACATATACACCATGGAATATTATGCAGTCATAAAAAATGATGAGTTCATGTCCTTTGTAGGGACATGGATGAAACTGGACAACATCATTCTCAGTAAACTATCACAAGAAGAAAAACTGAACACCGCATGTTTTCACTCATACGTGGGAATTGAACAATGAGAACTCATGGACACAGGAAGGGGAACATCACACTCCGGGGACTGTTGTGGGGTGGGGGGAGCGGGGAGGGACAGCATTAGGAGATATACCTAATGCTAAATGACGAGTTAATGGGTGCAGCAAACCAACATGGCACATGGATACATATGTAACAAACCTGCACATTGTGCACATGTACCCTAAAACCTAAGGTATAATAATAATAATAATAATTAATTAATTAATTAAAAAAATCCCAAACTCATGTAATATCCATTGTGATGATGATTAGTGTGGATAAGTCCTCTAGATGTAGAAGCTGCCATACAGACTCAAACTCTGAATCTTTGACTCACACGCTGGAAGTACAATACCTGTGAATAATTTTTAAGGTACCATTTACAAAGCCACTAATATCAGAGATGAAATAAAAAATGAAAACATGCTAAAGTATAGATTTGTTCCTTAAGGACAAAAAGTAAATTAGTGGTTGCCTAGGGATTGGCAGGGCATGGGGGGAAAGCTTGAAGGAGGGGAAAGGTGGAAATGAGAAATGACTACCAATGAGTAAGGGTTTTGGGGGGGAGATGATGAAAATGTTCTAAAATTAGACTCTGGTGATGGTTGCACAACTCTATAAATATACTAAAAATCACTGCAGTGTACACTTTAATTGGTTGAATTTTATAATGTGAGAATTGTATCTCAATAAAGCTTTTTTTAAATGTCTAGATTTGTTGACATTCATTTCTTAAGTAAAATACATTTCATAACATACCATGGTACAGAAAAAGAGTTAACATTGCAGGCCTGAGATTGCTATCCCTAGAAAGGTCTGCTTGCAAGGTTGGCCCCTCGCTGGCATCTGGAAATTTACATTTCAGGACAGTTTCCACTATTTCCTAGTAAGAACAGCTCAGTGTGCCTACACTTTACAAACAATGTAGTTTGTGCTGAATACCTGTTTTCCTTCTAGGGTCTAGAATTTTGGTACATGCTAGGCAGACAGTATCTATATTAACAACCCCTAATATAAACCCTGGGTACTGAGTCTCTAATGAGCTTCCCTGGTAAACGTTTTACATGTGTTGTCACAACTTGCTGGAGGAATTAGACGCATCCCATGTAACTCCACTGGGAAAGGACCCTTAGATGCTTACACTGATTTACTCTGTACTTTACCCCATGTGCCTTTTCTTCTCACTGATTTTGTTTTGTATCCTTTTGCTGTAATAAATCACAGCCGTTAAGTACAACCATGTGCTGAGTCTTGTAAATCCTCCTAGTGAATCACTGAATGTGGACAATTTCTGGTTAGAAATCATACCATAAAAGCATACAAATATTTACAAAATAAGGTATAGTTGCTATTAAATTTTAGTAGGAAGAAGAAATATGCACCATATTGACCAGTGACCTCTTTGGGAAACTGAATCTGAATAAAAACTGTGACTTTCCCTCTAAATTTCCAGCTAACTTTGGGGGAGGGAAAGGGAGACAGAGTTTGGAGGGAAAATAAAAGATTGGAATAATAACCAAAACAACTAATACTGATCTCTTACTAAGTGCCAGGCATTGCTGTAAGCATGTTATTAAGTTAACTCATTTAATCCTAACCTCCCTATAAGGTAGGTATCATTTCACAAATGGGGAAAACTTAAGAACTGTTAAGCAACTTGCCCAAGATAAAACAACAAATAATAGCAGAGCCAGGATTCAAACGTAACAGTCAGTTTCGAAAGTCCACATTCTAAACCCCTACTGAAAACAGGATCAATATCCATCCAAGGTTGATGTTCGAAGAGTAAAGTACAGCTTCTTGCCTACACATATATTCAAGAGCTTCAAAAGCCAATTCTCATGGAGCAACAGTCACCAGTTTTCTTTTACTTTGTATATGACAGTGTATGTGTGTATATTGTGTGTATTCAATGATATGTAGTATGTTTTGAGGGTTTTTTGCATTTATTGCCTTTTTTAATAATGTTCAGGAGTTTGTTTTATAGTCTCTATGAAACTAATTCTTGTTCATTGTGGAAAATGTGGGGAAAATGAAAATTATAAATAATCCTCAAATTAAGGAACAACTAGTGTTCATACTTTGATGTATAACTTTCCAGTCTTTTAGTGATGTATGGAGTTGTCCCTTGGTACCCATGGGGGATCGGTTCCAGGACTCCCTGCGGATACCAGAATCTGAAGATGCTTAAGTTCCTTATGTAAAATGATGTAGTATTTGTATATAACCTACACATGTCCGCCCAAATACTTTAAAACATTTCTTGATTGCTTATATCTAATACAATGTAAATGCTATGTAAATAGTGGTTATGCTGTATTGTTTCAAGAATAATAACAAGAAAAATAGTCTGTACATGTTCAGTATAGACACTTTTTTCCCCAAATATTTTCACTCTGCAGTTGATTGAATCCATGGATGTAGAACCCATGGATACGGAAGGTGAACTGCACATTCAAATACATTTTTAGCAAAATTGGGGGCACACTGTGCATACTGTTTTACTAATTGTATTTTTTTCACTTAAAGTATTATGAATATTTTCCTAACTCTCCTCAAAAACCATTGCAGATAGCTGTCCATGAAATACTGTGGAGCTTCCCTCCCTTTCAAGCACTATTTTTCTTAATCTATTTCACACATTGGGTTTCCATACGTAATTTGTTTATACAAAATAAAAACTACTGGTCAAAAATATGATGTATAAATGGCTATGTGGTATTCCCTATGAATATTCTTTAATGAGCTGAACAGAAATTCTTACTGTTGGAATTTGTTTTTTAGAAAAACACTGCAATAAATATTCCTTTAATTATACCTATACGTAAACCCTTAATATTTTTTAGATTAAAGTGATAGAAGTGGCTGGCATTATAATAATTGCAGTAAAAAATATGGAATTTACACATATGGGTTTATATCCCAGCACTGTCCCATACTAATAGTGTAATTTGGAGGTAAATATTTAAACTACATAAATTGCTTTATCTCTAAAAGAAGGACCATAGGACCTATAAGACAACTCTGTAGAATAAATACAATTATGCACAGAAGGGCTTAACACGGCAATAGAATATAGAAAGAAAGGACTTTGGACAGGGATGCCAACAGATGAAACAGGAAACACAGAAGGAAGACCATAGTGAGAAAGTAAGTACAATTTGAGAATTTCTGAACTTAGTATTTGTGGAACAGTCTGGTGGACATGTACACAGGCAACAATAAATAAAGATCTCGAGCTCCACACAAGGCAAAAAGAGACTTAGGAATCATCAGCAGATAGGAATAATTGAAATGCTCTTAATGTAAAAGTGAAAATCAAAAAGACAAGAGGACTAAAAAAACTCTGAGGGATATCTAAGTTTCAAAGGCAGGTGGAAAAAGAGAAAAGAGAGAGAGAGACTGATTTCACAAAAGTCAAGAGAGAAAAGAACTTTAAAATGAATGTGGGGGGAAGTAAGGCATTGGTCAACAGAAGTAAATGCTGGAGAAGGC
This sequence comes from Symphalangus syndactylus, assembly GCF_028878055.3. Classification (NCBI taxonomy): domain Eukaryota; kingdom Metazoa; phylum Chordata; class Mammalia; order Primates; family Hylobatidae; genus Symphalangus; species Symphalangus syndactylus. The sequence continues at coordinate 51,625,151 of NC_072439.2, read as the reverse complement.
GCAAGAGGGTCTAAAATTTTCACATTTAAGAATCTGCCCAGGCCGAGGACATGAACAGACACTTCTCAAAAGAAGACATTTATGCAGCCAAAAAACACATGAACAAATGCTCCTCATCACTGGCCATCAGAGAAATGCAAATCAAAACCACAGTGAGATACCATCTCACACCAGTTAGAATGGCCATCATTAAAAAATCAGGAAACAACAGGTGCTGGAGAGGATGTGGAGAAATAGGAACACTTTTACACTGTTGGTGGGACTGTAAACTAGTTCAACCATTGTGGAAGTCAGTGTGGCGATTCCTCAGGGATCTAGAACTAGAAATACCATTTGACCCAGCCATCCCATTACTGGGTATATACCCAAAGGAATATAAATCATGCTGCTATAAAGACACATGCACACGTATGTTTATTGCGGCACTATTCACAATAGCAAAGAGTTGGAACCAACCCAAATGTCCAACAACGATAGACTGGATTAAGAAAATGTGGCACATATACACCATGGAATACTATGCAGCCATAAAAAATGATGAGTTCGTGTCCTTTGTAGGGACATGGATGAAACTGGAAACCATCATTCTCAGTAAACTATCGCAAGGACAAAAAACCAAACACCGCATGTTCTCACTCATAGGTGGGAATTGAACAATGAGAACTCATGGACACAGGAAGGGGAACATCACGCTCCGGGGACTGTTGTGGGGTGGGGGGAGGGGGGAGGGACAGCATTAGGAGATATACCTAATGCTAAATGACGAGTTAATGGGTGCAGGAAATCAACATGGCACATGGATACATATGTAACAAACCTGCACATTGTGCACATGTACCCTAAAACCCTAAAGTATAATAAAAAAAAAAAAAAACTAAAAAATAAAAAAAATAAAAAAAATAAATAAATAAATAAATAAAAAAAAAAGAATCTGCCCAGGCCAAGCGTAGCAGCTCACACCTGTAATCCTAACACTCTGGGAGGCCGAGGCAGGTGGATCACCTGAGGTCAGGAGTTCCAGACTAGCCTGGCCAACATGGGGAAACCCTGTCTCTACTAAAAATACAAAAATTAGCCAGGCATGGTAATTTCTGTAGCTGAGTAGCTGCAATCCCAGCTACTCAGGAGGCTGAGGCACGAGAATCGCTTGAACCCGGGAGGCAGAGGTTGCAGTGAGCCGAGGTCATGCCACTGCACTCCAGCCTGAGCAACAGAGCAAGACTCTGTCTCAAAAAAATAAAAATAAAAAAAAGAATCTGTTCAACCTAAACAATTTTACTTCCTCATACTCTACCACTTACCCTTGCTCTGATCAATCAGCTCACTGTTTCCAGCAATCACCTTGCTGGCATTATATCTTCATTCACATGTTACCCAGGAACTAAAATACACTCTCTTCTATCTTCAAAAGAGAATTTGGGGGAAAACTACAAATCCTATGAAATTGTATGCAAAATTTTGTGTATGTTCAACTACACATAGTTTCTGCAAAAAAGATCCACGCTTATTAACATGTTCTCAAATAAGCACATAGGTTTTTTGTTGTTGCTACTGGGTTTTGTTTTGTTTTGTTTTCACTTAAATCTTCCCTTTTCCAGGAAGCCTTCTGAGGAAAAAGGTTAGCAAGCTTAAACTCTTTGATATCTTCTTCTAGCACTTAATCAACTGGATTAAAATAAATGCAGGCTGTCAGCTGTATTACTAGGCAATATTATTTATGGTAAAAATGACTCCTGATTGGTGAAAAGTATTTAAACTGAAAAGACTGTAAGTTAACTATAAAAGCTTATTACAAAAACATAAACAAAAATAGTCTCTGATTCCCTGCAGTGTCTGTTTCTGGAAAGAAAGCATGATGCTCGAGGGAAGCTGGAGTTACTCATGGACTATTAAAAGAAGTGGTTCCTTTCATATGTGACACTCATTTATCTCACTGGTTACAATCCAGTATACTCTTTGGTAGGTATGAAAGGTTTATCTGAATGAATGTAAAGCTTCTCAATGAAGATGCATTTTATGTTGATATGTTGTACTCCCAGTCTCTATCCTCCTACCTCCTACCAAGCTAGTGAACCTGGTACCAGGTAATAGCCCATCAGTTATTGAGAGTGTGGATGCCAATCAGAATCCCTGACCATGCAGGTGGACAGCGAGTGTGGTACCTTTCTCCCCCATTACAATTCTTACTGGCCTCTCATGCTTGAACTTATTCAACTGTTGGAGTCTCTGCATGGACTACGATAAAGTATTGTTTGTCGAGACTCTTATCCCCCAGCAAATAGAATACATCCATCTTGAGGATATTTTTGAACCATTCTGGGAAGCAGAGAACACATAGAAAAAAATCTAGTAAAATCTTGCTGATAACAAACATCTACCCTTTATCCTTTTCCTCCTCCTTGTGCCCTTCCTCCTCCCACTCATATTACCAAAGACAGAATACAACTCTGTATTCATTTTGAGTATGCCTATAATAAAAAAAGTCATACTTCTTCAAAGGAAGAAAGTTCAAAGTAGAGAATATACAAGAAACCCTTGAGAACTACCAAAAAGGCTTCTAGAGATGTGTCCACTACCACCATCCTTGATCACATCTAATTTGGCCTACTATTTGACATAATTCTACTAGTTATTAACAGACATTTTAACTGAAATCAGCTTCCTGACTCTAAAGATTTTTCCAACTGTCAAATTCTAATTTTACTTTCTGTTCAGTCTGTACTGTAACACTTCAGATGTATTCTTGCAAAACTGTTTTAAACCAATTCTAACAAGCCTTTAGCTCTCACTTCAAGTTTACAAGAATTTTCTGGAATAAAAAAATAAATATGATACCACAAGATGGGTGTCTTGCTTGAGGGTAATGCCCCAATTTCTACAAAATTCAACACAATAAACAGAGACAGTACAAGAGGACAGAATGAGGAAATGGCATGAAATTGTTATACATCAAAAGAGATGAGAAACAGTAAACACAAATGCAACATACAGTTCCATTAAATCAACAATAAAAATACATTTTGGGAATAATGGAGACAACAGAAATATGGCCCAGATATTAGATATCCTTTAAAAAAATCCTTAGCTATGATGATAGTATTATGGCTGGTATGGGTTTGGCTGTGTCCCCAACCAAATCACATCTTGAATTCCCAGGTGTTGTGGGAGAAACCTGGTGGGAGGTAATTGAATCATAGGGGGCAGGTCTTTCCCATGCTATTCTCATGATCGTGAGAGTGAGTAAGGCTCAGGAGACCTGATAGGTTTATAAACAGGAGTTTCCCTGAACAAGCTCTTCTCTTCTCTGCCACCATGTGAGATGTGCCTTTCACCCTCCACCATGATTGTGAAGCCTCCCCAGCCACATGGAACTATAAGTGCATTAAACCTCTTTCTTTTGAAAATTGTCCAGTTTAAGGTATGTCTTTAACAGCAACATGAAACATAATTCAGTAAATTGATATCAGTAGAGTGGGGTGCTGCTGAAAAGATACCTGAAAATGTGGAAGCAACTTTGGAACTGGATAACAGGCAGAGGTTGGAACAGTTTGGAGGGCTCAGAAGAAGACAGGAAAATGTGGGAAAATGTGGAGCTTCCTAAAGACTTGTTGAATGGTTTTGACCAAAATGCTGATAGTCATATGGACAATGAAGTCCAGGCTGAAGTGGTCTCAGAAGGAGATGAGGAACTTAGTGGAAACTGGTGAAAAGGTGATTCTTGATATGCTTTAGCAAAGAGACTGGTGGCATTTTGTCCCAGCCCTAGAGATTTGTGGAACTTTTAACTTGAGAGAAATGATTTAGGATATCTGGCAGAAGAAATTTCTAAGCAGTAAACCGTTCAAGAGGTGATTTGAGTGCTCTTAAAAGCATTCAGTTTTATTCATTCACAAAAATACGGTTTGGAATTGGAACTTATGTTTAAGGGAAGCAGAGCATAAAAGTTCAGAAAATTTGCAGCCTGATGATGCAATAGAAAAGAAAAGCCCATTTTCTGAGGAGAAATTCAAGCCAGTTGTAGAAATTTGCTTAAGTAACAAGGAGCCAAATGTTAATTGCCAAGAAAATAGGGAAAATGTCTCCAGGGCATGTCAGAGGTTGTCATGGCAGCCTCTCCCATCACAGGCCCAGAGGCCTAGGAGGAAAAAATGGTTTGCTGGGCTGTGCCCAGGACCTTGCTGCTTTGTGAAGTCTTGGGACTTGATGCCCTGCATCCCAGCCGTGGCTAAACAGGACCCAGGTACAGTTCGGGCCCTGGCTTCAGAGGATGCAAGCCCCAAGCCTTGGCAGTTTCCACGTGGTATTGAGCCTGCGGGTGCACAAAAGTCAAGAACTGAGGCTTGGGAACCTCTGCCTAGATTTCAGAATCTGTATGGAAATGCCTGGATCCCCAGGCAAAAGTTTGCTGCAGGAGCAGAGCCCTCATGGAGAACCTTTGCTAGGGCAGTGTGGAAGAGAAATATGGGGCTGGAGCCCCGACACAGAGTCCCTACTGAGGCACCATCTGGTGGAGCTGTGAGAAGAGGACCACTGTCCTCCAGATGCCAGAATAGTAGATCCACCAACAACTTGCACTGTGCACCTGGAAAAGCCGTAGACACTCAACGCCAGCCCATGAAAGCAGCCAAGAGGAAGGCTGTGCACTGTAAAGCCACCAGGGAGGAGCTGCCCAAGACCATATGAACCTACCTCTTGCATCAGCATGACCTGGATGTGAGACAAGGAGTCAACGGAGATCATTTTGGAGCTTTAAGATTTGACTGCCCTGCTGGATTTTGGACTTGCATGGGGCCTGTAGGCCTTTTTATTTGGCCAATTTCTCCCACTTGGAACAGCTGTATTTACGCAATGCCTGTATTCCCATTGTATCTAGGAAGTGACTGATTGGCTTTTGATTTTACAGGCACATAGGCAGAAGGAACTTGCTTTGTCTCAGATGAGACACTGGAATGTGGACTTTTGAGTTAATGCTGAAATGAATTAAGACTTTGGGGGACTTTTGGAAGGCATGATTGGTTTTGAAATATGAGGACATGAGATTTGGGAGGGGCCAGGGCAGAATGATATGGTTTGGCTGTGTCCTCACCCAAATCTCATCTTGAATTCCCACATGTTGTGGGAGGGACCCAGTAGGAGGTAATTTAATCATGGAGGCAGGTCTGTCCCATGTTATTCTCGTGATAATGAATAAGTCTCACAAGATCTGATGGATTTATAAAGGGGAGTTGCCCTGCACAAGCTCTCTTCTCTTGTATGCCACCATGTGAGACGTGCCTTTCACCCTCTGCCATGATTGTGAGGCCTCCCCAGCCACGTGGAACTGTAAGTCCATTAAACCTCTTTCTTTTGAAAATTGCCCAGTCTCAGGTGTCTTTATCAGCAGTGTGAAAAAGGACTAACACAACAGCTGTATGAAAAAGTCCTTATTCTGGGAGCTATCTATTATAGTAAAGTACTTAGGAAAGAAATGTCATGATATCTGTCATTTAAAGCACTTCAGAAAAAAACACACTATAAATCTAGGTGAAGATTACATTGAGATTCATTACACTATTTCTCTACTTTTCTATATGTTTGAGAATTTATATAATACAAAGTTTATTAAATGCATGAAAAATTATTTTAACTCTTCAGTGATCTTTTCAGAAGACCTTCAGCCTCATTTCTTAATGTGGCATATAGACATAAAATTTACCATTTTAAAAATTTTAAAGTATACAGTTCAGTAACATTAACTATATTCACATTGTTGTGCAAATATTACCACAGTCCATCCCTAGAATTTTCTCATCTTCCCAAACTGAAACCTGGTACACATTAAACATTAATTACCCATGCCTCATCCCCTGGCCACTGGCAAGCACAATTTTACTTTCTGTTTCTATGAAATTCGACTACTCTAAGTACCTAATATAAGTGGAATCATACAATATTTGTCCTTTTGTGACTAGCTTATTTCACTTAGCATGATATCTTGAAGTGTTGTACCACATGTGAAAATTTCCTTCCTTAGCAGGCTGAGTAATATCCCATTATATTTACATACCCCATGTTACTGATCCATTCCTCTCTCAATTGACACTTGGGTTGCTTAGACCTTTTAGCTATTGTCAAAAAAATAACTGAGTTCCTGCTTTAAATTATTGGTGGCATATACCCAGAAGTATTGCCGGATCATATGGTAATTCTACATTTGATTTTTTTTTTTTAAAGAACTGCCATACCATTTTCCAAAGTGGTTGCACCATTTTACTTTCCCACAAATAATGCACAAAGAGTTACTATTTCTTCACATCCTTGCCAAAATTTGTTATTTTATGTTGTTTTCCTTCAAGACCAGAATGAGATACCACTTTACATCTACTTTACGATAGACGTATATATACTATATATACTATATATATATATACACACAAATAGCCATATATATATATATACACACACACACACACATAGCGCCATACTAAAATACATGTAAAGTGGTATCTCATTGTGGTCTTGACTTGCATTTCCCCAATGATTAGTGATGTTGAGCATCTTTTCACATACTTTTTGGCCATTTGTATGTCTTCTTTGGAAAAATGTCTATTTAGCTCCTATGTTCATTTTTTTAATTGGGTTGCTTGGTTTTTTGCCACTGAGTTAACAATCCCATCAAAAAGTGGGCTAAGGACATGAATAGGCAATTCTCAAAAGAAGATACACAAATAGCCAACAAACAAATTAAAAAATGCTCAACATCACTAGTGATCAGAGAAATGCAAATCAAAACCACTATGCAATACCACCTTACTCCTGCAAGAATGGTCATTATCAAAAAAATAAAAAAAAAATGGAGGTTGGCATGGATGTGGTGAAAGGGAACACTTCTACACTGCTGGCAGGAATGTAAACTAGTACAACCACTCTGGAAAACAATGTGGAGATTCCTTAAAGAACCAAAAGTAGAACTACCATTTGATCCAGCAATCCCACTACTGGGGATCCAGCAATCCCACTACTGGGGATCCAGCAATCCCAACCCAGGAGAAAAGTCATTAAAAAAGATTTTTGCACACATGCTTATAACAACACAATTCACAATTGCAAAAATATGGAACCAGCCCAAATGCCCATCAATCAACTGCTGGATAAAGAAATTGTGGTGTATATATATATATATATATATATACACACACACACACACACACACACACACACACAAAATGGAATACTGCTCAGCCATAAAAATGAATGAATTAATGGCATTTGCAGCAACCTAGATAGAACTGGAAACTATTATTCCAAGTGAAGTAACTCAGGAATGGAAAACCAAACATCGTATGTTCTCACTCATTAGTGGGAGCTAAGCTATGAGAATGCAACGGCATAAGAATGATACAATGGACTTTAAGGATTCAGGGGAAAGGGTAGGAGAGGGGTGAGGGTGTATACTGCTCAGGTGATGGGTGCATCAAAATCTCACAAATCACCACTAAAGAACTTACTCATGTAACCAAATACCACCTGTTCCCCAAAAACCTACAGAAATAAAAAAATTTTTAAAAAAGAATTCTCTATATATTCTAGATAGCAATTCCTTATAAAATATATGATTGAAAAGTATTTTCTATCATTTTTTCACCCTGCTGGTACTGTCCTTCAATGCACAAAAAGGTTTTAATTTTCATGAAGTCAAACATCTGTTTTTTTCTTTCGTTGCCTGTGCTTTTGGTGTCGTGTCCAAGAAATTATTGACAATTCCAATGTTGTGAAACTTTCTCTAGGTCTTCCTCTAAGAGTTTTACATAGTAGCTCTTATGTTTAGATCTCTGATCCATTTTGAGTTAACTGTTGCATATGGTATAAGGTAAAGGTCAAATTCATTCTTTTGCATATAGATATTCAGTTTTCCCAACACCATTTGTAGAAAAGACTGTGTACAATGCCTTTCTCCATCAACTGATCTTGACACCTTAGTCCATTTGTGTTGCTATAAAGGAATATCTGAAGCTGGGTAATTTATAAAGAAAAGAGGTTTATTTGGCCCACAGTTCTGTAAGCTGTACAAGAAGCATGGTGCCAACATCTATATCTGGTGAGGACCTCAAGCTGCTTCCATTCATGGCAGAAGGCAAAAGGGAGCCCATCACACAGCAAGAGCAGCAAGTGAGAGAGAGGGAAGAAAGTGCCAAGCTCTTTTCAATCACCAGTTCTCAAAGTAATTAAGAGTGAAATTTCAGTCATTCCCATGAGAACGGCATCAAGCCATTCATGAGGGATCTACCCCCATAATCCAAATAGCTCCCATCAGACCCTACCTCCAATACTGGGGATCAAATATCAATATGAGACTTGGTGGGGCCAGGCAAACCATTTCCAAACCACAGGAGGACTTCTGTCAAAAGTTATTTGAGCATGTATGTGGGGCTTTATTCCTGAGCTCTTTATTCTATTCCATTGCTCTGTATGTCTATTTTTACATCAGTACCACACTATTTTAATTACTGTAATTTTGTAGTTAATTTTTGAAATCAGGAGGTATATGACCTAGAACTTTGTTTTGGCTATTTGGGGTCCCTTGAGATTCCATATATGGTTTAGGATAGATTTTCCTATTTTTGCAAGAAGGTTATTGGGATTTTGATAATATTACATTGAATCCATAGATTGCTTTGGGTAGTACTGACATCTTAACAGTATTAAGTCTATCAATCCATAAACATGGAATGTCTATTCATTTATGTCCTCTTTATTTCAGCAAAGTCTTATAATTTTCAGTGTACAATTCTTCCGCCTCCTTGGTTTAATTTATTATTATTTTACTTTTGTTGATATTGTAAATGGAACTGTTTTCTTAACTTCCTTTTTGGATAGTTCGCTGTCACTTTATAGGAATGCAACTGATTTTTGTGTGTGATTTTGTATTCCCGCAACTTTGCTGAATTCATTTATTATAAATAGTTCTATCAGATATTTTTTCTTTTGTGGAATCTTAGACTGTCCACATGTAAGATCATATAATCTGCTTACAATGGTAATTTTACTTATTCCTTTCTAATTTGGATGGCTTTCATTTCTCTTTCTTGCCTAATTGCTCTGGCTAGTACTTCTGGTACCACAATAAATAGAAACAGCAAAGACAGGAATCCTTGTCTTGTTCCTGATCTTAGAGGAAAAGCTTTCAGTCTTTTATGACCGATTATATTAGTTGTCGGTTTTTTACACATGGCCTTTATTCTGTTGAGGTAGTCTCCTATTTTCAGTTTGTTGGGTGTTTTATCATGAAAGAGTGTTAAATTCTGTGAAATGCTTTTTCTGCATCTATTGGAATGATTATGTGTTTTTATTCTCTTAATGTGGTACATTACATTGATTATAACACTTTTCACATGTAGAACCATCCTTGCATTCCAGGAATAAGTCCAACTTGGTCATGTGTATAATGCTTTTAATGTGCTGCTGAATTCAGTTTGCTAGCATTTTGTTGAGGATTTTTACATCAGCAGTCATAAGAGATAATGGTCTGCCTGGCCAAAATGGTGCAACCCTGCCTCTACTAAAAATACAAAAATTAGCTGGGTGTGGTGACAGGCACCTGTAATCCCAGCTACTCGGGAGGCTGAGGCAGGAGAATCTCTTAAACCTGGGAGGCGAAGGTTGCAGTGAGCCAAGATCGCACCATTGCACTCCAGCCTAGGCAACAGAGCGAGGCTCCGTCTCAAAAAAAAAAAAGAGAGAGAGAGAGAAAGATAAGTTCTGTAGTTTTCTTTTCTTTCTATTTTTAGTATCCTTGTCTGACTTTGGTACCAGGGCAAGTTTGGCCCCTTAGAATGAGTTAGGAGGTGTTCCCCCTTTATCAGTTTTTTGGGAAGAGTTTGAGAAAAATTGATGTTGATTCTTCCTTAAATATTTGGTAGAATTCACCAATGAAGCCATCTGCTCCCAGGCTTTTCTTTCTTGGAATGTTTTTGATTATTGCTTCAATCTCCCATAGGTCTGTGCAAGCTTTCTATTTTTTCATGATTCAGTCTTGGGAGGTTGTGTATTTCCAGGTATTCATCCATTTCATCTAGGTTATCCAATTTCTTGGCATACAATTGTTTAAAGTACTTTTACAATCCTTTTTATTTCTATAAAACTGGTAGTTATGTCCCCTCTTTCACTTCTGATTTTAGTTGAGTCTCCTCTCTTGTTTTCTTCAATCAGTATAATGAAAGATTTGTTAATTTCATAGATTTTTTTTAAAAACCAATTCTTGGTTTGGCTGAGTTTTCTCTTGGCCTTATTTTTGGGAAACTGAGCAAACTGGCTGGCACACATGATTATTTGTATGGTTTTAGAGGATAAATGACAGTTACTTGTCTAATGCTGGTCACTGAAAAATTTGAAAATTTCCCAAGCATCACACTAAATCCTAACTTCACATTTAAATCTGTGACAATGAATTTTTAAGACCAGTATTTCTTTCAGGAAATTCACTTCCAAATAAATTTTAATTCTGAAGATGAGTCAACAGTGTGATACCACCTGCTTCACTGCCAAATAACACTCATGAAACAGCCAACCATCTCCATAAGAAATCCACCAAGTAAGCTCAGATTCCACTGGTTCTGAAGCTACATTCCTGACCTTCACTGGCATCTCGAGAACTTGGACCAAAATATTCCACTACTAAAAGAATTGTTATCTTTTCCTAATTTGCGAAAAGAATATGCAAAGAGTAATTTCCATTTTTTTCAAGAAATGTACCTTATACTACAATAATCATCAAAAGAATATGTACTGTACCAAGCACTAACAGAAAAAAATCAGTGAACAATTAATTAACTATTTTAGTGGAAAATTTATAATAGCCAGTCACACACCATTTAATAGGTTATTTTTCCTACAAATGTGATTATGGTCACATATGTATATAACATATATACGGCACTATAAAATTTCCTCCAAAATAGTGTTCTCAGCTCACACACCACCTAAATATATCAATAACTTCCTAGTGTTCCTTAAAAAGCATCAAGATTTCCAGGAATTCTGGCAACTAGAACTTCTAACACATACTGTATTAGTCCATTTTCATACTGCTATGAACAAATATCTGCCCCTGGACCCTCCCAAATCTCATGTCCTCATATTTCAAAACCAATCATGCCTTCCCAACCGTCCCCCAAAGTCTTAATTCATTCCAGCATTAACTCAAAAGTCCACAGTCCAAAGTCTCATCTCAAACAAGGTAAGTCCGTTCCGCCTATGAGCCTGTAAAATCAAAAGCAAGTTAATTATTTCCTAGATACAATGAGGGGACAGGCATTGGTTAAATACACCCATTCCAAATGAGAGAAACTGGCAGAAACAAGGGGGCTACAGGGTCCATGCAAGTCTGAAATTTGATAGCAGGGCAATCAAATCTTAAAGCTCCAAAATGATCTCCTTTGACTCCATGACTCATATCCAGCTCATGCTGAGGAAGAGGTGGGCTCCTGCAGACTTGGGCAGATCTGCCCCTGTGGCTTTGCAGGGTACGGCCCCCTTCCTGGTTGCTTTCATGGGCTGGCGTTGAGTGTCTAAAGCTTTTCCAAGCATGTGATGCAAGCCGTTGGTGGATCTACCATTCTGGAGTCTGGAGAACAGTGGCCCACTTCTCACAGCTCCACTAGGCAGTCCCCAGTAGGGACTCTGTGTGGGGGGCTCCAACCCTGTATTTCCCTTCCACACTGCCCTAGGAAAAGTTCTCCATGAGGGCTTCACCCCCGCAGCAAACTTCTGTCTGGACATCCAGGCAGTTCCATACATTCTCTGAATTCTAAATGAAGATTCCCAAACCTCAGTTCTTGACTTCTGTGCACCTGCAGGCTCAACACCACATGGAAGCTGTCAACACTTGGGGCTTGCCCCCTCTGAAGCCAGGGCCCGAACTGTACCTTGGTCCCTTTTTGCCACAGCTAGGACCTAGGACACCAAGTCCCAAGACTTCACAAAGCAGCAAGGCCCTGGGCACAGCCCAGCAAACCACTTTTTCCTCCTAGGCCTCTGGGCCTGTGATAGGAGGGGCTGCCATGAAGACCTCTGACATGCCCTGGAGACATTTTCCCTATTTTCTTGGCAATTAACATTTGGCTCCTTTTTACTTAAGCAAATTTCTACAGCTGGCTTGAAATTCTCCTCAGAAAATGGGTTTTTCTTTTCTATTGCATCATCAGGCTGCAAATTTTCCAAACCTTCATGCTCTGCTTCCCTTTTAAACTTAAACTCCAATTTCAAACCGTATCTTTGTGAATGAATAAAACTGAATGCTTTTAAGAGCACTAAAGTCACCTCTCGAACAGTTTACTGCTCAGAAATTTCTTCCGCCAGATTCCCTAAATCATCTCTCTCAAGTTAAAAGTTCCAGAAATCTCTAGGGCAGGGACAAAATGCCACCAGTCTCTTTGCTAAAGCATATCAAGAATCACCTTTTCACCAGTTTCCACTAAGTTCCTCATCTCCTTCTGAGACCACTTCAGCCTGGACTTCATTGTCCATATGACTATCAGCATTTTGGTCAAAACCATTCAACAAGTCTTTAGGAAGCTCTATATTTTCCCTCATTTTCCTGTCTTCTTCTGAGCCCTCCAAACTGTTCCAACCTCTGCCTGTTATCCAGTTCCAAAGTCACTTCCCTTTTAAACATAAGTTTTCGGGTATCTTAGTAGCAGTACCCACTCCATTGGTACCAATTTACTACGTTAGTCCATTTTCATACTGCTATGATGACATACTCAAGACTGGGTAATGTATAAAGAAAAAGAGGTTTAATGGACTGACAGCTCTACATGGCTGGAGAGGTCTCAGAATCATGGCAGAACGCAAAGGAGAAGCAAAGGCATGTCTTACATGGCGGCAAGCAAGAGAGCATGT